>NW_012267218.1:30280774-30331480 GCF_000151885.1 Dipodomys ordii
CATACCTCAACACACACCCCCAAAGAAAGAAAGGAGGGAGGGAGGGAGAGAGAAGAGAAAAAGAAAAGAAGGAAGGAAGAAAGGAAGGAAGGAAAGGAGGGAGGGAGGAAGAGAGGGAAAGAAGGAGGGATAGTGTCAGACTAACTCAATTTTCCAAAACTTGTGTTTGTTATAGTCCATATAAAAAGAATTTTCACTATGTGCTACTTTAACCCATATAATGTCGGGATTAATATATCAAAATTATCAATTAAATACAAGTACATAGGTTAGAAGGTACTGTTTTCTTATTAAGATTCATATGCAAAATAAGATTTGCTACTCTGAAAACATTCACTAGAGTATATAGAGGTTATCAATGATTAAAAGAAAAATCCTACCACAATATTTAAATTTCTGCCAACACATCAATTTTTAGAAAATATTAAGAATACTTCAATAGTTAAACTGAAAAAATAAAACAATGAACTTTTTTCTTTTTTCGGTCGTGGGGCTTGAACTCTGGGCCTGGGCGCTGTGCCTCAGCTCTTCAGCTCAAGGCTAGTGCTCTACCACTTGAGCCACAGTGCTACTTCAGGTTTTCTGGTAGTTAATTGGAGATGAGAGTCTCATGGACTTTCCTGCCTGGGCTGGCTTTAAACCGTGATCCTCAGATCTCAGCCACCTGAGTAGCTGGGATTACAGGTGTGAGCCACCAGTGCCCCGAACAATGCACTTAAAAAAAATAATAAAAAAAACATGAAACATGTCATGCATTTTCATGCCATCCCAAAACAGGGGCCATGCTAGTCTTATATTATTCAAATTTTAATATATGTGATGCTGAAGCAAGCACTCAAAGAACTTTTTTATCCCTGAAAAAAAAAAAGTACAATACATTATCATTCTTCCTTCAATAGTTTCGAACCTACCGGAGGGATTCAGCCATCCGCCTTAAGTCTTCATTCTGTTGTTTTAAGCGTTCAAGCTTTGCCAGAATCTTGGACAGTTCTCGGCTAGAGTGGTCAGGGTGGTCATTATCTCGAACCAAATGACCACCTATATAAAATAACAAGGTCCCCCATGCAAAAAGAATGAGCATAATCCAACGCCAGGAACCAGTCCATGGCCGCATTTTCAGACTTTCAACTCAATCTCCTGGCTTCCTGGAGCTCAAAGAATTGAAAACATTGTAACTTTGTTTCTAGTCAGTATACAGGTAAGACTTCTGTTTCTTCAACACATGATCAGGTAAGACTTCTGTTGCTTCAATACATGATGCTTCCACACATTAGTCTCTCCGGTGATCCGGTGATCCTGTGTGGATCTTTCAAAGATCTTCCTGGAGATTTAAGTATGAAGCTTTAACTGTTCTTTGTTCCATGGGTTCTACATGCTGTGAAAAGAGTAAGAAATGTATTTAAATATTTAGGATATCCAAGACAGCACATACTGAAACATAGGGAGTGTTGACCGGCCAACAGTCAAAAGCTCACCGTCCCCTCTTCTCTGCCCTCCCCAAACTTTCTTTGCTTGCTCAATAGTGTAGTGGAATACCACTATATAAAAGGGCTTACAGTCATGCCTTTTTGGTCAGAGGGAACAGAAGTCCCTGAATTTTGGCAGAAACTCCAAAATTATTGTAAGCACAGAAAAGCTATGATTTGGACACAGGATTAAGTAGTGTGTGATTCAATCTATACTGAAGACAAATCAAACTTCTTTGAAGATAATAAAATTGAATAAACAATTAAAAAGTAAAAGCTTTAAATATGCATAACACATCAAACACAAACATTAAGGCTCATATCTTATTATGACAAGATACGTAGTGTTGAAAAATTCTATCATACCATAGACTACACCCATATATATGCTATTTTATTCTAGGATATTAAGATATCTGTAAGATAACTAATTTTATGTTTTCCTTCATAGCAAAAATAACAACGAAGATAAACAAAAGATGTTTTTCTAAAACAGAACATGAATCTCAAAGATTAATAAATGTTCTGAAATGTTTTATTTGGAACTATAACTTATTATTAGCACTCAAAGCCAAAAACATATAACTTGTGTAGTAACAAAAGTTTGCAGAAATAGGGCTGGGAAGTTGGCTCAGTGGTACAGTGCTTGCCTTGCATGCATGAGGCCCTGGGTTCCATTCCTCAGCACCACATAAGCAGAAAAAAGCCAGAAGGGGCACTGTGGCTCAAGTGGTAGAGCGCTCGCCTTGAGCTGGAGAGTTGAGGGACAGTGCCCAAAGTTCAACCCCCACGACTAACAACAAAAAAAAAGTTTGCAGAAATATAAATTTTATTATATAAGTACTTGGATTTTTGCTCTATTACACACCAATATTAAAACAATGGAAGTTGCAAAAGCTGAGAAAAGTATAATAGGAACAAATATGCCCACTTTCCTAATTAACAGAGTCATTTTAATTCTGGTTTTGGAGAGATTTCCCAAAATTTTACTGTTTTTAGCCAATATATTTTTAAAATGGGATCAAAACTGAGTCAAAACTGAAAATTGGGTAACTTTTTATGGTGTTTTCTTAAAATAATTTAAAGAACAAGTATGACATTCTTTTCCTTATCTACTCATCACAGTAAATGTCTGCTTACTTGGATTATTCTTTGTTTGAACTATGACTTCTAAAGTATAAATATAATTTGTACTCATTTTGTTCACTGAGCAGTTAATAGATACTAATGATAACTATGAATAAGTGGCTCAGTGAGTGAGTGAGGGAATGACAGGTGCCATATATGACAGGCAAAGTAAGTCATATATCATAATATTATGAGATTTTTTTCACTGTATTTTTCTTTTTTAAATGTCATTTTATTGCAAAGGTGATACACAGAGGGATTAATTACATAAGTAAGTTAATGAGTACATTTCTTGTCAAACAATGTTACCCCTTCCCTCATTTTCTCCCCCTTTCCCTCAACCCCCCAACTCCCCTCCCCGCCCAAGCTGTAAAGTTCATTTCTAACATAGTGTCTAGTGAGTGTTGATGTTGCATTGGTTCATCCTTTATCCTATTGTTCCTGTGATTCCCCTTCCTTCCCCCAAATCAGATAAATTTATTGTATTATGACTTATTTCTATGCCAGATATGACATACAGAGTAAGTATATATCATAGTAGTATGTAGCAAATATGAATGTAGACATGAGTACTAATTTAAGTAAAATAGATTTACTAATGTCATTCTGTATCTTAAAATATACATAGAAACATACAGTGCCCAGTGTCTGAGTTCAAAACAAACAGAAATTAACAACAAAAACATTGGAAATGGAGTTGTGTTCAAGTGATAGAGCAACAGCCTGCATGAAAAAGCCAAGCAAGGGCTGGGAAGGTGGCTCAGTGGAAGAGCGCTTGCCTCGCATGCATGAGGCCCTAGGTTGGATTCCTCAGCACCACATAAGCAGAAAATAGCCAGAAGTGGCGCTGTGGCTCAAGCAGTGGAGTGCTACAGGCCCAGAGTTCAGCCCCCACAACCGACCAAAAAAAAAAAAACAAGCAAGAGTATCAATTCCTGAGTTCAAGCAATGTGCACACTCTACAAAAATATATCCAAAAATAAAAAGTTTATATGAATGTACATTTTCAATTAACTTGGATCAATACCTATAAGGGGGATGTTTATAATGTTTATAAGATGTTTGTAAAAAAAAATAAACTGTATTCCAAAGTGGCTACACAATTATGAATTGTCATCAGCAATGAAGACAATTCCTACTCTTCTAGAATCTATCTCAGTTTTTCATATTGTCAGCTTTTTCAAAGGAAATTCTAATAGTTTAATAATACAACCATTTGTCTAAAAACAAATGACATAAAGCGTCTTTTTATGTGTTCCTCTGTCCTCCATATATCTCATTGATCATGTCTAGTAATACCTAAGACCTTTTGGGTTTTGTTTTTTGGGGGTTTTGTAGGGGGGAGGGGGTTGCCAGTCCTAGGGCTTGAATTCAGGGCCTGGCTGCTGTCCCTAAGCTTTTTTAGCTTGATGATAGTGCTCTTCTGCTTGGAGCCATTGCTCTACTCCCAGCTTTTTGGTGGTTATTTGGAGATAAAAATCTCACAGATCTGGCTCTTTTTTCTAGCTCTTTTCTAGCTCTTTTCTTTCTTTCCCAGCTCTCTCTTTCCCAGCTCTCTTTCCCAGCTCTCTTCTAGCTCTCTCTCTCTCTCTTTCCCAGGCCTTTCTCCACTGTGTGGAGGACCAAGATGGCCTGGTGCCAGCAGGAACGATGAATAAACCTACCCCTTTACCTGAATTAAAAAAAAAAAAAATCTAACGGATCGGATCTCAGCCTCCTCAGCTAAGATTACAGGCAAGAGCCACAAATCCCTGGCTGATCTTTTTAAATGAACTATTTATATTGATAGTTTGTTTTCTTATTTTTTAGAATTAAAAAAATTATATATCTTAGTATAAGTCTTTTCTAAGATACATGGTTTTCAAACATTTCCCAACCTGCAGCCTGTCTGTTGCTATGGTTTGAATAAGTGTCCCCAAAGGCCTGTGTGTGAAAGGCTTGGTTCCTAGCATAGTTGTGGAAAGAAGTAGAACCATTAAGATGTAAGGTTACCCCTCCATCCCCCAGAATGGCATCCCCTAGAACCTTGATCTCCAATTAACTATCAAAATGCCTGAATTGGAGCTGTGGCTTAAGTGGTAGAGCACCAGCCTAGAGCAAAAATCTAAGAGTCAGTGCCCAGGACTTGAATTCAAGTCCTTGTACAGGCACAAAACAAATAAAAAATTAAAAACAAAAGACATACAAAAGGAATCAAAGATCAAGAAATATGTACAAAGGACTATGTCATTCAAATACTCCTTTGATCTCAATTCATTTTAAAGGTAAGTACTATTACAAAAATATATTCAACTCTTTCTTTGTGCTCAGCCTCCTTACAAAAAACAAATTTATAAAATTAAGTATTTATTAATACAAAAAAAGATAAGAAAAGACTAGTTGAAATCAATTTCTAACCTATATAAAAGCACTTGGTGACACAACTAAAAATGTGGAAGGTGAAGGGAGAGAGAGAATAGAAGGAAATTTTCATAAAAACTCCTTCCAAAATTATAAAATTCAGTTTTCATCCCTTAGTCATCTATCAACTTTCATATTTCTTATCAACATGCTCATAGTACACGTACATGCCACACATCCTGAATACATGAGTACAAAATACTTTATTAGTTCACAGAAACAAGCTAATTATCTTATAAATTAATCTTCCTAGTTACAAGGTATAAACACTTAATCACATTTATGAGATTTCTATCAGAAGTATCTCATTTACCTTAATAGTTACACATAATAACACATCACATTGTGTTTACTGATGCAAGTTACTTATATTATTCAAATGAACTTAAAAATCTGGCCTTGCCACCTATACCTTTCAGCCCTGAATAAATTAATAATGCTAAAAAGTGGTACTATCAATATATTCAAATGAAATGTATATATTTATTGTTTTCTCTTATTCTATGTAAACAATGCATACGCATATACTCTTGCACACATGTATTATTTGACTGGCACCAGGACGCAGTAGAAAGAGTAAAACATTCATCTTAATCATGAGCTATAAAACATATCAACAGCTTACCAAACTATAAATAAGAATAATAGTCATACAAACTCACATAATTGTGAAGATCATAAGACAATATGTGTAAAAGTAATTTATAGCACTATAAAATAATTTATAAATACTAATATTAATTTTCCCTTGCTCATAAAAACCAAATATTCAAGCCTGCTGCCAGTTTCTAGAATATGCCAAGTTCTAACTCACTGTAAGGCTTTTGTTCTTGCTTTAATTTTCTACCACAACTGATTTCTTTGGCTTATTCTTATATTTCAGATCTCTACTTAAATATCACCACTTTTCAAAGGTGTATTGATTATGAAATGCTGGATACACGTGAGAAAAGCAATTCAAAATGACTTTTAAAAGAAATTTTACAATAGACAAAAAGTTTTTTAACATAATTATTTGATGCAATAGTAAAAAAAAAAGATATCTCTGGGGGGGAGGGGGGAGGCTGGGAAGGGATGTGAAGGGTAAACCAAAGAAGGAGGCTGCAATGCTTGGTAAGAAATGTACGCATTATCCTGCCCATGTAATTGTAAGTCCTCTGTACAGTATGTTCACAAATAAAATAAAATTAAATTTTAAAAAATATCTCTTTTAAGCTGGGGACTGGTGGCTCATGCCTATAATCCTAGCTACTCAGGAGGCTGAGACCTGAGGATCAGAGATCAAAGCCAGCCCAGGCAGGAAAGTCCATGAGACTCTTATCTCCAATTAACCACCAGAAAACTGGACTGGCACTGTAGACCAAAAGGTAGAGTGCTCGCCTTGAGCTGAAGAGCTGAGGGACAGCACCCAGGCCCAGAGTTCAAAACCCACAGCCAACAACAACAACAACAACAAAAAATCTTTTAATCTTTCTATTTTGTTATATTAGCATGTCATCTTTTGTCCTCAGGCTAGTATTGTTCATAGCATCACCTTAATTCCAGTTGTGCATAATTATCTGCAAAAGAATATGCATAATTATCTGCAAAGGAATAACTGTTCATCTCTTCCAGTCTTAATCATTTGAAGAAAGATACTGACACAAGTAGAGACATCCGGAACTTTTCTGTTGGAGAATGGGGTGGCTTAGAAAGGCAGGAGTATGATAATAAACAGTGAACAGTAAACAAAGCACATGTAATACGGAAATATTAAGCTTTTAATTTGTAAAGGAAACAATGGGCCCTAACATTGGGCAGCAGGCAAAATGAAGAAGGAAGAAAAAAGAAAGAAGAAAGGAAGAGAGAGGAAAGAGGAGGGAAGAGGGAAGAGGAAGGAGGGAGGAGGAGGAGGAAGAGGAGGAGGAGGAGGCAGCAGCAACCCACAGCATCACTCTTGGGCTTTAAGCAGAAAAGAAAAGCCTGGGTGAACTCTCCAGGCACACAAATTGGCACTCTGCAATGTGGATAACAAGCAATCTGCACAACAAGCACACAGTAGAGAAAGGGCCCCCATAGTTAAGTTTGCTCAATGGTAATGTGGAAAATCATTTTACAGGCAAGCTTTTTGGCCAGGGGAAGCAGAAGTGCCTGAATTTTGGCAGAAACCCAAGAATCAGCTCAGGAAACTGTGATTTGAACACAGATTCAGGGACACAGCTAAAAGTAGTGAGAACTGTGATTCAGGCTGCAATAGGAAGCAATGGGATATCCTGCAGGGAAGAGAGGTCAAATCTTTGTAAGAAGAGTGAGATAAGCTGGGTGTGACTACAGGTAGAAGGCAGGGATCTAGAACTCAGACCACAGTGGCCAAGGCATTCATCAGCACTCCGTACCTATGCCTCCAGCTCAGACTGCTTTGATTAGATCTCTTCATACAATCTCTGTGTTATAGAAATCTTTAGAAACACAACTGATGTTGCATTTCTACACAGGCAGAGTACCTGTTGTTGAAGACCTCTATAAGGAAACTATAATGCACTAAAGAAAGAAATTGTAGAAAATACTAGAAGACATAAAGACATCCTCTTCCCACCCCATGTTTACCAGTGAACAAAGCTAGTACTGTGGAAATGCTCATATTACCAAAAGGGATGAACAGATACAGTGCAATTCTCACCAAAATTTTAATGACATTCTTAAATAAACAGAAAAAGCAGAATCAGGCATAGTAATACATAGTAATACTCATGAGGCAAACAGATATAAGAAGGCAGAAGTCATTAGCAGCCAGGGAAGAGTAGACATAATCTCAAAGTCAAACTAAAGCAAAAAGGTTCAAATGGTAGAGTTTGACTAGGAAATACAGAGTGCTGAGGTCCTGAGTTCAAACCCAATTATCATCAAAAAAGATAGATAGAAAATAAGTTATCCCAAGGAAATACAAAAGATCCTCAGTCAAACCAATCCTGAACAAAAACAACAACACCAGAGATATCACATTGCTGGACTCCAAACTACACCACAGAGCCATAGTAACAAAAACAGCATGGTCAATTAGAACAAAAGCAAACACGTAGACAAAAGGAAAAGAATACAAGACCCAGAAATAAGCACAGGCAGCTACAGTGACCTAATTCTTAACAGACACTGAAAAACTAGATATCCACATGTAAAAGACTGAATCTACACCAACTCACAATGGATCAAAAACCCTTAAAAGAAATCTTTGCCAACTTTATACTTGACAAGGAATTGATGTCCAGAATATATAAAGAACTTATAAAAACATCAAAAGAGTAAATAATCCAATCAATAAATTAGCAAATAAACGAAACAAAAACTTTTTAAATGAAGAGATACAAATGAGCAATAGATACACTTTAAAAACTGCAATACCTTTAGCTATCAGAGAAATATAAATGAAAGCCACATTGAGATTCCATTTCACCCTAGTCAGAATGGCTAAAGTTAAGAAGATGGGAAGCAGGGAGTACTATCCTTTGATAGTATTGATGGAAATGTAAATTACTTCAGCTACTTTGGCAATCAGCATGGAAGTTCTTCAAAGAATTAAAAATAGAACTATCATATGCTCTAGCTATGCAACTTCTTGGCATGTAGTCAAAACAATCAAAATCAGCTTACTACAAAACTACATACACATATCACTGCCCTATTCACACTAGTTAGGTTATGAAATCACAATCAGCTTTTGTGCCTATTACCTAACAAATGGATTTTTTTTAAAGCAAACAATGGAGTTTAGTCATAAGGAAGAATTGACATTTTATCATTTGCAAGAAAATAGATTAAATTGGTTGGAAATCATCATTTAGGAAAAGTAAGCCAGTTTCACAAAGGTAAATTTCTTCATGTTTTTTTTTTTTCCAATATGTGGGATCTAAGAAAGAAAAGAATGTGTAGAGTAAAAGGGGACAGGTTGGGATGTGAAAGGAGAAAGAAAAGTGGAAGGAGGGGAGATAAGAGCCAAGGGGGCAAATATGATCAAGTACATACATATGAAAATTCCATAATGTAACCCTTGACTGTCAATGAATACATGGCTAATGAAAAAGTTCTTCCCACAGAATCTGTAGATCTAACCAGTCAAGTTTGAATCAGCCATCCCTTGTAAAATCAATGATTGACAAGTACAACAGGATTACCACAACTAGCTTTGCCTAGTCAGGATATATGCCTGAGAATAGACTCTTGAACAAAACTGGGACACTAAAAATAAGAAAGGAATGACTTGCAACTACCTATAAGAATACTATGTCATGTTAAAAAAAACAAACAAAAAAAAAAAAAAACCACTGATACTTCCCATTACTTTTTTTTTGGTACCAATTCTGGGGCTTGAACTCAGGGCCTAGGCACTGTCCTTGAGCTTTTATGCTCAAGGCTAGGACTCTACCACTTGAGCCATAGCTCCACCTCTGGCTTTGTGGTGGTTAATTGTGGATAAAGAGTCTTAGTGACTTTCCTACCTGGGTTGGCTTCACACTGCAATCCTCAGATCCCAGCCTTCTAAGTAGCTACGATTACAGGCATGAGCCACTGCACTGAGCACCCATTACTTTAAAACTTTTATTCACTACTTTTATTCTAACTATACTAAATATACTAGTAATATTTATTATTCTAAATATTATAATATTCTAAATACTATAATTTTCCACAAAGGCTTTTAAACTCTATCACTAAGTATGACAATTCACTGTTTATCCTATTGTTCAATTTTTTGAAGGATTAAAGCCTATTCTTTACTCCTAAAACAGCATTATCCCACTTCCTACACAAATTTAAGTTTTAATGTCTCCTCGAGGAAAAAAAAAATAGGACACCATACTTTATATAAAATTTGACATTTAGATGCCAAGAGTCAACTCTTGCTATCACTTTGGAATAAACCTTTATCAAAAATTAATTTACTTGGAAAATCTTATTCTGGCCATGTTTGTTGATCTTATAGCAAGAAACAGCTAATTTTTCCTAACTCACAGTGAAAACCAGCATATTATATTTCATATTACTGGATTAAATATTATTTATCTGATTTGTAAGCTACTTAACCAAAAGCAGCATGGTGGCTAAGGAGAAAATGCTATCGAATTTACCTTAAGAAATGTGAAAGTACTGTTGTAAATAAAGTACTGTATCCAAACTTAACAAGGATATCAGAATAGCCAGGTCCAGGAAAATCTCTATCAATGGTATCTTCATTTTTCACACATGTAAATTTTACTATTATTTCTATACTTGTAATGTATTATGTACAAGAGACATATCTGAATACTTTATACAGTAAACAGATGATGAACCTTTATAAAATTAGGAACTAGGTGAGGCTAGGAAGGTAGCTCAGCAGTAGAGTGCATGCCTTGGAAGCCGGAAGTGGCGCTGTGGCTCCAGTGGTAGAGCACTAGCCTTGAGCTCAAGAGCTGAGGAACAGCGCCCAGACCCAGAGTTCAGGCCCCATGACCGGCAAAAAAAAAAAAAAAAATTAGGAACTAGATTAACATCATAAGGAACTACTAATACTTTTACTACTTAGCATTAGAATTGAGTGAATTTTCTTAGAAAGATGAGGAATTAGGTAAGATTTCTGGGAAATTATTTGGAGCTATTGACCAAAAAAAAGGGAAAAACTAGTAATTACAAAACTATATAAATCCTCTAGAAAAAAATTTACCTGCAAATAAGTGATTAAATAAGAATGAATGATGGATGCTTGTGAAAGACAGAAAGTACTATAAAAGTTCCACTCTCAATTTATAAAACACATATTTCTAAAATACTACATGCATGAAATCCCGAAAGAAATCTAACACTTAATAAATTCTAACTAAACAATTAACAAAACATTGAATTATGTCAGGTTATAATTATGACAAACATGAAAGAAAAAATTGCTTTTTAAAGTATGTAGTTATATCAGGTGGCTTATATAAAGTCTATATATTTGGGTCTATGTCTATGGCCTAACACATAGAGCACATAGATTACCATTTCAAAATGTATCACTTTGTTTGTGAGATAAGTCTCAAAATGAATTTGAAAAAAAAAATCACCACATCGTGTCTAGAGCTGAAATAATGTAGTCTGAGCAGATACCACTGAGAAACAGTTATATTTCATCAATAAATACTACACAGTATTTCTGGGTGAGAAGAAATCACCTAAAGAAATGATACTGATTTATTAACAAGGTTATGTCAATATTCACTAAAATATGGCTTACCTTTCTTCCCCTAGAACATAGAAGTTGATTAAAAAACCATGTAGTATTTCCAGAAAATGGTATTATTGCTTGATTCTGGGTCATGTAAATTATAACTGTTCAAAATGAGATAAAAAAAAACTGTTAATCATCTAGAAATATACATTTTGTTTGTGGTTAACATGAAACATTATCTCACATAAAGTCATTCAAATAAGATATTTCTGAGCTTGACTCTTCAGAGACAGCTCCTTTGAAAGACTAAAGAAATAGTCAAAAATATTTAAACAATCCTGATCGGTTTAGTTAAAAAAATTAAATTTAGTCATTATCCTACATTAATTTTCCTCCAAAAAAAGAACATGAAGGTTTAAAAAGGAAGTGGGAGGAGTAAACAGAAATATTCAAATAGGCTTCAAGGACAAAAAGCATGTCCCACTCAAGAACGTATTTACAGTTCCTCATCTAGAATTCAACTAACATCCAACTGCAGCAATCAGCCAAGCTTGACAAATTAAAATAACAGTAATTTTGACAGATTATCTTCTATAAATATTCAAATATGGATGTTTGTGTGCATGCAGGGGTCTCCACATGCCAATCAAAATGCTTTGTTTAGGATTCTAAAATTGAGTCTTTTTTTTCACCCTTCAGTAAGAATTCCCTGAATCCTTAACTTTCATGTTAGCTCTCAGCCCAGTTGATTGAGATAAACGATTTCTCTATCCACAGCCTGAATTAAAAATTTAAGGATAACACTAAATAAGCATCAACAACCAAAAGGAAAGTACCTGGAATCTTTCGTTTGTAAAAACAAAGAAAAAGATCTAGGAAAGGGGAAGGGTTGTGAGGATCAGGAAGGATAGCAACTGAATAATAGATTAACTTTATTCATGTGATTAGGTACACCTTGGTAGTGTAAAAATTCAGATATAAAGAGCAATTAACACATTCATAAATTGGATTCTATTCAAAGTTCCATTAAGAAAGATTGCTATTTATTCTGCTCAGGGCAAAACCCTATGTTTTCATAATTTTAGGTATATGAAACTTGTTAAAAGTGAGGAAATGCAATCAGTAGGAAATTCAAACTGAATATATTTTTGAAACACATAGCTAGTCTCATTATCAAGAATAATTAATAATAGGAGCAATAATGACTTTGAAGAAAACAAGTAATCAGATGCATTTGCTCTTTCATCCTATCCCCCATTAGTTTCCCTTAAACATACATACTGAAAAGCTGCATACCTTCCAGAAAAACTACAAGACAAGCCTCTGCATCCAGAGCACTGTGGGGGAAAAAAACATATTCAGAGATATATGCCCCACTGGTAAATTGTCCAGAATATTTCTAGACAGTTAAGGCAGGCTTGCAAGAAATGGTAATAATGGGGCTGGGAAGGTGGCTCAGTGGTAGAGCGCTTGCCTTGCATGCCTGAGGTCCTGGGTTCGATTCCTCAGCACCACATAAGCAAAAAGAAAAAAGCCAGGAGTGGCGCTGTGGCTCAAGTGGTAGAGCGCTAGCCTTGAGCTGAGGGACAGCGCCCAGGCCCAGAGTTCAGGCCCCACGACCGGACCCAAAAAAAAAAAAAAAAGAAATGGCAATAATATGATCACTTCCTCAACCTTCAAAACCCAGACTCAACAGAAGATCTAAGCCAAACTAGTGGGTCTCAAACCAGAGAAGAGAGGAAAGTATGGTTTAAAGATGAAGGAACTCATGCTCACTCTCGGAGCATAGTGAATCAGAATGAAGCAATTTTACAAGCTCCCCCAAGTGATTCCTATGCTTGTTACCATATGAGATGCTCTGTGAGAAAGAGAATATTATAATGACAGAGAAGGCATACTCTGTTCCATGAACGGTTCCCATTGAAGGCCAAGGTTGAACCTCTGGCTATTAGTGTTATTCCTACCATTCTTTTTTACGTTGTTTTATTTTTTATTTTTTTGTGCCAGTACTGGGGCACTCAGGGGCTTGCATTGTCACTTTGATTTTCTGTTCAAGGCTGCATTCTTAACACTTGAGCCACACAGCCACATCTAGCTTCACTTCTCACTGATAACTGAGTTTCACAGACTTTTCTGCTGGCTTACAACTTAGATCCTTAGATCTCAGCTATTGAATAGCTAGGATTACAGGTGTAAACCACACTTGTTTTTGTTCTTTTTTTTGGGGGGGGGGGTGTTGGATTTTTTAAGTTTTAAGTTAGGGCTCTTAAAAAATAGAACTCCTCAAGTGCCAAAGAATCAGTATCCAATGATTAAATCTCACATTCCAAGAAAAACTATAACAGCTATTTCAGAGATTACCTTTTAGGCCCTGTTCTCATGCTCACAAGTCCCATTAACTACAAAACAATAATGAATCAATCACATAGTAAGTGACATTAACACATAGACAATGGTGTGGTCCCTTAAGTTTATAATGTCTAGTAACCTCATACCTTGTTTACATATACTTCATGAGCTTCACACAATGACAACATCATTTAACAATACATTTCCAAAATCTAGTCCCACCCCTAAGTGATTATATATCTGTTGTAAAATGAATAGCAACTGGCTTCCTTCCAAACCTCAGCATGATTATGATTTTGGTCCTAACAGTTAGGAAAGAGACCCAGAGACTAAACTTTTGTTTCTCAAGTCCAAATTTCCCCTTTAATACTCATCCCTAAAAATATAACTCTGAAAACTATTTTTCTCTTTTATCAGAAAACTTGCTCATACTTTTAATAAAGGTCACCAGAGATATGAGGTTGTTTTTGTTTTTGTGTCAGCAGTACCCTAGTCTAGGCCCTCAACTCCAACAGTAGCAGTTAGTGGAAGTCACCAGCTATTTCTAACATCCCCCAAAACAACACCCTTCAGAAATACCAGCAGCAGCTGGTATGGTGGCTGCTTCCTACAATTCCCCACCCCTTTTGCATTTTTAACCCTTCTCACATCTGCAAATACATTCTGTATATTAAATTTTCTTGTCTGAACTATCTAGTATGGATTATTTTCCTGACCTTATCTTAATTAATCTATCATAACTTGGTGGACTAATATCAATATAATCTTGATCACTTTAGAAACTTTTCCCAAAACAGATAATCCAAGAAAAAATACTTACTGCCTCTCCCTAAAAAGAGGTACCCGATTTGAAATATATAGAAGTATATTTGAGGGGCCGGGAAGGTGGCTCAGTGGTAGAGTGCTTGCCTTGCAGGCATGAGGCCCTGGGTTCGATTCCCCAGCACCACATAAACAAAAAGAAAAAAAAAGCCGGAGGTGGCGCTGTAGCTCAAGTGGTAGAGCACTACCCTTGAGCTGAAGAGCTGAGGGACAGCACCCAGGCCCAGAGTTCAGGCCCCACAACCGGATCCCCGCCCCCCCAAAAAGAAATATATTTGATAAAGAAGAAAGAGGAAACACAACCTCAGAAAGCCACATAGTGAAACAAATATCATAGTAGAAACCCTCAAAAATATGAAGGCCAATAAAAAATCTGAAACAAATACAAGTTTTCTTCTTTAAATAAAAAAAAAACACAGAATGTTAGAAGTAGAAGGAATTTTGCATTTCTTCCTCTGACATCAGTTTTGTTAATGAAGTTTTCTATCTAGCTTGGATTATAGTACTTTAAGGAAGCTGCTAAGAAATTAGAAAGAGTCCTAATAAGATAAAAATGATGAAAGGGAAAAGGAAACAGTATTCCTGAAGAAAGGTTCAAGGAGTCAAACTTTTTAGTCTAGTTTACTGAAAACTCCAGACAAATATATTATTTGTCATTCAGTTTAAGAATCCTGACCAGCTGCACTTTATCACTGCAGAAGGAAAACAAAGTAGATGAAGACATGAAATGGAGCCTCTTAGCTTAGCAACTCCTTCAAATCATTAAAGTGATGGTTCTGTATATAGGCCCACTGTATATAAGCACGACTTAGGATAATTTTGCCTATACAAAAAAATTATAATGATAATCGTAATCAAGAAAAGACTTGATTTAGCTGATGTGATAGTGCAATGTATTTTTTTAAATCAAAAGATATTCAAGTGTTTAAAATACACTGAGCAGAGGAGCTAAGAATCACTTAGAACCAGCCACATTCAGATTACTAGAGAAATTTGTTAGCAAAACTACTGAAAAAGAATCTATCTGTTAACCTATGTATAAGTAATCATTAGGCACATTAAAGTCTGAATAACATTGTTCAATTTAAAACAGATGTGAGGACAGACAAGGGAGAAAAGGAGAAAGGAATTAAACACCAATCTAAAAGTAATTTTTTAATTAAATTTTCTGAAATTTTAAATACAAAAGGGGTTGTACTCACTCTGTCAGAGTTCACTGAAAATACTATAATAACAAATAATAATTACTGGGTATATTTTACAAATAAATATAGTCTTCATAATCCCCATTTACAGCTCAGGCAAAAATGAGGTATTAAATAATTTGTTCCAAGTCACACTCTTAGTTAAGTGAACAAACCTGAGGTGTTAACTCAGATAGTCTATTTGAAAAACTATATTCTTCGCCATACAGCAATACAATGTTTTCTAATAATCTTCTAAAAAATTCTGTAATCATTGAAGAGAAAAATAATTATTGGTAATAAAACTTCTGTTATGGTTAAAAGAAATTACTGTGCTCTTCTCCAGTTTAAAAAAAACTATTATAAAATAAAGTGATATCTACCTATGTACAATGGAATTTTACACAGCCATTAGAAATAATATTATTATGTATTTGCAAGGAAATGGATGGTCCTAGAACAAATCATGTTTGGTGAGGTGAAGCAAGCTCAGAGAGACAAACGGTGCATGTTTTCTCTCATATGTGGAAGCTGAATGCTAAATTATACAGGACTCTAGGCATTCACATACCATGAGACCAAAGGAGGATAACTCTTAGGAGAAAAATACAAAGGCTCAATGCCGATGTGCCTCTGATCATACAAAATAATATTTATCGAAATGGAAACAAGGTTTTTTTCTTTGTTGCTGGTTTTGTTTGCTTTTGGGTTTTTTATTTGGTATTGTTTGTTCCTTTGAATGTCTTTGGAAGTATAAGAGGAGGCACAGAAATGGAGGGACAAAGGGTAAAGAAATGCAGCAGTGGTACTCACTAAACACTATGATGAAAATGAGCTCTACAACTTATGGGTGGAGATGGGAGGGAAAAACTGGCAAAGAGCAAGGGAAAAGGTGACATTGTCCTAAAAGAAATGTACTCTTTACCTGACTTACATAAGTATAACTCCTCTGGCACATCATCTTTATAATCACAATTTAAAATTTTTAAGTAATATCATTTTATAACACTGTTAAGGGTCTGTGGCCAATAAAGCAGGAATATACAGGAAAGGACAGAAACTCAGGTTGTTATAACTTCAATATAAGTCCTTATGTTGGAATGTGTGACAAATATAAATATACCAATATTTATTACACAAGAGACTACCTCACAGAAGCAAAAATGAATTTTATAATAACTACTTTCATTAGCTATATTTGAGAAGTAACTTAAAACCCATATTAAGAGACACATTCTCCCTAGTATCTCTTAAATTCATTCCTATTACTACTTCTACTACCACAATGTTAACCATCATCACCACTTCCAATTATTTCTTACAATGAAAGTGGCATAAGCTTGGTCTGACGTTTCTCCTCTTCTGTACTTCACCACTCCCAACTTCTAAAAATGTTCCCTTTCTTTCCTTTTGTCATTACAGAAACTAAAAATCTAGTTCTGATAGGACTCAAATGCTACTACTAAAAGTGCTGAGGAAGATTTTTCATTTTTTTTCTTTTTTTTTGGGGTGGGGGGGTGGGGGGGAGGGTCCAGTTATGGGGCCTGAACTCTGAGCCTGGGAGCTGTCCCTCAGCTCTTCAGCTCAAGGCTAGCGCTCTACCACTTGAGCCATAGCGCCACTTCTGGCTTTTTTCTTTTTTGCTTATGTGGTGCTGAGGAATCAAACCCAGGGCCTCATGCATGCAAGGCAAGCGCTCCACCACTGAGCCACCTTCCCAGCCCCCTGAGGAAGATTTTTAAAGGACAGATCAGATACACACTGTCAACAAAAAGTCTACAGAAAGTTTTAATAATTCATGTGAATTCTAAATAGTATGGCACAATGGTCCATGTTCTCAGATATAAATAATACATCATGTATTGACAAACAGACTAAGTTTAAAACATGTAAAATGTTATCTTTTTTTTTTTTCAGTCGTGGGGCTTGAACTCTGGGCCTGAGCACTGTCCCTCAGCTCTTCAGCTCAAGGCTAGTGGTTTATTGGAGTTAAGAGTTTCACAGACTTTCTGCCGGGGGTGGCTTTGAACCACGATCCTCAGATCTCAGCTTCCTGAGTAGCTAGGATTACAGGCGTGAGCCACCGGCACCCAGCATTATCTTGTATTTAAAGCAGAGAATTATTAAGATATTTTCATTTCATTCAGTGTAAGCATACTCCTAAGAGAACTATACAGTACAGCTTTCATTAACAATGACAAAGTCCTGATAACCCAATTTCAGAATGAAACAGAACAACAGATATTAGAAAGAGTCATTTAACCCATAAATAATTTATTTAAATAGATACTGAAATCAAAACAATTTGGGAAGTAAAGATACCAATCAAAAACTCAACAACATGTAGTCTTCTAAGACCTAAGTTTAAAATTATGATTTGAAGCAACTGTAAGAATAATATAAGAGGGAAAGTCCACACCACACCAAATACTGTGAAGATATAACTTGATTTCCTATGCCCCACCAAAAAAAAAGCGGGGCAGGGGGAGTAAGATAAAGACTTCCCAGTAAGTCAAAAAATAAAATAAAACCCAAAAGAAGAATGTTCTTAATGTACAAAGTGACAGTCAAACACACACACACACACACACACACACACACAGAGAGAGAGAGAGGCAGAGTATTAGAGTATTACTGGTATGACTCTTTCATTATTTGCTTAACTAACATGACTAATAAAATAGCCCAGACCAAAATGCTTTCAAAACTTCCATCAGCTTTTAATGATTCATGTTCTGCAAATTATTTGTAGGGTTTTTTTTTCCTGCTAGTTAGTACAAGTAATACTTCTTCCCCTTCTCTTTCTAGCTTAACTAATAACATGTTCTCAATCTGCCTTCCTTTCCATCCTACTCAGCGATTACATCATTAGAATAAAACATCAAAGATATACACCCCAAAAGGGCTACTTACTAAGCATTTAATAAATACTTATATTTGTTAAATAAGCAACATTTATTGAACACTGGCTGAATGGTTGTCACCCAGCAATTCTATTAACATAGAAAAATATACTTAACATGTCATATGTAAAATGGAAATGGAAAAAAAATGTTCCACCTCCCTCATCAATAAAATAGAAAACTTACCACACCAAAGAAAAGTACCTATTTAAAAATCACTAAAACTTCGATTTGGATTTTGGGTTGCTAGCTTTCAGTATTGGGGACTGAACCACCCAGGTCCTTGAACATTCAAGGCAAGTATGCCTCTCCCTCAAATCATTTTTCAATCATCAAAAAGAATAATTTAAAAAGATAACTCTCAGACTTCATAGTGAATGAGAATTATGACTAAGCTTGTAAAATCGTAGAATTTAGATTGGAGGGCCAGAAATTCTGATTCAGAGATTGAGTTTCTGACAAACCCCAAACTTGACATTTTAACAAGTTTTCTAGGTGATTACCCTGAAGATTATCCTTAAACATACACTAATAAACACTTCACCTTCAAATCCTGTCAACTTATTAGTCAATTAGGTCTGACCAGAATACCCATTTATATACCGTATGTTAGCTTCAATTTCAGGTTAAGCTACATCCTTGGAACCAACATAAAGTAACAGCAACCATTTATTGAACATCCATTATTAATGCCATAACTTTTACATATGCCATTATACACATAGGATATTATGTAATTCAAAAATTGATCATTTATAATAATAGTTGCCATTATCTCCAATCTTCAAAACAATGCTGTTAGATGGTTACTATTATTTCCAAATCACAATTGAGGAAAATGAAATTTAGTAATTTGTCCAGTCATGAAAGCAGAGAAAACATTCAAGATAATCCAAGTGACTGCATACTTGGAATTCACTATTAAAATCTAGACTAACTTCCTGAAGCAGGAAGGCAACAAGCATAGATACAAAATCTTTTTATTCAACAATTAATCAATTTACTGTCACCAGACATAACTAACTGCTTTTTTAAAGAATTTTACTGAGCCATTCCCAGGTCAATCATGGCCTAGGTATATACTAACAAGTTCCTATCTAACTAAGAATTAAAGGATAAGATAGGACTATGATGGGTTGCTTAGTGTTTTAATGTTTCATCCCATTTTAGAGTTATGAATAAGGCAATCCATGTAATAACAGCTGCATAAAAAATGATAGAAAATGTGAAAAGAGTAATTGGAACACAGGAAGGACAATTCAAATCTTAGAGACTTCTATATTTCAGGCCCACAGAATAGCAAGATAATAAAACAGGAAATTTAAAAATCTCTATTTGGCATGGTATTTTCACTCAAACATTATAAATTCTGGTACTCCTAATAATTAGTATTTTTATGCAAAGGTAATTTTAAAACACTCTACAATGTTTCTCAAAACATGTTTTCCCATTAAATTCATCTTACATGGTTATTTTCCTTTTTCCAAGTATATTTCTAGCTTTTCTATTCCCACCAGCTATCATCAAAATAGCAGGCATTGCCCTTGCCCTACTTAAACCAAAGATACCTTGACAACAACAACCAAAAAAAAAGATAGTCATAGAAAGAACTTTATATTCTGATATCAACATATTACTAATGACTCAGAAAGTAGCCATGGTAAAATTTTATTTTATTCTACTGTTTTAATCTAGTATTTCTCAACAAATAATGCAAGTCCTAGAGCTGTTGTTTAGCTTTATAAGTCCTACAGACCACTCTCTAAGATATTTTTTTAAATTAAAGTCATTAAAATTAGGCCAGTAGCCAAAGAAAATAGGATATGTAAAGGACAACATACAAAGAGCATCAGCCAAGAAGAACACATACCTCCCACTTGTTGCTTCATAAAATAAAAATTTTAATACTCTCCAATCTAAACTGTTAGTGATGATTCACTAAACTGCAACTGCCCATGAACCCTAGTGCTTCAGGTAGAAGAACTGAAAGCATTTCCCTCTGCTGCAAATCTGCTCATTAAATATGTAAAACTATTTCCATTATCTAAACTTTTACAAGGAATATAGTTCTATTTTACAGTTAGGAAAGATAGATAACATATTGTTTAATGTAGTGAGTTTACTTAGCTTTTTTTTTTTCAAAAAAAAAGAGGCAAAAGTAGCTTACACTTGAAATCTAATAACTCAAGAGGCAGAGATCAGGAGGAATACAGTTCCAAGGCAGCCTGGGCAAAAGTTAGTGAGATCCCATCCATTATCACAGCTAAGCAAGAAATGTAAATAGGGAGTATCACAAGCCAAGCCAATTCAGGCATAAATATAAGCCCCTATTTACAAAAAAATAAACTGTAACCAAAGGTAGAGTACTTGCCTTGAAAGCACAATGCCCTGAGTTCAAAACCTCAGTACCAGAGGAAATAATTCTTCTCTTTCACTTGAACTCTGTTATACTAAAATAAATCCTAGCTGAAACTTTTTGGGTTGGGAGGTGGGGTTGATTTTAGAAATACTCATCAAAGGAATGTAATATAAATATAAATCTCATAAAAGGCAATACACACACACACACACACACACACACACACACACACACACACACAGTGAAAGGTTCTAGGCAGAGGCACAGACTCGCTAAATCAATAAACATCATGCCAAGTACTATGAGCTTCTCCTACAAGCTACTTATGGAAAAAGCACTGGGCTCTATATAAAATCCAAGCCTAGAGCTAGCTATACAGCCCTCTGGCTATACAGCTCAGTGGTAGAGTACTTGCCTAAGGCTTCATCCCCAGCACTGGAGGGGTTCCATTCCCATTTGTTAGCTATTGGACAGTCAAAATTTAGATTTATCTGTCCCTTCTTGCTGAATAGCTCAAACAGCAGGAAAAAAATGTATGTATGTATACACACACACACACACAAAGGGACAAATGCTTACTTTGTCACTTGTGTGGAAGCTTATGTTTTACATTTCTTCTTCCTCATCACGCTATTATAGCATTGAACTAAGTCTATAACCCAAATGACATATATCAATGAAACCAATAAACAATACATACAATCTTCTCCAAATAATACTAATTGTGTATTTTCTTGGAAAAGCTGTATCATACAAAAATAAAAGCAAATGTTTCCCTCAAATGTAGAAAGACAGTTGGTCAAAATTCTTTGGAAACTCTTTAAGATCTAAAGAGTTCCTCAAAGATTAACATCGTGAAAATGGCAATACTTCCCAAGGCTATCTACAAATTCAATGCAATACCTATCAAAATTCCAACCTCATTCTTCAAGGAAATAGAAGAGGCAATCCAAAAATTCATATGGAACAATAAAAGACCCTGAACAGCAAAAACGCTCCTCAACGCAAAGAACACTGCTGGAGGAATATCAATATCAAATTTCAAATTCTACTATAAAGCCATAGTAATCAAAACAGCTTGGTACTGGCATAAGAACAGACCTCAGGACCAATGGAATAGAATTGAAAACCCAGAAATGAACCTACAGACCTATAGCCAACTAATCTTCGATAAGGGAGCTAAAATAATAGAATGGAAGAAAGACAGCCACTTCAGTAAATGGTGCTGGCAAAATTAGTTAACTACTTGTAGAAAACTAAAGCTAGATCCTTATATATCACCCTGCACCAGAATCAACTCCAAATGGATCAAAGACCTTGAAGTCAAAGCAGACACTCTGAAAACATTACAGGATGGAATAGGAGAAACCCTAGGTCTCCTTGCCACAGGCCAAAATTTTCTTAATAGAGACCCGGAACACAACCAATCAAAGAAAGTTTGAACAAATGGGATTGCATGAAGTTGTAGAGCTTCTTCATGGCAAAGGACATAGCTAGCAAGATCAATAGAAAGCCCACAGATTGGGAGAAGATCTTTACTAGCCATACAACGGACAAGGGTCTCATATCTAAAATATACTTGGAACTCAAAAAATTAAATCCCTCAACAACAAATCCTCAAAGAAACAACTGCCCAATAAATAAGTGGGCTAAAGACTTAAAGAGAAACTTCTCTGAAGAAGAAAGAAGGATGGCCAATAAACACATGAAGAAATGTTCAACATCCCTAGCCATAAAAGAAATGCAAATCAAAACAACATTGAGATACCACCTCACCCCAGTTAGAATGGCAAAAATCAAGAACTCTAACAACAACAGATGCTGGAGGGGATGTGGACAGAAGGGAACCTTACTTCATTGTTGGTGGGAGTGTAAACTTGTTCAACCACTTTGGAAAGCAGTATGGAGGTTCCTCAAAAGACTTCACATAGAGCTCCCCTATGACCCAGCAATCCCACTTTTGGGCATTTACCCAAATGTTTACAAACAAGACCACACTAAAGCTACCAGCACAACTATGTTTATTGCAGCATTATTTACCATAGCTAAGATATGGAACCAACCCAGATGCCCCTCAGTAGATGAATGGATCAAGAAAATGTGGCATATATACACAATGGAATTCTATGCCTCCATCAGAAAGAATGACATTGCCCCATTTGTTAGGAAATGGAAAGGCTTGGAAAAAATTATATTAAGTGAAGTAAGCCAAGGCCAAAGAAACAGGTCCCATGGTTTCTCTTATTTGCAATATCTAGTATATGTGTATGAGTCAAGCAGAAAAGGTCAGATAATGTGATGTTAGGGAAATGAACCCTTAGATATGTATTTAAATGTTTTTTTCTTTTATGCATTTGTTTCTAAAGCATTTATAAGATTATTTCTTTGTTGCTTTGTATGTCCCTCCCCACAGTATAACCCCTGCTTTCACTATATTTGATGTTGGTATCATTTGTGGAGGAGATGGGGAAAAACAAGTCGTTTAAGGATACAGGTAGACCCGTTGCAACAATGAGAAGTACAAGTTGTCATGTCAAAAACGACTTTACAACTTTGGTGGGGGAGGGGGGGAGAATGGGGTAGGGGAGTGTGGGGAGGTTGGGAAGGGATGTGAAGGGTAAACAAAGGAGGAGACTGCAATGCTTGATAAGAAATGTACCCATTATCTTGCCCATGTAATTGTAACCCCTCTGTACAGTATGTTCACAAAAAATAAAAAGAAAAAAAAGGAAAAAAATAGAGTTCCTCAGTCTGAAAATTGAAAATCCAAGTTTACTCATCCTGTAATAGGTGCTTCATTATTTAATGCATATTTTTGCTGATATTTGCACTTGCACTTAAAAAGCTAAGAACTGTGTTCTATATTGCTTTGTACTCTCATCACATTTTTCTTGATTTTCTTTTTTTTATTAATAAGATTTTTTATTGTGAAAATACCGTACAGAGGGGTTACAATTACATGAGCAAGGTAATGAGTACATTTCTTATCAATCATTGTTACTTCCTCCTTTGTTTCCCCTTCCCATCCCTGTCGATCCCCCCAACCCCCCACAAAATTGTAAAGTTCGTTTTTTGACATAACGTCTTGTACATTTTTGTTGCAATAGGTCCAGACCGAAAGTGTTAAATTGTTAGTTTTACAGAAGACTTTACATTTCCCCATGTGTGACTTAGCAATGACACTACAGCTTTGAATCCGATTCTGAGTACATAATACAGAACAACTGTGGTTAGAATCCAAGTTATATGATTACATCCTATGATTAATGTTCAGAATGACTAGCACCTGCAAGAGATGGTAGCATCAAACTCTGCTCTTGCTCACAGTCTCCAGTAACTCTTAAAGCCAACTCCAGACAGAAGAATTAAACACTCAACTTTAAAATGCAATCTATTACCTAGATCATAAAGCTATA
Source organism: Dipodomys ordii (assembly GCF_000151885.1). Taxonomy (NCBI): domain Eukaryota; kingdom Metazoa; phylum Chordata; class Mammalia; order Rodentia; family Heteromyidae; genus Dipodomys; species Dipodomys ordii. The sequence goes on from NW_012267218.1 coordinate 30,304,962, forward strand.
AAGGAGGAAGGCTAGGATATATATCTAGCTTCTGATTTATTACAATATTTTGCTCCAAAAATTAGGAAATTTGTAGAATTTGTTTTTAAATGAGATTTTTTTAAATTTTCCTAATAAAGCAAAATTTCAAAAGATACTTCTAAACACAGATACAGGCTTTTAAAATTACTTGCAGTCAGCTTGTAATAGTGTCAACTTTAGCTCAAATTTACACTGAAAACTATTACCCCTCTAAGTAATTTTAACAGATGCCTGGGTCTTAATAAAAATCACTAAACTGCGTGAAATGTACACTTATCTGCAAAATCCAATGTAGAGGCAGGCTGATAAAATATTATTTAACAATGTAGAGCAGTAGACTAAAAGTTTCCCGGAATTTTAATAAAAAGTCACATGCAATCATCATCTCTACATGCAGTTAAACATATGGCACCCAGTTTCGAAAATCCTGAGCATACCACAACTTTTACAACTAAATTTGGGTTATTTGGGGCAAAGGAAAGAGATGCAAAAGAGTAGTAAACAGTATTTTAAACCCCCTATTTTGACTAAATCTGCAGCTGTAATTACAGCTGTTCTGAAGCTTTTCTTGGAACTGACTAATTTCATATTTTTAAAGAAATAGTAATCACAAAAGCAGTCTTAATGAACTAAGGAATTTGATAAGATGATTTCTTCATAGCTAAAGCAATTTTTTCCTATATATTTTATACTCTTTTGGTTTAGTCTTGTAACTACTGAGTATAAACTGTTATATAAATGCAAAAAGCTTTTTCAGCTTCCTTGGATTTTAACATGTTTTGAAGAGAAAGAACACTGAATTTTTTCCCTTTGGTATTTAGATGGAAGCTTACATTTTACATTTCTTCTTTCTCATTATATTTTGTTTTATATAACTATGAAACAAGTCTATGACCCAAATGACATATATGAATAGTGCCAATAAAGAATGCATACAATTTTTTTCTAAAGGATTCCAAATAATAATAATTGTACATTTTCTTGGAAAAGGATATAATATGCAATACAAGAGGAAATTATGTACATTTTAAGATATATTTTTTGGTTGTTTCTTTTTGGTCAGTCATGGGGCTTGAACTCTGGGCCTGGCACTGTCCCTCATCTCTTCAGCTCAAGGCTAGCACTCTACCCTTGAGCCACAGCACCACTTTTGTGTTATATTTTTAGTAATTATTCAGAGGGAATTCTTTTTTTAAAATGTGTCTATAGAGGAAATATACTCATTATCTTAACTCATGTAACTGTAACCTCTCTGTACAGTATCTTTACAACAATATATATATGCATCTATAGAAAATGTAAAATGCCCTCAATAGATAGAATTTTTCAACTGCATGTTGTCATTTCTACCAATAGAAAATTGAAAATTCAATCAAGAGTAAATGGAGATTCTTTTTGTGAAAGAAATAACAAAGAATAAAAGCAGCTTTCACATTCCCCAAGATTTAAGATGTGAAACTAAAAAAAGAATTTCCTCATACAGAGAAGAATATTAGGATAATGAACATTTGGTTCATATTACCAAAAGTCACAAATGGAGAAGCAGTAGTAAAGTAATATATACAAAGGAAGTTTCTCAGTGGCTTACTGTTTAATCGTAGATAAATCTTATTCTAGTTTCCACTGGCCATCAAAAGGAGAAAGTAACATTATTAACATCACTTATTAAAAAATACTTAATAATATATGACAACACAAAAATATTAGTATCTGACACATTTAACCTGAGAATTTACAGTAAAATTGAATGTGTTTTCCATGGTGATAGTCAATATATATAAGTAGAATACCAAATGTATCATTTTCCTATTTTTTTCCTATTCAAGTTAGTTTCAAAAGTACAAGATGCCAGGCTCTGGTGGCTCATGCCTATAATCCTAGCTACTCAGAAGGCTGAGATCTGAGGATTGGGGTTTGAAGCCAGCACAGACAGAAAAGTCCCTATGAGACTCTTTATCTCCAAATAAACTACTCAAAAAAGTCAGAAGTGGTGCTATGGCTCAAGTGGGAGAATGCTAGCTTTAAGCACAAAGAAGCTCAGGGATGGCACCAGGCCCCAGAACTGGGCGAAAATTTAAAAAGTACAAAATAAAAAAGACACTAATGGCATGGCTCAGTAGTAGAGTATCTGTCTAACAAGCACAAAGCCTTACTTTCAAACCTTATATTTAAACAAACAAACAAAAAAATTTTACCATCTGTAATGAATTTGATCAGGAAAAGGTTAAGAAAAAAAAAAAACACTTCTACATTCTGAAAAAATAAGAAACACCCTGATAAACCTAGATGTGGTGACCAAATATTCAGACTTAGCTAATATCTAGAGAGACCTGTGTCTTCCATAGATGCTAAACAACAAAGCCTGGCATTTAAATTAACTAAGAGAAACAAGAAGCCCCAAGGCAAAAAGCAAACTAGCAACCAGTAAGAAGACTAATGTGTTTCAAAAGGGACAAGTATAATTGCAAATTACAGATTATATTATAGGGGACTGGCTCACCAGCAGTCAAGTAGGATCTATTGGCTTCACATGCCTTTAATTCTAGCAGTTAGGAAGCTCAAGTGAAAAGATTACAAGTTTGAGGCCAGTCTGTACTACATAACAAGAACCTATATCCCAACACCCCAGCCCCAACAAGAAGAATGAACAGCTGCAGAAAATTTGTTGTGCACTGAAATCTACATGGATATAGAAATAGCTGATACTTTCAGTCACAAACTGAACTCCATGAAAAGCACATGCAAGTTTTGTAAGGTTGATGCATCTATCAGTGTTTGCAAACCAACTATCAAAAATGATCTCATTTGACTTCAACTAGACTCATTACAGAGGGATGAGGCAAAGTGAAAAAAGTAGATTGCAATTTAAATTCAAGATGTGTCATCAACTAAAATAGCTGCTGCAAAACCCTATTCAAATCTCTCTCTCCCAGGCATATCTACTCTGAAGCTTTTCATTATCACACATCATTGTTTCCTCTACCTACCAGGATCTAAAACATTGTAAAGAAGGCAAGAAGCAAAAACTAGGAACTTAAGAGCAGTAAAAAAAAAAAAAATTTAATTCCTTAATCTCTTAAATTTCATAACTGCCTACTGAAATCAAGAACTTTAAAACTGTAAGGTTTTTGTATTTGGAAAGTTGGGGGTCAGGGAATAGAGAACTGGAAGAGGACTGAAAAGCCAAAGACAGAAAACTCTACTTGTGAAGACTGAAAAAACTGAGCATTCAGCCAGGCATGGTAGTACATGCCTATAATCTCAAGTTCAAGGCCAGGTCAAACAAAGTCAGTGAGACCCTACCTCAGAAACAAAATACAAAACCAAAAAGGATCTGGGCCATGGCTCAAAGAGGTAGAGTTTTCCTAACATAAATCCTAGGGTCAATCCCCATTAAGCAGTAAGAAGGGGCTTAAGAATTTTCCACTGGACTCTCACATCCTTGCCACTATAGCCCTATAAAAAAAAAAAAAATCCACCATACTTTCTAAATTAGAACTCTTCCTCAGACTTCTCTTGCCTAACATTTTCTAACACAGTGTTATGCCCACGGGGCTCTGGTTCTTTTCAAACCATAAAAATTTCAGGTCAACCAGTAGAAATTTGCTTCCTTTTTGTTTTCTTAATAGTATCCAAGGTATCTATGACTACTGCTTCTATGTTCAAATAATCAATAGGAAAAATATGTAATTGAAAAATAATGCTTTTGTTCATCATTAAAAAATAAAAATGAATACATGTTCACACCAAAAAATAAATAAGACCAAGATAAACATTCATTAAGTACCTAGCTAATGCAATGCACTTTCATGGAGTTGATTCTATTTAATCCTCACTACAACTTCTGGAATAAATATTCTTATGTATTCAACTGATGAGAAATCAGAAACTTAATTTCAAAACTTTAACTATGCTAGGTATGGTGATGCACACCTGAAAACCTAGAACTTGAAAGTAAAAATGGATGCTAGTAGCCATGCAACAGTGGCTCACACCTATAATCCTAGCTACTCAGGAGGCCAAGATTTGAGGATCGCAGTTCAAAACATGGGCAAAAAGGTCCATGAGACTCGCATATACAATTAAACACCAAAAAAGCTGGAAGTGATGCTATAACTCAAGTGGTTAAATGCTAGCCTTAAGCACAAAAGCTCTGGGAAAATACCCTGGCCCTAAGGTCAAGATGTGTGAGGTGCAGGGGGAGGAAGGGGGGAAATGCCAGTTTGGGCTGCATAAAAAGGCCTCTCTCAAAAGAAATTTACCCAGTTAACAAGTGGTAAATATAAGATTTTAAACTCAATTAGTTCAGTTCCTGAATCAAAGACATAAGCTACAGTGCCTTAGCTCCTACTACCAAGTACCCTCAGTTTTGTTGGGTCTACTTACTGGCTTTTTAAAATCTTTCATCTCATTTCCATCCTTTCCTGTACATTCATTCACCAATGAAACTTAAATATCCTTTAGATGTCTCTTATGTACTCATGTTGAATAAATTTCACAGCTAAAACTGACAGATTTCATCAGGATGTAGTCCCTAGACAGTTCTCAGCTTTTTACTCTATTCTCCACATCACAGTTTAATTAATAATTAGACTATTTAGTGTATATTATAATTTGACTATTTAGAAATAATACTCAAAAAATGCTTGTCTAAAAGCATGTAGAATAGCTTTGTTGGAAAGATTCATCTTATTAGAAACAAAGCTTTCTGATACAAATTTGTATGCAATAAAATCTTCCATTACCTAATAAAATCTTCCATTACCTAAGTTCACAGAAATCAAGAATTAGTAACAAGACCCAGATTTGCCTCTCACTTGTGGGAAAAAAGAATCAAAAAAACTGTAGGAAACAACTACTCTCAAGAAACTGGACATCAAGAAAAAAAGGTGATTCCAAAGAGAAAAGAAATGATGTAAACTTTATGACTGCTCCACTTTACCACTTCCAGAAACTTTTCAGGCTACAGCACAGGGAAGAAAAATCAAGGTAGAGCTAAGTAAGTTAATGAATGAGTTCATCTGAACTGATGAAACAAAATAGTTCAGATGCCATGAAGACCAAGGTACCTAATGCAGAAGAAAGTAACAGAGAAGCTACACTTAAGAAACAAAACAAAACAAAACAGAGATCTGCAGAAAGTTCAAATTTTGAAAGAATCCCAAATATTCATCTCAAATAACCCAAATACTCATCTCAAATATATGGCAAAGGAAACCATGTAAGACCACAATCAGAGGCTAAGACAAAAAAGAATTAGAGCCTAACATAGACCCAGGATAGTGATTGTTTCAGTCAAAATCAAAATGCTATTAATTCATGAGACATTATATGGAGAACTTAGGAAGGTCTTGCCTCAGTAGCAAAGACATATGCCACATAACAAATTACAAAAATCAAGTCTCAAATTATCTCCTAATAACTACATCCCAGACCAAGTCCAAGAATATTGCTAATAATACAATCAGATATTAGCAAAATTGCACATAGAAAGTTTCTGTGACAGTGCCCAGGTCCAGAGTTCAAGTCCCACAAACAAACAAACAAACAAAAAAAAAGAAACAAAGTAAGTTTCAGAAGGCTGAAGAAGAAAAATCACTTGAGCCCAGGAATTCAAAACCAGACAGTAACAATCTAAACAAATTATTTAAATGAATAAATAAGATTACCAGGCATGAAGAAATACAAAAAAACAAGAATCATAATGAAGAAAACAATTTAATAAACTCACTTGCTATAATTAATAACAAGAACATTACATAATTTTAAATGTGTTTTATATATTGAAAACATTAGAGACATAGACAAATTTTCAAATATTTAAATGAAACTTCTAGAGGTGAAAACTATTATATCTCAGATGAAAAAGCACCACAAGCTGGATTTGGTGTTGGCACACTTGTAATTCCAGTTACTTGGAAGACCAAGTAACTTCCAATACTTGGAAGCCAACTCAGGCAAAGTGAGAAAGATACTATCTCATAAACCAAATTAAGAACATACAATGGATAACTCAAGTGGTAGAACAGTTCGAGCATAAACTATATAAAATGAACAAATAGTATAGAAGAAAATATTAATTAAGCTGGGAGAAAAAGCAACAGAAACAATATAAAAATTAAAACTAGAAAAATCAATACAAAAAGAATGATAAGAGCAACAGTGAAATGTCAAGTAGCCAAAATATACATCATGAATAATTGGACTTATTTCATTATAGATCAATACTTAAAAATCAAGTTCATTAATTCAGGATATCAATTTTTTTAAAGAAACAAAAAAGGAAAAGGAAGAGAATTATCACAGCAGACATGCAAAAATAAAAGCCTGTGATAAAACTAAATATCCATTAATTTTTTTCTGCAAACTTAGAAAAACTTAGAAAGAAATGAATTTAGAAAGAAACTTACAGACTTAGAAAGAAACGCTCAACCTAATAAAGGGTGTCTTGAAAAATCACAAATATCTGCGCTTTTCATCTAAGGTGTGAAGGAATGTATGCTATATCCCTAAGATTAGTAACAAGATTAAGATGTCTACTCTGACCATTTCTATTCAACATTATACATTAGAAGTTCTAGCTATTGAAATCATGCAAGAAAAGAAAATAATAAAAGGCATCCAGTTTAGAATGGAGGAAACAAAATTCTATTCACAGAATACTTTTGTCTATGTTAAAAATTCAGTTGAATCCATCAACACACACACACACACACACACACACACACACACAATACGTTTATAAAGATTACTAGTCCAGAATGCAAAATCAATACTAGCAATAATCAGAAAATGGTTTTAGGTATATGTGAATAATAACAATACTGAAAAACATTAAACTGCTCAAAGAAGTAAAATTAAAATACTTCATTCATGGGTCAGAGAGTTAATTTTTATGATGCCAATTCTTTTCAAATGTATCTATATTCAATGCAATATCAGTTAAAATTTCCCTCACCTCTTCCCCTTTCCCTTACCCTATCCAGGGCTCACATGTCAATTTGTGGAAAGAATATAGTCCTATCTCACTGCAAGGTAAAAGAAGCTGATCTAGAGATATATAACCATAGCTGCCTAATTCCTTGCCACATGGAACTTGACAGAAATCCATTCTTTAACAATACTAGTAAAAGCTGGTCACACAGAAATGGCCCAGTAAGACACTCTTCTTCAAACCAACCTGGTAGAGAATACAAGAAGTATCTAGCACTGGACCATTGGCTACTGGTATTGAGCCCCACTAAGTACTGCAGGAGTCAGAAACTATGAAGATACACACCCTACAGAAACTGTGAATTGACACCGAGGAAATGAGACCGTGCTGCTGCAGTCTCGGCAGCAAGCAAACAGAATAAAAGAAGGAAAACCTGACTGCAGTGTCTTTATTAACTAAACTTAACATTATGCCCGATGGCAAAAAATGTAAGGGCCTGCTCCATTTTTACAAGAGAGGCAAAAAAGAGTTCATTTAGAGCAAGGGCACAATAAATCAACCAAAATAATTATGAAAAAGAACAAATTACATGGGTAAACATCACCCAGTTGAAACAACTTATAATGCCACAGCAACTGGTATGGTAAAGGCATCAAGATAGGCAGAGGCCTATCTTGGTAACAAATATTTGTTACCAAATTTCTGATAAAAAGTCAAATAACATCTAGGTGCAGGGGCTCAAACCTGTTATCCTCGCTACTTAGATGTTAAGATTTGGGAGGTTAGCTAAGGCAAAAAAATAAATTCTCCACACTCCATCTCAACCAGTGTCTAGACACAACGTATCAATTATCCTAGCCACCAGGGAAACACAATGGCTGGATACAGTAGCTCATACCTATCATCCCCAGTGATACAAGAATTGCAACCCAAACCAACTAAACATAGAGACCCTATCTTGAAAACAGTGTAAAAAGAAGCTAGAGATGTGACTCCTTGTGCCTAGAAGCACAAGGCCCTGAGTTCAATCCCCTGTACCACCAAAACCTAAAGAACAATCATTTCAGCAAATGGTATGACAACAATTGAGTGAATCTAAAGAGGAGGGATTTTTTTCTCTATATTAACTTAAGTAACCTAAAATTTATTTAAGGCCTAAACATAAAACATAAAACTCTAAGATGTCCAGAAGAGAACATTAAAGAACACCTTTTGTCCTTGTATTAGGAAAATATATCATAGATACAAAAACACAATTCGTATATAAACGAACTGATAAACCTAGACTTCATTAAAATTAAAAAGGTTTGCTCTTCAAAATACATTGTCAAAAGACAAGGTGGGGGAAAAAACAAAAACCTCTGCCAAGCATTATCAAGTCTGTATCTAGTAAAACTATTTCCTGAGGGGAGAGAGAGACAAGGTCTCCATGTAGACCAGGTTGGACTCAAACTCACAATCCTGGGCTGTGTGAGATGGTACGCACTTGTAACCTCAACTATTTGGGAGGTAGAGACAGAAGGATCACAATTCAGTTCAATCCAAGCAATAGTAAAAAACCCTATTTGAAAAACAAATTAAAGCAGAAAGGGTTGGGGTAAAGGGGCAGGTGTGGCTCAAGTGAAAGAGCAGTAGCTTGGGAAGTTTTGAGGACCTGAGTTTAAACCCCAGTACTCATGATCTTCATGCCTCCCAAGAGCTGGGAGTATAGATATATGTCACCATGCTCACTCCTTTGATAAAAGAACCTATCAAGAATATATTAAAAGGACCTGTGTAAGCACAGCTACTTGACAAATGAAGATAGAAGAATTGTGGCTCAAGGCCAAACATAGAAAGAAAATTCTTGAGAACTTATCTCAAAGGACAAACTAAGCATGGTGGGACCTGGTGTAATCTCAGGTAAGCAGAAGGGAAAGGTAAGAGGATTTCACTTGTCCAAAATCAGAGAACCTATCTAAAAAAATAAATAAAGCAAAAAGGTCTACTGTGTGGTAAACTCAATAGGTGAATGGGTAAACTAATTATAGCATATATCTATTTACATCAATTATCCATTTATTGTCACTCAGTTTTGAATGCACCTTTCAATATATGCTATCAAGTAATTATCTCTTTTAATATTCCTCCTTTAAGATGAATACCATATTAAGCTTTCTCATATAGAGTACTGAAGGGATTCTAAAGTAAAAGAAAATTCCTCCACACTATCTGTGGAGACATGTGGTTGTTAGGACTTCTGATGTAATATATCAACTACTTGTTGCAACCCTACGGCCTCAATATGGCAAGAAGCTATTACATCTTTCTTTTGATATGGAAATCAGAGCCCTTGCACATGCTGAAGGCCTCTTGCCAACACTTGTATCTACCCTTCCTCCATAGAGCTTTACTTAAAGCATAAACTGCCTGTATGCAAGAGTCACACCTCCAACAGCCTCTCTTGCTGTAAGACTCCAATGTAATACACACACTTTGAAAGTGATCTGCCCAGAAGGAAGAGATATTAAGATGGTATTTCAAGACCAGCCTGGGCAAATTGTTAAGGGAGACCTATCCCCTGATCTACCCCATCCCTCAAAAAGTCAAGCATGTTACTGAATACCTACGACAACAGCTACTGGGAAGATAGACATGAGGATCAGGCTGTGAGGTGATTCAGGCAAAAGCAGGATATTTCATTTAAAAAATACACTAAGATAATGTGATGTTAGGAAAATAAACCCTTAGATATGTATTTAAATGTTTTTTTTCTTTCATGCATTTGTTTCTAACTCATTTATAAGATTATTTCTTTGTTGCTTTGTATGTCCCTCCCCCACAGTATAACCCCTGCTTTCGCTATATTTGATGTCGGTATGATTTGTGGAGGAGATGGGGAAAAACAAGTCGTTTAAGGATACAGGTAGACCCGTTGCAACAATGAGAAGTACAAGTTGTCATGTCGAAAACGAACTTTACAACTTTGATGCATGGGGGGGGGGGTAATTGGGGGGGGCTGGGAAGGGATGTGAAGGGTAAACAAAGGAGGAAGCTGCAATGCTTGATAAGAAATGTACTCATTATCTTGCCCATGTAATTGTAACCCCTCTGTATAGTATGTTCACAAAAAATTTAAATTAAAAAAATAAAAAGAAAAAAAATACACTAAGAAACCAAAAACAGCCCAGGGTGTGGCTTAAGTGGTAGAGTGCTTGCCTAGAAAGTGTTGTTACTAGAGTACTTTTCTCAGGGTAGTCACTGAGTGTTAAAAATCTCCACGCTCTTCAAAAAAGTAAAAATATGATAGTCAATAGCCTATATGATTAAAGAGAACTTGAAATATAGCTAAAGCAAAGCATTTAATTGTTTATTCTGCTTAATTTGTATAGCTGTATGTAACTAGTGGTCACCACCCTAGATAGTATAATTTCTTTTTTTTTTTTTTAGTATTTATTTGGTGGTGGGGTTTGAACCCATGAGCCTGAGCTTGCTAGGCAAGTATTCTACCATTTGAACGATGTCCCTAACCAACTTCAGATTCTTTAACCACCATGAATGGCTAAGCGACTTTCTATCACCTGTTCCTCTGTGCCTGTACCCTCTTTAAAACTCCCAAGCTAATAAAACAGCTAATCATTCATTAACCTCCTACTTACAAAACACAATGCCAAACACAAAAATCCTGTTAAGTAAGTTCACAGCCTGTACTTGCTAAATTATGTTACTACCATGAGCAACATTTTAGCTTTAACTTGCATTTATTTGCCTTTTTATTCTAATTAGATTGTAATTTGTATTTGCATACATTAGTAATACCACGAAGGGATTTCAGTGACATTTCCCCCATGTTTACAATGTATTCCAATGAATCCTACATATTTATTCTTCTTAAAGGAACTTCATCTGATGTTTACAGTATCTCTTACTAACATTTATTTTGGTTTTAATTAGAGCAAGCATTTATAATAGGGTTAATCACTTATTATTTCACAAGTCTAATCAATGTGCAGTAAACTTCATCTTCCTCCTCCCTGCAGATTGTTTTAAATGGCAGATTATTAAACTAATAATATCATGTCACATTCTGGATTAGAAGCACTACAACTGATTTACTATAGCTTCTGGAATCATATTAATGCATTAAATATAACATTATTGACAGGTATATTATATGATTGTAGAATACAATCCAGCAGAAAATCTAAAATAAGTACCTTTGTTCTTTTTCTTTTTTTTTTTTTTTTTCCAGTCCTGGAGCTTGAATTCTGGGCCTGGGCATTGACCCTGAGCTTCTTTGACTCAAGGTTAGTCCTCTACCACTTGAGCCACAGCACCACTTACAGCTTTTTCTGAGTAGTTTATTGGATATTAGTGTCTCACATACTTTCTTGCCTGGGCTGGCTTTGAATCTTGATCCTCAGATCTCAGCCTCCTGAATAGCCATGATTACAGGCATCTGGCAAGTTTCTTTCTTATTACATTAGTAAAAAGGCAATTTTACCCATCTCTTTCGTTCTCTAAAAATGCAACAAAAAATGGCAATTCTTCATGTCAACAATGACTGAGTTTTTACCATTATCAATACAAAAAAGTCTTGAAATTATTGAGTCCAAAGAAAAAGCTTTGTTGATGTGCTCCAAATCTCATGACTCACTAAAATAAACTTTATGTTTATGTGGGTTACTGTGGATGTGGCTAAAGTGGTAGAGCACTTGCCTAGAAAGCATGATGATCTGAGTTCAAATCCTAGTATTACAAAATGGCAGATATGAAACTATTAATATCATGTATCCTAGTATTATACAAAGTATTAAGGAAGGAAAAGGAAACTATTGATTTCTTTAGCATGAAAAATTAAATTCCTTAGAATTTTATTTATGGTAACATCAATAAAAGGATAAATAGAAGAGCTGAGAGTATAGTCCAGTGATAGAATACTTGCTTATTACTATGTAAATGGCCCTGGGTTTAATTCCTAGGCACCACTAAAAAAATAAGACTATCATAGGATTATACAGAAACTCAACTTTGAGGTAGCAGAACTAAAAAAAACTAGTGAGACTTGTTTGTTTCATGAAAATAAGGAGCCTATATGTAGACAAGATAAGAACACAAAAAGCATATTATTAGCAAGAAACATAGTAACAATCAATGCTTTACCTCATAAGGTTCTAAAAGACTCACAAAAATCAAATAAGAGGGGAGGGGAAGGGAAATAACAAAATGCTGAAATAAGGATATAGGTTGACCCATTGTAACAATGAGATGTACAAGACACAAACTTTACAACTTGGGGGAGGAGGGGTTTGGGGAGGTAGGGAGGGAAGGGATCACAGGGGAAAAACAAAGGAGAAGGTAACAATGCTCAATAGGAAATGTACTCATTACCTTACCCATGTAACTGTAACCCCCCTGTACAGTATTTTTACAATAAAAAAATACACACAGAAAATCAAATAAGAGGAGCTACAGCTAAAAACCTACAACAATCTGGGGGGGGGGGTTGGGGAAAGACATCCTCTAGATATATTAAGTCAGCACTCAAGAACTTACTACCTACAGTTTGATTCGGTTTTTCAAGAAAAAAAAAATTAGAAAGAGAATATAAGTGCCCAGCACAGAGTTAAGGCACTGGGAACAGCTCTTAGCAGTCTTTTATCAACTTTAATTTCCACCACAATATCTGAGCAATAAACTCAAGATTCAAGTCAATTGTAAAATATAAGGATTATATTTCTACTTTTGGTGTAGTGTTTGTTTCAAATTTGGGAGCATTTTGTATTATCAGATTAGGTATGTTCACCTGTATTCTGTCTCAGAAATATCTCTAAAAATGTTCTTGGTCTGTTAAGACATTTTTCCTACTTTAGAAATGTTCTCTGAGAACACAATATAGCATACTATTTTTCTATAAAGCAACTATGAAAGTTATATAATTCATCCAAAAATATTCAGAAACAAAGTAATAGTCTGAAGTTGTATCACTGCAACTTTAGTATCTATCTTAAGAGCAGGTACCTACACCAAGCAAATTCTGAATCAGAGAATAATATTATCTTAAGATTTTTTTTTATCTGCAGCAAATAATGAATATTCCTTGTGAATATTAAAATCGTGTTTCAAGCACTTTGAAAATCATAATTTCCTCAAGCATTACACTTTTATCCCAAATCTTCCTTCAAGAAAATTTACACTGACTTTGTCATGCCCAATATTTGGGCTTTTAAACTGAATTTTTAACATAGAAAAGGTCTTTTAATTTATTTGGCTTTTAGTAACTGTGAGAGCTCTGTATATAAGGCTTAATTATACAAATCTCCTTTGTATATTTCTGACCTACCACTATATTCAAGAAAATAAGGAAACATCACAAGTTTCAATATCCCCTCTTTTAGTAATTATATATCACTTCTCTTTCCACAGACTCAAAATGGCCCTATCTTGTTATTGTAGTCTTGTTCCCTAAGCACAAATATCTGACAATTTTCTTTCTGGTTACTTTGTAATGACATTCTTAGTGTCAGGCACAGTGGTATATACCTGTAATTCCAATACTTGGGAGGCAGGGGCAGGAAGATTTCTAGTTCTAGGTCAGCTTGGCTACACAGCAAGGCCAAGTCTCAAAAACAGAATAATGAAATAAAATGGAATGGGAATATAGCTCAGTGGTAGAGTACTTGCCTATTATGGCCCTGAGAGTTCAGTCTCTAGGGTCTGAGGCAGGAAGGCGGGAGAAGGAGGAAAGACAGGGAAGGGGGAAGAAATGGAAGGGAGAAAGGAGAGGGGCAGGAAGAGGAGGAGTTAAGAAGAAATGCAATCCTGAGGCTGGGAAGGTGGCTCAGTATTAGAGCACTTGTCTTGCATGCCTGAGGCCCTGGGTTCGATTCCTCAGCACCACATAAGCAAAAAGAAAAAAGCCGGAAGTGGCGCTGTGACTCAAGTGGTAGAGCGCTAGCCTTGAGCTGAAGTGCTGAGTGCCCAGGCCCAGAGTTCAGGCCCCACAACCGGACCCAAAAAAAAAAAAAGAAGAAGAAATGCAATCCTAACCCAAAAATGTGACATTAAATTCAACAACAACAAGTTACTTCTTTTAATAAAGAATAGAATCATGTTTTTAATTTTTAAATATATGACTGGAGCATCATGTATACTCAAAACATAAACATCACAAATGTTTTCTACTGATAACTGAATAAAGTAACTATTGATAGATCCAATGGTAGAGCTGTCAGAACACAGTAGAACACTAAGTACATTACACTATAACAAAAGAAAGAAAAACTATTGACACATATAACTACTGATAGACACAGGAACATGGATGAATTTCAAAGGCATTATGCTAATTTTTGGAAGACTTAAAAACTACACATTCAATAATTTCATTAAGTAATATATTGAAAAAGGCAAACTTGAGGGGTAGAAAACAGATCTATGATTGTTACAAACTACAATGGAAGGAAAGGTTAACTATAAAGGAACAACATGAATAAATTTAAAAAACAAACTGTTTTAATTGTCATGATGAATAAACACTGGCCAAAACTCACAGATTGAACACTAAAAATTAATTAATTAAAATGTTAATGTACTGAATGTTAACATGTGGACAAGGATACCTTTAAAGGACAACTGTTAAAATTGATAGAAATTGATGGGCTCCAGCGGCTCATGCCTGTAATTCTAGGTACTCAAGAGGCTGAGATCAGAGGATTGCAGTTTGAAGCCAGCCTGGGCTAGAAAGTCCCTGAGATCTCCAATTAACCACCAGAAAACCAGAAGTGGCACCGTGGCTCGAAGTGGTAGAGTGCTAACTTTTCAGTGAAAAAGTTCAGGAGTAGCGCCCAGTTCTGAGTTCAAGCTCCATGACCAACAAAAATAAGATTAAAATAAAATAATTAATTAAAATGTTAGACATTTTTAAAGTGAAACGGCTTCTTTTCATCACCAACTATGCTATACAATGATATCAAAAGTTAAAATATCAAAACATTTAGCCACAACTAGTTCCATCTAGCTCCATATTTTAAATTACAGAGAACTTCAAGGTAAATATTTTTTATTTTATGAGGTACAAATGGTACATAGTATACAGTCAAAAATGATTTCTGGTCGGGCGCTGGTGGCTCACGCCTGTAATCCTAGCTACTCAGGAGGCTGAGATCTGAGGATCACGGGCAGGAGAGACCGTGAGACTCCTATCTCCAATAAACCACCAGAAAACTGGAAGTGGCGCTGTAGCTCAAGTGGTAGAGCGCTCGCCTTGAGCTGAAGAGCTGAGGGACAGCGCCCAGGCCCAGAGTTCAAGCCCCACGGCCGACCAAAAAAAAAAAAAAAAAAATGATTTCTGGCCAGGCACCGGTGGCTCATGCCTGTAATCCTAGATACTCAGGAGGCTGAGATCTGCAGTTCAAAGCCAGCCCAGGGAAGGAACCTCTGTGAAACTCTTATCTCCAATAAACCACTTGAAAAACCGGAAGTGGCTCTGTGGCTCAAGCGGTAGAGTGCTTGCCTTGAGCTGAAGAGCTGAGGGATAGGGCCCAAGCCTAGCAACCAGCAGAAAAAAAAAAAAAAGATTTCTAACTAATACCACATATTCAGCTTTAGTCACAAGCTTATCCAGCTCTCAAAATATGAATATATAAGCAAGGAAACACTATCCATAAAATGTACTAACCTGAGGTTGTTCAGTTAATCAATAAAGGCTACAAAGCACTTTATGTTGAATGAAAACATCACCAGAGTCATAGAAAAAGTAGTAACCTAGAACAAAAGACAAATACTGAAATTCAACGCTAATAACATAACAGCATTGTTATAATTTTTTAAACTTTTATTTTCCTTTATGCAGCCAGTCATAACTTATAAATTCACTTATGTTGTACACTCACTTATCTTGCAACAAATACTTTTCAAATGCCTACAAGAAATGGGTTTTCATTTTGCAAACACCCCACCCCAGTGTCTTAATTTGCTTCACAATTCATCTCAAAACTAGTTCATCTCAAAATTAGTCAGCAGCCATAAAGTTTGCTTTGTGAACACAAAACTACTTAATTTTTTCTACCTTTAACATATATGGCAATCAAAAATGTCTCCTAACAATCTATGGCTCAAAAATCTACATTCCCCACACCCTAATTACCTCTACAACCCAATTTCTTACTTTCTTCTAAACAAACTTCTACTCAAATCTATTTAATCTGCTTGCTTTCCAAAGAACAATTTTGATTCTCATCTATCACCCTCCAATGCACTATTCCTTGTTTTTTAGAAGAAACTTTTGCTTCTTGTCAAACTTTGTTCATCAACTTCCTCAAAATCAAACTCCAAAATCAAACTCTACACCCTATCTGAAAGCAGAAGCAATCATTCTATACTCCATTAATCTTTACTAGAATGCTTTATTACATTATATTTGCAGCATCTTGTATAACTATTAGGGACCCAATCTACTTCTTTTGTTGCTGCCTCTCTGTCATCTAGTACTATGTTTAACACACAGTAGAAAATCAATATGGCTAACTGTCAAGTAAAATGGTTTTAAGAAAAATTCGCATCAAATGTTCACTGCATGTATGTATGAAAGTGACAAAAGACACTACAATTCTATAGAAATATCTGGTCTTTACTGTTGTGTTACAACAGTAACATTACTATTGTTTTGTTATTGTTTTTGTTTTTTTTTCCAGTCCTAGGGCTTGAACTCAGGACCTGGGCACTGTCCCTGAGATTCTTTTGCTCAAGGCTAGCCCTCTACCACTTGAGCCACAGCACAACTTCTGGCTTTTTCTGTGCATGTGGTACTGAGGAATCGAACCCATGGCTTTGTGCATGCTAGGCAAGTACTCTACCACTAAGCCACATTCCCAGCCCAGGAACATTACTATTAGTCCAGAGGTTTATTCCAATGACAACAAAGCCTTCTGAAACCACCTTTAGACAATCAAACTAATACAGAAACATGGTCACAAATCTAAACTGTACCACCACAAAGGTAATCCACTTATTTTTATTTTAAATTCCACAAGTCCGAAAGTTCTGAGGCAAAACAGCCCATAAGAACAGAACATTCAATAAATGCTATAAACACAAAGTAAGTACCTTTCTTTGCTTTATCATTTACATTATTTCATCTGCTAGATTTATTTAAAGAGGACACACAGCTCCCAGAGGCCATAAACATGCAATTCCTAAAGAACCATGAAATCTAAGATCAGCCAAGATTTGCTGTAATTCTTCCCTGTTAACCTCACCTAAATGTTTTTGACATCTTTCCAAAATAATCCAATATTGTGGGATTATGCCTCTAGCCATTATAAGATAATTGGTACCAGATTAACCTTCAGAAGAGATACAATTGCAAAGCCATACAAATATGAAAGGCAATGGTGTCCAGACACTACAAAAATGTAGATCTGTGCTCCTTGAAAGAAGAAACAAACCACACAAGGCTCTATGAGCATCCTGACTTTCTGCCAAGAGACATGCTCTAGTTACACTGCAGGCAGAAGAGTCAAAGCAGAACAGCTGTTTTGCTTACTAGAAGAGACAAATAGCCAAATTCATTACGTAAAGTGGTAGGAAATACTAGGATAAAACACCAGGAAGGGGTTGGGAAGGTGGCTCAGTGGTAGAGTGCTTGCCTAGCATGCATGAAGCCTTGGGTTCAATTCCTCAGTACCACATAGACCAAAAAAAAAACCAGAAGTGGTGCAGTGGCTCAAGTGGTAGAGCTAGCCTTGAGCAAAAGAAGCTCAGCGACAGTGCCTAAGGCCCTGAGTTCAAGCCCCAGGACCAGCACAAAAAACAAAACAAAACAACAACAAAAAGATAACAGAGCATGAATCAGGCAAAATAATAATAATGATAATAATACTGGAAACTAAAGAAAACTGCACAACTCAGTGTTGACACAATCTAGGAGCATACAGCTCCATCCATCCATATATACTTATACATAAAGCAACAGCAACAAATAGAGATCTCAGTAGAGCTGAATTTGCCCAAGAATAAAAACTGCTATAATGATTCCAATAAGGCTTAAGAACAAAACTTGAAAAATAACTTAAGACTTCAACTCAATACCTGTAATCACCACCAAAATGGAAAATCTCATAATTCTTCAGGCATGTAGTATTAAGAAGGGTTTAACCTCAATGGAGCAAACTGATCAAGATCCACTGTATTCATAAACTGCTCCTTTATACAACTACTTAAAGATCATTTTTAAAACCTTATATTAAATGATCATACTTAATAAAGACTAAAAGCAACACCTAAAAGAATTTTTTTCCAAGAAATTTAAATTCATCCCAGGAAAATTCTCAAAGACATTTATAGAAATACAAAAATATCTAGTACCCAACAGAGTAAAATCTGCAATCTCTTCATGTATGTGGGGGGGGGGGAGCTTAAACTCAAAGCCTGGGCACTCTCGCTCAGATTGCCTGGGCACTCTCGCTCAGATTTTCGGTGCAAGGATGACACTCTACCACTTCAGCTACAGCTCCACATTTTTAAACTAATTACTGTAGTCTTTAATGAACAAATAGAAATTGCTAAGTATAGGAAAAAATGATTAACATTATAGACATCAGGGAAATGAAAATCAAGACAAAATCTTATCCCAGTTTATCTCAACCCGAACAATAATGCTGGGTGCTGATGGCTCATGCCTGTAATCCTAGCTACTCAGGAGGCTGAGATCTGAGCACTGTGGTTCAAAGTCTGTGAGATTCTTATCTCAAATTAACCACCAGAAAACTGGAAGCAGTGCTGTGGCTCAAAGTGGTAAAGCACTAGCCTTGTGCAAAAAAGCTCAAAGACATTGCCCAGGCAATCAGTTCAAGTCCCATGACCAACCAAAAAATAAAAATTCTAAACCTAAAAATGGCTATATTGTTTGACAGCAGCCTATTTACTATGATTAAAAATAAAAATTCACTGGTAAAATTTGATAATGGTCAGAGACAGACAGATAGAACCATAGGCCTTGAACATGTCTTACCAGTGCCCTACCACTAGGCAATATGTTCAGCCCTTCATTTTTAGAGATAGAGGGCATCAGCTGATGCTGGTCCCAAATTCATAAGCCTCCTGCCTCCATCTTCCAAGTGCTAAGATTACAAAGTTGTACCACATACCCAGAGATCTTGATATTTTGAAAGTTCAAAAGTTGTACAAAGCAGTATCTCTTCACATTAAAATTTTTCCAGTTACACAATCAGCATTTAGCTACTTTATATACATTACAAATTCCATGGAGAATGCTTAAGTAAGTATGGCATGGCATATATTGAAAAGAATATTTTAACAGAAAATTGCCTTAGAAAGTGCTATACTTATTCCTAGAATGCTGCCACTGAATAAAAAGCTTTGCTATTCAACTTTTGGAAGTGTTTTAAAGTCTTAACACAATTTTTATAATACTGTCAGGAGTGACAAATCGTCATATGTTAAATAATAAATTGATGTGGGGATATTTCTGGCTATTTTAAAGTGGCTTACCCTAAATTAGAAATACAGAGAGTGTAACTGAAAAACACAAAACAAATTTTCTTATGCTGTTGTAATGACACCATCACTAAAATATATTTATAGCTACATTCCCTATTCCCCTCTTCCACAGTATTTGCTCTCTGGGTTACCACTCATACTTTCTAGAATGGTTAAAAATAAGTTTCAATCATTTTATAGCCATATTTCCTACAATTATAGTTAATGAAAGAAGCCCAAAAGGTTTCCAAGAGTCAAATTACAGCACTCTGAGCTTTAAATTTAGCTGGTTGTTATTCAATGCCCTTTCTTTTCATGCTACACGGAAAATGCATATTAGCCCTCTGGCGTACACCTGACACCAGCCTAGTTAGTCAGTTTTTCACTCTTGTTCCAAAGACACATTGTATCTCAAGTTTTTAAGTTCCTACATAACTACGTTTTACCTAGTTTGTTATCTGAATATTGTCAATCAGCAATGCCCCTAGGACAAAATTTTCAACAATAACTAAACATCCCCTTTTGTTCTTTGAAAAACAATATAGTCCTACCTGCCCATCTTGAGCCTAGCTTGGTACAAACTTAATCCAAAATTGTTCCACCCTACCTTTTACCCTCAAAACAAAAGAATAACTAAAGAATCATAGTCTTTTTTTAATCTTCATACAAAATTCCTTTAATTTGAAACTCTACCTCAGAAAATTATTCAACTGTACCTTTATTTTCTTCAAAAACTAATTTAACACTTATGATTCTCAAAGTTGTACATATGAACTATGAAATACTTCAACCCAAGAATTATCCATCTTGATTCTTTCAGGCAGTCTCAAATTTGTTCAATGGTCAATCATCTGTTAGGCCATGCTTTAGTCTGTTCAGGCTGTATTGGTCCCAATTCTGGGGGATAAGAATTACAAGACCAACCAAGGCTCAGCAGACAGGAAATGGTAAAGGTTGCTCTGCTTCGTAGATAGTACCTTCTCACTATGTACCCATATGACATGAGGGAACAAGTTTCCTCTGACATCTTCTATATGGGCACTAAATCCCATTCTAGACAACTCTGTCTCATCACTTAATCACCTTCCAAAGGCCAATAGGTCTTAACATAAGATTTAGGCATATACTAACATTAACCATAGTAGACAAAAATCTTTATTACTGGATTCAGTATACACACACTGATCTGCTTTTTGTGTCCCTACAGCTTTGTTATTTCTGTAAATTTGACATGGACTATGGAATTACAGTCTTTTATGACTTCCTACTTTCAATTAGCATATTCCTGTTTAGTACTTCAAATTAACAGATGAAATAGAAAATCTTTGAACTTGGAATCAGGAGACTTGTAGAATAATAATGTTGGCTCTGATACTGTATAAACTTGGCAAGCCACTTAAGTCCCCTGAGTTTGTTTCTGATCCCACAAGATAAATTAATTTTGACCTTTTTTTTGGCAATACTGGATTCTGAATCTGAGATTTTTGAGCTCTGTCACTTAAGCCACACCTTCAGCCTTGTTTTTCATTAGTAAATCCTGAAATCAGGTTTTCATTCTCTTGCTGGAGCATGTACCTGGACCATGATCTACCTATTTTAAATTTCTTGTTGTAGCTCAAAGGACAGGCTAATTCATATTACCACATCTAGCTTCTCTCCATTGGGACAGAATCTTGAAGATTTTTCAGCTCAGGCTGACATGAAACCACAATCCTCCCAATCTCAGCTTGGCATGACCATTGTACACACCACTGGGCCCAACTACAGGTTGAAAAGGGGTGTCATGAACTTTTCTGTCCAGGCTCATCTCAAACCATAATCTTCCCCTTCTCAACCTTGCCAAGTAAGTAGGATTGATTCCAGACATAAGCCATTAGCACCTGGCATATTTTAACTTTCTTAAATTCTAATTTTCACAGCAGATAAACTATCTTTTGCTAGCATGTACTTTAACTCTTTTCCTCAAATATAGTCAGTGCATTTAGTACCATGCCTAGCTATCCCTTCTCACATAATTGAGATGCAATTTATGCACCATAAAACTCATTACATTCAAGCTGAAGATGTAGAATAAGACCATAAGCCCAGCTGAGGCTGAAACACTTACGTATGAGGCCATCCTGAGCTACACAGTGAGACACTGTGTCAAATATATATATATATATGTATATATATATATATACATATATATATGTACTTATATCAGGCACTGATGTTTCACACCCGTAATACCAATTACTCAAGAGGAGACCAGGAGGCTCACAATTCTAGGCCAGCTGTGCAAAAAGTGTGCAAGACCCTACTTCAGCCAATAGCTGAGTATGGTTAAGAGTATCCTTGTTATCACAGCTACCTGAGAGACTGAAATTGAGAGGATCACAGTTCTAGTCCAACGTAGGCAAAAAAAAAATAAAGTTTGCAAAACCTCATCTTAACAGAAAAGGCTAAGTGTGGTGGCAAATGGTAAAATGCTGTCTGCTTCATAAGCACAAAGCTCTGAGAAGTTTAAACCCCAGTATCAAGAAAGATAGAGGGAAGAGGGACAGGAAGGAGAAGGAGGGGAGTGGAGGGGAGGAGAGGGAAGGGCCAGGGTAGAAGAGGAGAGGACGGGAGGGGAGAGGAGAGGAGAGGGTAAAGAAAGGGAGGGAGGGTGAGAGAAACAAAAGGGAGAGGGGGGGAAAGAAGCTTATTTTCAAGACTTACTGAATCAATGTTTTCTCAAATGGCAATCACATTTTTCTTTTTCAAGACAGAATATACCTATGTCACCCAGGCTGGCCTTGAACTCTTGACCCTCCTGCCTCAACCTTCCCAGTACTAAAATTGCAGGTGAGCATTATCACACCTAGCTTCTTAGATTATAAGGTTTTTAATTAATCTCAAATAATTTAATTTGTTCTCAAAACAATAAATTATAAAAATACTGAGACGGCAAACAGTAAATAAGGAACTTAACACAATAGCAAGAATAACTCAATTTAAAAGTAGGCAAAGAAAATATTTTTAAAGAACACCTATAAATGGGTAATAGGTATATTAAAATGGTCATCACTACTAATATCAGGAAAATGCAAATCAAATAATTTGAGAGTGGCTATTATATCACCTATTGAGAGTGACTTATGTCAGGTTGGTGGCACAGAACAATAATCCCAGCACTCAGGAATAAGAATAAGAAATATTTTCAAAGTGACTCTACTACTCACACAAAGCCAAAAGATTTTAGTAACAAATACTTGCAAGCATGATACAAACCCTTGTATCATGATTGATGGAAATGTAAATTCATACAGCTAGTAAGGAAAACTCCTACAGAGGAGTTTTAAAATACAACCACCATATATGTTCCAACAATCCTCCTTCTGGCTTCACATCCATAGAAAATGAAAATCAGCACTTAAATTCCAATATTTACTGAAGCATTATTTATGATAGATAAGATATAGGAACAGTTTAGTGTGCATATAAATGGAAGTGTAAAAACCGTAGTATAGCCCCTCAATATCTGTGGTTAATATAGTAAACTGATTCTAGCATACACACAAACACACACACACACACACATACACACACACTTCACAGAAAACTAAAACGAAAGATGTCTAAGTCCCATATAAAAAGGGGATAGTATTTGCCTATAATCCATACATGTAATACTACTACATACTTTACATCACTTCTAGATCATTTATAATACATAATACAATGTAAATGCTATATAAATACAACATAGTAAAGAGTAATGACTAGAAAAATAGTGTACACATGTTCAGTTAAGTTTGTGGAGGGTGGGGTGTTGTTTTGGTTTGGTTTGTGTGGTAGTATAGATCAAACCAAGGCTATGCATGCTAGCCAACCATTCTACCACTGAGCTTCATCCCTAGTTCCCTATTGAGTATCAGGATGTTGGAGAGTCAGATGTACATACGTGTGTGTGTCCATGTGTAAAATAGCCTTTTAAAAAAACAAAGTCCTGTTCAAGGAGTGGGGGGAAAAAAAGGTACCATTCTGGTATAATGACAATTTTGATTTAGAGATACTTGAAAAAGAACAGGTGCAAGAAAATCATTCCTGGGTTGGAGGTGTGGCTCTGAAGTTTTGTGCTCGTCTAACAAGTGCAAGCCAAGCCCCTGAATTCAAACCCTTATATTACCAAAAGAAAAAAAAGAAAATCATTCTTACATGCCATCTATTTCTAAAAAGGAGATGAAATTCGTATGTGAAAGATGCCCTTCCCATACTAAAAGGAAACCAACATTCCTATCCAAGACAGGAAGCTGAGATCAAGAGAACTGGGTACAGACTCACTAAAATACTTCTTTATCACTTAAGCCTCTGCATGTAATTTAGTTGCTTTGTCACAACTAAACTTTGTTGTGTGTTGTTATTTGGGCTTTTTTGTTCGTTTTTTTTAATTGTAAAAATGCTGTACAGAGGGGTTACAGTTACATAAGCAAGGTAATGAGTACATTTCCTACTGAGCATTGTTGCCTCCTCTTGTTTTCCCCCTACCATCCCTTCCCTCCCACCTCCACAACTAACAACCCCTTATCCCCCCCCCACAACTAAATTTTTTGTTCAACTATGTAGGTTGAACTCTGTATTTGGGTCTTTATTTCCCCAGAGGGTTTCAGTGACAGATAAATCCTGTATTAAATAAATCTATGATTTTTCTCCTGTTGATCTATCTTACGTTAACTTAATTCTCAGGCCTAGATGGGAAAAGTCCTAAAAGGGTAATTTGGATGAACCTTGAGAATATTATGCTGAGTGAAATAAACAAGGCAAAGAAAGACAAATATTACATGACCTCACTTACATATGCTGAATTCTGAAAAGCAAATTCATAGAAGCAGAATACAAAATGGTTATCTCCAGGGACTGAAAGCCGAGGAGAAATGGAGAGATGTTGGTCACATGGTACAAAGTTTCAATGGGAGATGAATAAATTCTGGAAATCTAATATACACTAGGAGACTGTAGTAAGTTAATACTGTAATGCTTACTTTAAAAAATCACTAAGAGAAACCTTAAATGTTCTTCTTACTATACATAAAAAGTGGTAATTATGTAAAATGATGGATATATTAATGAGCTTGACTACAATAATCATTTCATAATGAATACAGACATCAGTATATAAAGTTAAATACCTTAAATATAAACAGGTTTTATTTGCCAATATACCTCAATATAATTGGGAAGGGAAAAATAAAACAACACTTCCACAAAACAAAACAAAAAATAGTAATATGCAGCCAAATCTGGTGATGAATGTCTATAAGTCACATACTTGGAAGAGAAAGGAGCATCACTAGTTTGAGCACCCCTGAACCACATAGTGAGATCCTGCCTATGTAAACAAATAAATAAGTAGACAAGTAAATAAGACCTTGGATTTTAGCTTTAAGACCCTAGACTCTCACTAACCTGTATGTCAAAAGTATTACGTCATTACAACACAAAGAAACCAGCTTTTTTCCATTATTCAAATCCTCTTCCCTTATGAATTCCCAAAAGTGGCTAACCCAGGTGCCAGTGTCTCATGCTTGTAATCCTAGCTACTCAGGAAGCTGAGATCTGATATTCATGGTTCAAAGCTAAACATAGCAAGAAAGTACACAGGATTCTTATTTCCAATTAACCACCAAAGAGTCAAAGTGGATCTGCTGTTCAAGTGGTAGAGCACTAGTCTTGAGCAAAAAAAGCTCAGGGACAGAGTCCAGGCCCTGAGATCAAGCTTCAGGACAAAAACAGATCAGAAGAAAGGAAGGGAGAGGGGGAAAAGGAGGAGAGGGAGGGAGGAAGGGAGGAACAAAGGAGGGAGGAAGGGAGGAGAGGAAGGAAGGGGGAGGTTGAGGGGGGAGGGAGGGAGGGAGGGAGGAAGAGAGCTCAAGGACAGTGCCACGTCCTGAGTTCAAGGCCCAGGCCTGGCACAATAAATAAATAAATAGAAGCTGTGTTATGGTTCATGCGTGTAATTCTAGCTACTCCAAAGGTAGAAATCAGGAGAACCAAGGTCCAAAGCCAGCCTGAACAAAAAATTCACAAGACCATCTCAATCAATAAAAGTTTGCGCATGATGTTAAAACACTTGTCATCTCAGCAGTATTATTACGGCAATCACAATTAAGGTCAGACTGGGCATAAAAGTGAAACACTATCTCAATAATAATTAAAGCAGAAAGGGTTGAGATCATAACCTGGGTAGTAGAAAGCCTGCCTCACAAGTGTGAAGCCCTGAGTTCAAACCTAAGTATGGCATCATCATCGTCGTCATCGTCATCATCATCATCATAAGTTGTAATTAGTAGAGGC
The DNA here is from genome assembly GCF_000151885.1 of Dipodomys ordii. Classification (NCBI taxonomy): domain Eukaryota; kingdom Metazoa; phylum Chordata; class Mammalia; order Rodentia; family Heteromyidae; genus Dipodomys; species Dipodomys ordii. The sequence goes on from NW_012267218.1 coordinate 30,330,715, forward strand.
TAAATGTCTATAATTATGTCAGAGGAAGCAGTCAGGACTGATCAGTAAGCTTCTATTCCTCATGCTGCTGAGGCTCAATTTACAAAGGATAAGGAAGGGGCTAGTAACCTCAAGAATTTCAATTACCACCTTCCTATACCCTAGAAACTTTCTGAACAAGAACTTAAAAAAAAAAAAAGGCTCACGTCTATATTCCTAGCCATTCAGGAGGCTGAGAGTTGAAAGATTAAGGGTTCAAAGTTAGCTCAGGCAAAAAAGCCAGTGAGACTCCATTTCCAATTAATCACCATAATATCAGACTAGAGGAATGGTTCCAGCTATGGAGTGCCAGCTGTGAACAAGAAAGCTAGCCAGACTGTGAGACCCTGAGCTTAACTCCTGGCATTGCACAAAAAATTAGAAAAAGCAAAGAAAAGACAGAGAGAGTTGTTCAGGGCCAAGATTGTCAATCATTTTCAATAACCATATTAAAACATACATAACTCATGTTCTTTGGTATATTGCTTACTGCCTCAAAAAGAAATAAAGTCATTATAATAAGCCTACTGCAACATAAGAATTAATGTTTTGGGGCTGGGAAGGTGGCTCAGTGGTAGAGCGCTTGCCTTGCATGCCTGAGGCCCTGGGTTCGATTCCTCAGCACCACATAAGCAGAAAGAAAAAAGCCGGAAGTGGCGCTGTGGCTCAAGTAGTAGAGCGCTAGCCATGAGCTAAAGAGCTGAGGGACAGAGCCCAGGCCCAGAGTTCAGGCCCCACGACCGGACCA
>NW_012267218.1:30332712-30336850 GCF_000151885.1 Dipodomys ordii
CTGTCCCTCAGCTCTTCAGCTCAAGGCTAGCGCTCTACCACTTGAGCCACAGCGCCACTTCCGGCTTTTTTCTTTTTGCTTATGTGGTGCTGAGGAATCGAACCCAGGGCCTCAAGCATACAAGACAAGTGCTCTACCACTGAGCCACCTTCCCAGCCCTGTGGAGATATTTTTAAGGCCCTTTAAGTCAGTTGCAAATCTGTGCTTACTTTTAGATATGTATAAAACATGATAATAATCTACAATTTTAAAACAATTCAAATGGCAATTCACTCTATAGTAAAGAAATAAAAACAAAGCTAAAAGAATCAACATGTCCGGGCGCCAGTGGCTCACGCCTATAAGCCTAGCTACTCAGAAGGCTGAGATCTGAGGATCTTAGTTCAAATCAAGTCCAGGCAGGAAAGTCTGTGAGACTCTCATCTCCAATAAACCACTAGAAACTGGAAGTGGCACTGGAGCTCAAGCAGTAGAGGGCTCGCCTTGAGCTGAAGAGCACAGGGACAGCACCCAAGCCCAGAGTTTAAGCTCCACGACTGACCAAAAAAAAAAAAAAAAAAAAGATTCCTATAGTGATCCCATAAATGCTACCAATACTTGATCTGAAAAAGACCATCAGGACCAGGACATGATGTTAGTATAAAGGTACTATAATAGCAATAATAATAGTAATAATAATACTCTTTCAGAATTGCTAATAATCTTATTTTTGTTTTAAAAAACTGACTTTCAATTCATTGTTATGCTTATAAAGCAAAATAAACCATTCTTTTACATTTACAAATATGCCATAAAATAAAATGTATCTATCATTTAATTAAAATAAGATATTAAATGAAGTATGTATACAGCTATATCACCCTGACATCATCCAATACCACCTGAATGCAGTTTATAGTAAATTAAAACTAACTACTAAAGAATTTTTTTAATTAAAAATCTACCCAGGTGTCAATGGCTTTATATCTGTAATCTTAGCTATCAGGAAACTGAGATCTGAGGCTTGCACTTCAAAGCCAGCCCAGATAGGAAAGTCAGTGAGACTCTCATCTCCAATTAACTAGCAAAAAGTCAGAAATAGAGCAATGGCTCACGTGGTATAACACTAGTCTTGAGTACAAAAGCTCAGAAAGTGCCCAGGCCCTGAATTCAAGTCCCAGGATGAGCATACAAAAGAATAAAAATTTAAAAATACAAATGTATTTTTATTTTAGCATCACTGAGGTTCTATATACATATAATGAAGAGCTATAGATAACAAAACACCAAACAACTATTCTCAAAGAAGTGAATTTTTAATGATTTTTAATATATACATCATTATTATAGGCATAAATTTAAAGAATACAAAAATGGTCAGAAGTAAATCAACATGCCTGACTATAATTTTTAAGTTTAGATCAAGTGCCACAGACCACAAATAACTGCTTCACATTCAAAGGCATACTGTTCAATTTGGCAGGTCAGCCAGACTCACTCGATTGCTGTATTATATCACAGGAAATAGCAGTTAAGAAGTGACCTTGGGCCTAGGGCCAGTGGTTCAGGGCTGTAATCTTAGCTACTTAGGAGGCTGAGATCTGAGAACTGCAGTTCAAAGCCAATCCAGGCAGGAAAGTCCATGAGACTCCTTTTTTTCTTTCTTAAAAAAAAAAAAATCAGTTGTAGGGCTTGAACTCAGGGCCTGGGTGCTGTCCCTGAGCTTTTGTGCTCAAGTCTAGTATCTACCAGTTTTTAGATTGTTATTTGGAGATAAGAGTCTCACAGATTTTCCTGTGGTGGCTGGTTTTGAACCATCATCCTCAGATCTTAGCCTCAAGTCTCTTACCTCCAATTAACCACCAAAAAGTTAGAAGTGGATCTATGGCTCAAGTGGTAGAGCACTAGACTTGAACAAAAAAAAAGCCGAAGGACAGACAGTGTCCAGACCCTGAATTCAAGGAAGAAGAAGAAGGGAGGAAGAGAAGGAGGAAGAGGAAGAGGAAGAAGAGGAGGAAGTGGAGGAGGAGCCACCAGCACCCAGCTTTATTATCACATATTCTTAAGTTTTAGGACACATTTTCAGAAATTATGCATGAGAAATTCAATAAACACTTGCTTTCATTATTTCAGGTTATGATTTTAAACTAATTTGTAATACACAATATATACAACACATACAAGTAGGTACAAACACATTCCCATATCAATTCCTCTACTTTTACTCAAAGCTTTATGTTTTTCTTGGTCATAAAAATCTGGTTTAAGGTGTTTTGGAAGTTCAACCCATTAAGATAGATACACTTTGCTTTGGCACTAGCTCCCCCTCCAGACCAACCTACTAATATAACTGAATTTGGGGGGAAAAAAAGGTACACAGGATTTCCCAACCCACTAGCAAATTTCAAACAAAATTCACCACTTTTAATGACATTCACACTTCTTAAAAATAACTGGTTGCAGGGAAGAAGGATGAGGGAGCGTGTTGGAGGGGATGAGTCTGATCAAGGTATATTGTATGCATACACAAACACATCAAAATGAAACACCTTGTACAAGTAACTGATGCTAATAAAATGGGGGGGGGATTGGTTGAAATTTGTAACAAAACATTTCAGAATGTAATCACAATGACTTGTTTTTCCTGATTCTACATCTTAACTGATTTATAGATGAACTGATTTGTAGGATAACCACTTCAAGTGACTTTTGACTTACATTCAAGAACATCCTTAAAACACAATCGATATCATGCCACATAGAAGTATTTTGAATCACCATTCTAGGGAGCCAGAAGATACCCTTCATATCAACTTAGTAGCTGATCAAAGGCTCATGCTTGCATGTTTCTGCAATCTATGCAAGTTTCATTCCAGCTGTTCAGCTCTTCAAACAGAATTCTCAATTTATAGAGCAGCAAAAGGAAAAGCCATGCCTCCAAACCACTCTGTTCCTTACAGCCTAGTCGTCTCTCATTCCCTACGTTTTTACCTATCAAATCACAAATTCAAATTCTTGAATTTCCTGAAAAAACAACAATGCTTCTAATTAAGCGTTTCTATACACACTTTATATTTCACAAGAATAGCAATGTCTTTATTTGGCATAGGGTTTTAGGCTATTAGGTTAAGAGGAGAAAACTTATTCTCCTACTTCGGTATATTATTCATTCCTTAACATAGTCTACATAACGTCCCCTTTAAAAGGAGTATATATAAAACATGGGGTTTAATCCAGAAAATAAATATGTGCTTAACCCTTAGGAAGAACAAGACAAAACTAGAATGTAACCTGCTTAGAGTGAGCAAAATCAAAGTTAAGTTAGCTACTTATGACAAGTTTAACTCTGATGGTACAAAACTTGGGTTGTGCTTGTTCCCTGAAACCTTGAGGTTTGGAGATATCTGCTGAAAAGTCTAGCTTTAGGAAGAAAGGAAGTACGATGGAAGGAAGGAAGGAAGGAAGGAAGGAAGGAAGGAAGGAAGGAAGGGAGGGAGGGAGGGAGGGAGGGAGGGAGGAAGGGAGGGAAGGAAAGAAGAGGGGGAGGAAGGGAGGGAGGAAGGGAGGGAGGGAAGGAAGGAAAGGGAGAAAGGGAGGGAGACATCACCACATCTTTCTAAATCCATGGCCTCAATTTAAGAGCGAAACGCAAAAAGCTCACCGGAGATAAACCCTAAACCATGACGGTGCCGTTTAACTTCAGAAATAGGAAGCGTCTCTGAAGCTTGCAACCCTCACACCCAGAAAAGAACAGGTGCTGCACCCGACAACCCACTCCCTCCGGCAGGACGAGCCTCATTAAACTAGTAAATAGGGACTAATTTAACCTGCCCAGATAACTTTGGACAGCCCAAAGCCGCCAGCTTGTAATCCGCACATCGAGGCGGGGAGAGGGTGGGAGGCACCCTCGCCATTAACTGCCCCTGCATTGGCCCCTCGCGGGGAGCGGATCTTTGTGCGGTTCACCCCCACACACACAGATTTCTAATCCGTGAAGTCCCATCCACACCCGACACCCCACACCCTACCCCAGGGGCCCTCCTCCCCACGGTCCGTGACTCCGGGGCTGGCGCGGCCGGCGAGAGGAAAGGTAGGTGCTGGGCAGCGGGAAGGACGCCTCCCACCCCCGCCGCGCTCCGCTCCGCCGCCGCGGGGCAGC
>NW_012267218.1:30336935-30412248 GCF_000151885.1 Dipodomys ordii
CCGCGCCGAGGCACCCGCGCCCGCCGGAACGTCCCGGAGGCTCCCTCCCCACTTTCCCGGGAGCCGCCGGAGCAGCGGCAGCGGCACCAGCAGTTGCAGCAACAGGCCCGGGTTCGCCCGAAGGAGAGAGGAGCGCCAGCCCTGGAACCTCCCCAGATCCCGCGTTCGCCCGGCCCCAGCCCCCGGGGCTCCCCGCGCGGGGCCCCGGCTCCCAAACGCCCCCCTTACCCGAGGCGGGAGCGAGGCGGTCGCCGCCGTCCCCCCGTCGCCAGCGCCGCGGCCACAGCCCTCGGCCGCAGCTGCCCCGCGCCGGGGGAGCGGGAGGGGAACCGAGCGGAGGATGCTACTCCTGGCCGAGGGGAGACGGAGGAACGGAAACAGGAACCGCGGCCGCCGCTTAACGGAGCCTGGGGCGCCACTGACTGAGGGAGAGTGCGAGGCGCCGCGAGCCGGGCAGCCGCTGACAGCCGGAGACCGAGCGCGAGCCGGGTCCAGGGCGCGCGACCCCGAGCAGCGCCGGCCCCATTCCGCGAGCCGAGGGAGGGGACAGGTTGGCAGGGAGCCGCCGGGAGGGGGCGGCGGGGGCCCAGAGCCGAGGGAACCCGGCCACTCGAGTCGGCCGGAGACAACGCGCGCACGCGCCGGAGTGGCTCCGACCCCAAGCGCAGGCGGGGAAGCCTCGGCCGGCGGGAGCGAGCGCTTGCGCGAGCGCGCGCGGGCGGGTGGGGACGCGCGCCCCTCAGCGTTCCAGGCTTGTGGGGGAGAGCGCGCATGCGCCGGCCGAGGCCTCCTCCGGCGACCCCGGCATGTGCCGAGGCTCCTCCCCGCCCCCTTCACCCGCGTCGGGGGGACTCCGGGCTGCAGCATCCCCTGCCAGGTGGAGCCGCGCGGGCCACGGACGGAACCACAGAGTTCCAGCCGAACAGCGTCTACACACGCGGGCGCCGGCCCGGGCTCGCACACAGGCGTAGGCCGCCCTCTACCGCCCGAAGGCCGGAGGCTGAGAGGGCGCGAGGGTAGCGCGGTTCCCCACGCCCGGCAGAGCCATCGCCGGGCAACGCCGCTTTCTCCAGCACGCCGGGGACCAGCACCCAGGCCAGCTCTGGTCCGCGGCCCTGGGGCGCAGCCGCGCCGGGGGAGCGGGGGGCCTCTGAGCAAACTCCGGCTACTTTTAAGGATAGTCGCTGCCGCCGCCGCCACGCAGCCCCCGCAGCCTCGTCCGGCCGGCCACTCGGCTGCAGCCCGCTGCGCGATCACACAATGGCATCGGTGCCAGCGTGGCCCCGGGCAGCCCGGTCTCATCCTCGGCGCGGTCTCCACCTTCGCTCTTAGAGAAAGACAACCCCCACACAGGCCGGAGTTAGATGCCCGGCCTCTCCCGACCAGCCGCTGCAACAGCCCCTCTGAGGCGGAAGTTTATTGAGCACGGGAAAGACGACGTGGGGAGAAAGGAAGGGAGAGAGAGGCTTTTCCCTAGGATGCTTCCTACCCGCTCGGACTCGGGGACTTCCTGGCGCCCGCGATGCAGAGCCGTGGGCTGAAGAACGACCTCAAACCAGCCCCAGACAACGAGCCGAGCCGGAGGACCCGAGCGCGCCGCCCCGGCACACTAAGTAATCGCGGGCCGAGGGGGGTGCTGCCAGGACCAATCAGAGCCGAGGGCTGCATGAGTGGAGTGTGAACCGACCAATCCCAGGGCTGGAAGATGAGCTTCCCGTAACCGAACTCTTCCCTTGTAGCCTTGGGACCCAGATCCCGAGCCTGGGGCGCACCTCCGTGGAAAGGCGGAATGGTGCCCTCAAGACACGAATTATTCTTCTCAGTGTAGGTATTTCTAAGAAAATATCCGGAGTACTTATTCCAGAGCAAATGGGACGGTCTTAAGTATTAAAAGGATCACCGAAAAGAGATATTTAAGGAGTAAGGAGTAATGGTCTGCCAAGAATGCAATCTGCTTAATAAGGTTCATAAATTCACAGTACTTATTGAGACGCCTCTAAGCCACACAAATTAGACACTGCTCATACGAAGAAGTAGGGAGAGGAGGAGAAAGAGGAAGAGGAGAAAAAAATCTTTGTGGTCAAATAGCTCAAGTTCTGAGAGATGTTTTGCTGGACCTGTGAATTTGGAATATTGCCAGCTCTTTAAATACAAATCACTCCATGAGAGTATACTCCGTGGAGAACACTTCATCATATTCTTGTGTGATTGTTACCTCCCTGTAAGAAGAGAAAAGTGAGAGAGAGGTATAGCGGCTTATCCAAGACACACCCACTTACCGGCAAAGTCAAAATTATGTTCTAGCCCAGAGAGTTTGAGCGCCTTCATTCAACAAAATCATTAAATCGACATTTATTAAATACATGTGCACTATTTCCCATAAAACTTAGGAATTAAACTTCCAGGCAGAACAAAATTCTGGTATAAGAGTCACACACTTCGGCTGTTGAAAACAAATGTTAGTGTTATAGTTAGATGAATTAAAGGCTAAAATCTCATCAGTCATACCTACCTTTCTTAATTTGGTGGTGAACCCTGGGCCTAATGCATACCAAAGATGTACTCTACCATTGAACTACAGCCTCTGCCTAGAAATTTTTTACAAGTCAGCGGTAGAGTAGATGTTTTCTTTAAAAGTATTTTAATAAGCATGTATAAATTCGACTAGTTCTTTTAAGAAGAAGAAAAACATTTCTGTTTGTTTGGCTTACAATTATAGCACACACAGTGTAATACTTCAAGACCTCCAACTTCAAAACTTTACATTTGCCTCAAAACATCGGGTTTTTTTGTTCAATTTGGCCTTCAAGTTTTTCTTTCCAAATTACCTAGGAATTAACATACTCAGCTACCCCACGGCCTTCCCATCAGAAAACAAAAACTACTAGGAATGATTATCAAGGGATTCGGTGCATTTTTGGGGGGGGGAGGGTCCTGTCGTGGGGCCTGAACTCTGGTCCTGGGCGCTGTCCCTCAGCTCTTCAGCTCAAGGCTAGCACTCTACCACTTGAGCCACAACACCACTTCCGGCTTTTTTCTTGTTGCTTCTGTGGTGCCGAGGAATCGAACCCAGGGCCTCAGGCATGCAAGGCAAGCGCTCTACCACTGAGCCACCTTCCCAGCCCCTCGGTGCATTTTTTTATAAGATGATAAAATGTAAATTAAAGTACTGAATACTATAATGTCTCTAGAATATATCAGAAGGTCATTCTTCAGCAATTCTGATCTCTGCTAAATCAATGTGCTTTGTAGCCTGTGATATCACACTTATCAGAGCTCTCTATATTTAGCTATCATTCCAGAACTGGAAGTATCAGTTAAACTAGGATGACATATGAGAATAAATCTTTACACATTAAATTCTAAGCCAATAATAAATTTCCTGAAAATTCACTAATAATGGGAGTGCTTACTCTGCTTTTTCCCATACAAACAAGAATATCAACTTTTAAAAATTATACTCCTGGGGTTGGGGGAAAGGGAGCTCAGTTATGCAGCACTTGTCTATGGCTCAAAGCCCTGAGTTCAGCCCCCTTTGGTATAAAGGATGGGGACTCTTTTTTTCTGCCAAAGGCCATTTTCAGACCATACAAAATTGTCAATACAGGCAGCCGTTAGAAGCATATCTGTAGCTTCATGTACCAAATGATTTCTCCAGGTATGCAGGTGTGAGGTTCCTCACCTCTGAAAAATCATTCCACTCTCTCCAGAGAAGACAACCTGAAACTCTCTCATGTTAGATTAAAATTTCTGAGAAAGTACCTCCAAACATTTCTAAACATTACTAGCCACCAGAAAGCATCTTTGTCAAAAGGCATTTTTTGACATTCCAGCCTCCTCCTCTGTAGCTAGCCCCCTCACTCTTTTTCTCACTTCAATTGCTTGCCTCTGCCTTTCATCACTCTCAGTTTCTGATTCTTGCTTAAGCAAAGAAAAATATTCCACCTCCACTCCACCCTCACCAGACTACGCTTTGAGCTTAACCTCGCTTAGCCAAAAAGTAAGCGTCAATTTCTGTAGAAAAAAAGAGATTATACAGAGCGTTCTACATGAGCACGTGTACTAAAAACTAACAAGACATTGTCATTACATCATTTTCTTTTATAGGTCAGCATGGGTCAATTCTTAGTCATTAACCAGAGCTATGGTGGATGTGAGGCAAGAAGGAGTCAGCACAGACAATGGAAAAGATCAGAATGAAAGTTAGTGAGTACATGAATGGCCATTTTAGTAGGAGATTAGCTAGATCAAAGTTAATGAACGTGAATGCTGTCACATTCCCTAAGTTGTGAACATTCATGTAGAAACTAGTTTAAAGTTTACTACCATTTTATTATGACTATAATAAAAATAATAGCCAAGATGTAAAATTGCTGAACATAAGGCCTAGTACAAAACTCTTTCCCTCCATCATTTAATTCTCAAACCAAACCTTGAGGTGAATCCTAATAGTGGAAAAGAAAAATCTGTGGGTCCAAAGAGCAGCTAATGTTTTCAGAAGACTCAACAAATTATCTACCTAGCAAACAGTTTGGAGATTTTTTCCATTTCTATCAATGTATACCAACTCATCTGCTCTTAATAACTTCCAATTATTCTTGTTGCTTTGTAATTATTGCTATAACTACATTTCACTTATTTCATTTTGCAGAAAATACAAAGGGCAGTACCTTTGTTAACAATGCACCTTGAAATAGATTTTTATCCATTAGGGTCTGTGTTTTCTCTTTTGTAAAATAAAGGTGTTGGGCTAGATAAATTGTAGTTGTTTGCCAGTTCTAAAAGCTATTAATTTAACCAACTTGACACACCATTGACATTAACTACAACAATAGAAGAGGAAGAAAAATGGTCTGCATATCCAAATTCAGTGTTTTAGGTCAATTCTGAGCCAAGATCTTAAAGAGAAATTCTGATGCCACTCCTTAGAAGGCTAAAGCTAATCTTTCTCATCAGAAGACCAAATGTAGTGATTGATTTAAAGGCTGAGGAAAATGGCCAGACTTTCTCTCCCTATGATTTAGCTCTGTGGCTGAAATTTCTGCCTTTTCCATTGGATTAAAGCAGCATATATTTCACACTACTAATTTCTTATTCAGTGTCTCTGTTTCTTCCTTATTGTTTATTGTTGTTGTTTTTATTTGCTTGTTTTTTAGGTAATCACCCAACTACAACTAAAAAAAGGCAACTCAATTAACCTGAGTTAATCAGTAAATGGATTACCAGAATGGTAGAGACTTAAGAGTACTTTCTTTTTCCAGGCATTAAAAAGAATACACTTTTATCACCATCCCTGCTTTACATTTGGGCTAAACTGTGTGACTCATAACAGCTACTAGTTTATGGTGCTTTGTGGGTAGAAGTGGTGTGTGTCATTTCTGATAGAATATCAAATTGCAGTATGTCTTTACAGTGTTTATTTTTACCCAATCTCAAGTCCAGAATTGGTTGGGGAAGGATTGTTTGCTTTTGTCTAGTTTTGTGTGTGTGTTTTCTTTTTGTTTGGGTTAGGGGGGTGGGGGCGGTTGTTGGCAGTATTGAAGACTGAACTGAAGGTCTCACTCATGCTAAGCAAGCGCTATACTATTGAACTATAAGCTCCACACATTTTTATATTTTTAAGGCAGGGTCTTTCTATATTGCCTGGGCTGGCCTTGAACTTGCTATCAGCCTCAAACTCCCAAGTAGCTTAGGATTGCAGGGATATGCCAGGAAGACCTATTTTTCAAAATAGTAAAGCCTCTGTTTCAGCCTAGATTCTCAAACAAGGACAACATAGAGCAACTCATATCACTCTCTCATATAACTTAAATTGCATACCTTTAATGTCTAAGCCGTTAAGATTTAGATATATTTTTCGCTTCAGTAAAACCTAGAATCTAGATTATATTCGATTGGCTCATGGTCAGACTGTTCTAATAAATATAATTATAGTCTTGGAGAAAACTGGCCTCATCAGACAGAGGGAAGGAATTTTCAGCCTGTGTTCAGGAGAGTTCTCTCTTTCCTGCCAGTTGTGAGTGAGTGAGCCTGTAAACTGGATTGCCACAGGCAGCAACTTAGCAACTGCAATAGGAACTAGGAACATACCTAGGATGACAGAGAAACAGAAAAACCCAGGATGATATGATTGAACTACAAATCGTGTCGCTCTTAAAGGCTACTCTTCCTAGACTTTTAATTCTGCAAAATAATCATTTTGTTTCTTCATGCTATAGGCAAAAACTATATTTTGTATATCTTTAATTTCGTCACAGTTCTTAACCCAGATCTAGTTCAGGATGTGCTCAAAACATGAATGTTTTTTAAAAAATAATATAATAGCTGACACTAATGCCTTCAGAAATAAAATATCATCTCTATTTAAAAGGGGAAAAGTTATTTGATTAAGTTCAAATAACTTTTAGATAATACAGTGATTAAAATGCAAAGATATTTAAAAATTTATCAAATTCTTGTTGCTTTGTTATGCCAGAAATCAGGGAAGAAAACAATGAATATTTGGCTTCATGAAAAATTACAATCAGTCAGGCCCTAGTGGCTTATTCCTGTAATCTTAGCCACTCAGGAGGCTGATATCTGAGGATCATGATTTGAAGCCAGCCTGGACAAGAAAATTCATGAGACACTCATCTCCAATTATTCACCAAAAAGCCAGAAGTGGAGGTGTTGCTCAAGTAGTAAAACACTAGCCTTGAGCAAAAAAGCTCAAGGTCAGTGTCTAGACCCTGAGTTCAAGCCTAATAAGTAACAAAAAAATATAATACTTGCCAGGTATGGTGATGTATGCCTATAATCTTTGCACTCTGAAGGCTGAGGCAGGAAGATCATGAGTTTGAGACCAGCCTGGTCTATATAGTAGTTTCTAGGCCAACCTGAGCTACAGAGAGAGATCCTGTCAAAAAAATCAAGACAAACAAAAAAAAAGTAATCATTAACAACCTAAGACCTAATTACTGAGATAGCTATCACCCTAATAATTAAAAACGTCAGAGCTAAAACAAGTACACACACATACATATGTATATGTGTATGTGTGTGTGATCTTGGACAAATTACTTAGCCTCTCTGAACTCAAGCATTTCTATCCATAAAAGAGATAATAATCCCTAATTCAGAATTGTGAGGAAGAAAAGCACACTATATGTAAAAAGCACTTTGTGCAATACCTAACACATACTAAGTATTGTATACAGTGCCATCCTATTAAATGATTCACAAATAACTTGTTTTTGTACATTAGGATAGGTCCTATTCTCCTTTACTGTTCATTTGATTCACACCACCAACATGTGTTTTTCCATCACATATAGTTATAACATATCTGCTTAACTGTGCATACACCTTTCCTACAAAAGCTGCTCCTTTTATTCCCACATTTCTATCATGATACTGGCAAGAACTGTGTCACTGATGATAGTCTTTTGGCCATAACTAGTTGGCTAAGAGGTGGACAACTGGCCAAAAGGAATCTCATGATCCCTACCCCGTATTTTTAGACTTCAGAAAAAAGTTCACCTCAACTCTCACTTAGTTGTAAAATCTAGGAAATGTCCTTGGATATAGATTTTTGCCAAATGAATTTCTGCCTTTCCTTCTGTTTAAACTTGTCTCTTCCTAGGGTTTCTCTATATCTTCCTAATATAGACCCCCATTTTGCCAGAGCTATTTTGACATTAGCTTATTTTAGAGTCAATGAATATAATAATACGCTACATTACCATAAAGTAAAAAAAGTAAAAGAGAAAGACTCTTTACACTTTTTGTCTTCATTAACCTGATACCGCTTAAAGATATGATCAAGTCCATCAAAATGAATTGATGTTTTTCTGAGAACTTCAAATTACCTCCTAATATCCTCTCATTCATTTATAATAATGAACCCCCATTTCTGAATGTTCTTATTGAATACATCCAGAATCTTATATTTCTCAGTCTTCTTTGTAGTGAGTGCGACTATATGGCTAAATTCTGGCTATATAAGTCTAACCAGAAATATTATAAGGGTCTTATATTTTAATTTTTATTTTATAAGAAAGGGAGAAGCCTTCCACCAGTAGCTCACTCCTATAATCCCAGTTACTGAGGAGGCTGAGACCTGAGGTCCCTGTTTCAAAGCCAGCTCAGGCAGGAGTGAAACTCTTATTTCTAATTAGCTACCAAAAAAGCCAGAAGTGAAACTGTGACTCAAATGGTAAAGTGCTAGCCTCGAGGAAAAGAAGCTTAAGACAGTACCAAGGTCAAGATTCAAGCCCTAGAACCAGCAACAAAAAAAAAGGGGGAGGTAAGGAAAGAGGAGACAGAGACAGAACTTTCTCTTCATTCTGTTAGTGGGGACATAATAAGTGATGTCTGGAGATTTTCAGCCATCTTGAAGTAGAAGGAAGATAATACTTTACTACATATCATATAGTAGTGTCTGGAAAAGAGTTGTCCGTGATTAACTTTGGGTAGGCACATCATGTTAATCTGGATTAAAACACCATAGTGTGTGTGTGTGTGTGTGTGTGTGTGTGTGTGTGTGTGTTGGAATTGATAGGCACCCAACAATCCCAAAACATTTTAAGTGAAAATAAACTGCTATTTTATTTAAGCTACTATCATCTAGGTTTTTGTTACATTACACTGAATCTAGTCCTGATATAGTTGATACAATGCCTTTTTTTTTGTAATTTGGTGTCATTTTGAGTTAAGTTGGATCATTAGTGCTCTGCAAAATAAAAAAGGAAGAAAATCTTGAAAGAAATGTAACACAAATATATGCTACTAGCATATCTAAAAATTTTAAATAACCACTGTCAATATGCTATAACTTGTTCCAGCAAGAACAAATCTTGCTAATATCTCCTAGCTTGATTCTGAGAGAAAACAATAACCCTAAACAAACTGATGAGAGTCTTCTTTAAAAGCAGAGGCCCTCTTGAGGGCAAACACCCTGCCTATCTTGTCTTGATCATCCCTGTGTAATGTATTAATTAGATGAGCCAATTTCCATTGCAGTATACCTTCTAGCAGGAGCACGAAATGTAACCTCTGGTTAGCAAGGACCTTGTATGGTTTCCATGGAAACAAGCCATAAAGTCATGGTTCACAAGGTAGATTCTGACTATATTTGAATCTTGACTAAATCACTTAATATCTGAGAAACTTAAATGTTGGGAAACACTTTAAACCTCTCTCTGTTTCGTGTTTCCATATCTGTAAAATGGGAATAATATGGTCTACTTCATAGAATTGTTGTGACTACAAAATGAGTTAGGACATATAAGCCTCTTAAGAACAGAAACTGACACAGAGTAAACACACAATAAATGTAGGGCATTTATAGCTCTACAAAAACTCACAGCTAAAACAAACCTTTGTGGACACTATTGTTGTTATCTGATCTAAATCCAAACCCAAGATAACATGAAAACAGAATTTTAAAAAGCAAAAGAAATCATTCACAAGATTTCCTCAACCAAAGGCTGAATGTCATTTCAGTTCTGCCGTAGTGTTATAACACAATTGCTGGTATTTAAGATGAGGAGTAAAGGTTCCAAAAACAACTCCTTATAAATTGTGCTGGCATGATTTACAAGTAGACTTGTCAAACCAGATAGGTAGAGGTCAAGTGAAAATAACTTGTATTTATTTCAAGGCTGATCATTTAGTTTAAAGTATATTTCTGTGTTGGGGTTGTAGCTCAGGGGTAGAGTACATGCTTAGCATGCACAAAGGCCCTGGGTTCAATTCTCAGCACCAAAATTAATAATAAAAACAAATACACTTTATCTTTTGGCTGATACTCCCATGTGTCCCATAAGTGAGAAGACCATACAATTTACTTGAGTTATTTAAAGTGATAAAAACCAAGAGCTATTCAGAAAGGGAGCTCTTAAAAACCTAATAATGGAAACAACATTACCTTTAGATGGAAATGCCATTGGATACTGAGACAACTGGAGACCAGCCACTCCATGTCTCACTTTTCTCATGTTCCCCGGTTACTTCAGTTTTCCTGTTGCTCTCTTCATTCCAATTCATTTCTTTCTTCTATCTTTTTTTATTGCTTTCTGCTCATGATTTTGGATTCCTTATCATTTCAATTTCCTTATGGCCACAGATGAATAATCTTTGCTCAGATTCTTAGCTCAGATTCTCCAGAGAAGGAAATCTGGTCAAGCTTGTATATCTCATTCCACTGAGCCACAGCGTAGGTTTTCTAGCCTGGAGTCAGGTCTGACTTCTGTCCAAACTACTTCAAGGCACCGGTGGCTCCCCTTTCAGCAGGGGCAAAGCTCGTGGGTTTGACAGATCCTGGAGCACCTTTCATTTTCCCAAAAGCAAACTATTCTAACAGAGAATCCTGGTGAAATAGATTCACCACTGAATCCCCAGCATCTAGAATAATGCTTGGCCTACAGAAAATACTGATCAGTTACTGAATGAATACGTGCATGAATGAAGAAAGTGGATTTTGATGGACTTGAAAAGATGCTTACACATTTTTTAAGGAGAGTTTTTTTGCAACAGAAAAGATTTAACTAAATAAAAGAAGGCTTCACATGTGAAATCCTTCAGATGAATTCCAAGGAAATTCTAGTAGCTGTTAATAGTTGTTTTTAAAATATCATAGGAAAACATATATACTTAGGTCCACACTCCTAAATAATAGAAGAAATCCAATTAACTTTGTCTTTCCTTTTATAGGAATATTCTTCATTTTTAAAATAAGGGCCTAATAAAATAATCCATGCAGTCCTTTTACTTTTAATATTTTATGTGCCTCTAAGGGGAAAAATGTGCTTCATTAGCTTTCCTCTATAAATGACAAGGAATGCATTTGCCAAGTCCTGTAAGGTACAATAGCTATAGTGACCATATATATGTATTTTTTTCCTACCAAATGAGTGATCCAACAGCCAAATCTAACATTTACAATCTAGAATTTCCTGGAAAGTTTAAGATATATGAACACTATAAGAGTGAACCTAAAATATTTATTTAAAGTCTGTTATGATTCTTGATGACCTTGTACATTGAATATCCTTGGCTATGTGTCAAAGCTGAGTCAATTAATACGGCAAAATTCTGATGTGGCCAGTAGTTTGTTTAGATTTTCTGAACTCATGTAACATTACTTCAAATAATCAATGAGTGTTTTCGTTCTCAATGAGCTTAACATAGTAGCAGAGAAACTAGTGAAACTAGCTTGTACCCAGATAATTTTGATTTTGTGGTAAGGAAGTTTGGGGGACTGGTCTCCCAATTACCAATTAATACTTTGCTCATCAAAAGGCCTGGAATATATTTTATACCAATCAAATGTCACACACAGCTGGGCATGGTGGCTCATTCTGAAGGCTTACGCAGAAGGATGGAGAGTTTAAAGCCATGCTAGTGGGTGCCTCAAATGATAGAGTACTTGCCTACCATACTTGAGACCCTACATTCAATACCCAGTACTGAAGAGTTCAAGGACAGAATTACACAGTGTAAATTTTGTCTCAAAACAAGAATCACATACACATGAAGTAAATAGAACATACTTTTACAGGTAGAAGGTAATGGGTATGTGTATTTTTGAATGTTTTTGGGCTTGAGTCAGTTATGCTCTGACAGAGAGGCACAAACAATTTAGTGATCAGAGGGCTTTCCTATATTTTTGACCCATGATTTTCCTAACTGGTAGACACTGATGCTCATTAAATCTCTAAAGTACTTTGTACAAGTATAAGGATAGTAACTTTTCTTATAGTCAATGAAAATTGAATAAGTATAGCAAGTTTACATTGTCATCTCTACAGTCTTTGACAACTGCTAGAATCTTCTTCCAGTAGTTTTTGACACAGAGAAGCCCAAGTTACTATGTTTGATTATTCCTAGCCTCTGTTGGAAATCAAGTGGAGGCCAGACTGTGGGTAATGAGATGTAGGCAGAAATCATGAAATTTACTTTCAAGCCTAGTCATAGTGCCCTTATGAGAACTTCTAACTCTTTCTTGGCTTGCCTGGAAGTCATGTATTCTAGCTTTTCCCACTACAATACACAGGTGGTCTGATCCCAATGTATGTACTAGAAAGAGTATCAATCTATAGGCACTGGACAGCGCATGGACAAGAAAGAAATTCATCTTTATTGCATTAAGTTACTAGTATTAACTAACCAACTACCATGCTGCCCAAGGGAATGATGAGGAACTAAACTTCAGCTCCTGGCTCAGTCACCAAATGATGTACCCTGGGCACAGGGATGGTGTCTTTTCTCATTCAAATACAGATTCTACATAGGATAACAGTAGAACTGACTGCAGCCTCTCTCATTTGATTACCCTGTCTCCATTCTTTTTCTTCTTTGAAAAACCTCTCAAAAGAGCAGTCTGATATTAATATTCCATAACTCTACAGTATAGCACTGATGTTGCCATTTTCTGATCAGAAGCCTTCAGAAAGCCCCATGACTTCATGAACCAGAGCAAAAAAAAACCCATAATATGGCCTTCAAGACTTTCCATAAATCCTTTAACAAATCTACTTTTAAGCAGTACAACCACTCTCTTTGTCTTCTCAAACCCATATTCTCCATCTCACATCCATCTAGTTTACAGAAATTCCACCTTCACATATTCCAAGAATTTCCACAGCTCAGAATTTTCTCAATCCCCCCAGGCTTTCGCAAACACCTTTTCCTTTAGGATCCTAATTAAAAGTCTAAACTTCCATCCTATGCATTATAGAGGTGCCTTTATCTGGTTCATTTGGAGGCAAATAAAAGGTTTATTTCATAGCAAGGTCCTAAATTAGTTTACTTCACAACCTGAGCTGCTTCCATTCTGATTACAGCATAGTGAATTCAGTGATATTCCCACCCCTCATTGGGTCTTGCTTCTGTGGAGGATGTCAATAGCAACTCATCAGAAAGGAGCCAGAAGATAAGGAAAAGATGATGAAAATCATGCTCCTACTCCCTACTTCCAGTAGCTGTTAGGATTGCCAGATAAAACAGAGACAACCAATTAAATTTGACTTTCAGATAAACAGTGAGTATGTCCCAAATACTGCATAGAATAAATGTAAAACTAAAAAATTGTTGTCTACTGAAAAATCAAATATAACTAGGTGCCTGGCATTTTTCTTTGCTAAATTTGACAACTGTAATAGTGGCCTCCCTTTTGTTAAATTAATAATACAATCTATGACTCACATTGCAGGGAAAAAATCAAGATTTCTCCTGACAATGTATAGGCCACCCAAAACACTGCCATTCTAAATACTCCAAGACCAACAGCAATGTTTTCCTTCCCATTATTTATGTGTTTCAATGGTATCTACATAATAAATCTCTCATATGACAAAAAAAGCCTCTTATAGTCAAGAATTTTATTCATCATGTCTGTCATTGTCTGTCTGGATCTTGGGATTGGAGTATCTTTTATGCAACTCCTTGCTACATTGACATTTCAGAAATTCAAAACCAGTAACCAGAAACTTTCAAAGCAGGTAAAAGTGTCAGAAGAAAATGCCTTGGGCATGTATAATAGCAAATCCTAGTGTTGTGGGGTTTTTTTTCTGATTTGCATAATGAGGTATGGATTTTATAATTTTGGCCTTATATAAGTATCTCTCCAAGTATTTCTCCCTGACTTTCAGGGAATGTTTGTCTAGATTTTACCTGAGGTATGTCAGAATCTCATGGAAGTAAGTTTATGTCTAGAAGTCTTTTTAGGTATTGAGATTTGAACTCAGGGCCTTCCATTTAGAAGCCCAGTACTTTCCAACAGTGACTTATGGAAAGCTACCTTTTTATTTTTTTAATAAAAGTTTAATTACTTTATTGAACAATCCAATCTGTATCTAGTAACCACAGAAAAAAAAAACCAGAAGACCTAGATGACATGTCCATTATGAGACCCAAAACGTATAGAAAAAGGAACACTGAGAAAAATGAATGTCCCTTCTATACTGTCTCCTAGTTCTCCCATGAAGTAGCAGTTTTACCAATTACAGACATTCCTGGCTGTATTCTCAGACTATGTATGTATCATCTATTACCATATATTTTTAATTAATTTTAAGTCTCTATTATGAAATACATAACTAAAAATAATAAACTTATATGTAATGATCGTGTTTTTAGATATATTTGCATACTCAGAAAGCTGCTGCCTCATTTGACCAAATTAATCTTAGAGAGATTGTTCTGTCTCGAAATGAAGGGAAAAAGAGTGAATAAATGCAATCATGCTATTTGGTATATACCATGTAGAAAATGAACTATGTAACTTGTGGGCAGGGATGGGAGGGGGCAACTGGGGAAAGTGAAAAAAAAAAGAAATGCATTCATTACCTGACCTATAAAATGCTGACCCCTCTGTGCAAAACCTTATTAGTAACAATAAAATTATATTTTAAAATAAATAATTAAATAATTGTTCTGCCTACCCAGATGCCAAGGTTCATGCCTGTAATCCTGGGATAAAATCTATCAATCAACTGGCCCCCATAAGCAGGAGTTGCAATTCTAATATCAGATAAAACAGATTTCAAATTAAAAGTAGCGAGAAAAGACAAAGAAGGTTATTACATACTAATAAAGGGATCATTCCTACTGGAGGGTATAAAAATCCTAAACATTTATACACCAAATGCTGGAGCACCCACCTTCACCAAACAAACACTACTTATACAGTAAAATCATATACAGATCCAAACAAGTGATCATTGATGACTTTAACACACCACTGTTGCCTCTGGATAGATCAACACAGCAAAAACTTAACAGAGAAACTTCAGAACTAAACAACTGCATAGACCAAATAGACTTAACAGACATCTACAGAATATTCCACCCATCAACACCAGAATATACGTTCTTCTCAGAAGCACATAGATCATTCTCTAAAATAGATCACATTTAAGGGCACAAAGTAAATCTATGCAAATTTAGAAATATTGAAATTATTTGAAACATTCTCTCAGACCACAATAGAATAAAATTAGAGCCCAACACAAAAAGGCAAACTGGAAAATCCTGCAATGCAGTGGTTCACTGAAGAGATCAGAAATTCAAATGTTCATGGTATTTAACAAAAAGGGGCACACAATATACCAGCTCCTCTGGGACACAGCAAAGACAGTTCTCAGAGGAAATTTTATAGCTCTGAGTGCCTATATCAACAAATTGAAGAAATCTCCAACAAACAATTTAGTGATATATCTTAAGCTCCTTGAAAAAAGAGCAACAAGCCAAACCCCAGTCTAGTGGATGGAAAGAAATAATTAAAATTAAATGATTTAAAAGAAGTAGAGTAAAAAAAAATGGAATCAACAAAACAAAGAGTTGGTTCTTTGGAAAAAATTACCAAAACTGACAGACTCTTAGAAAACCCCACCAAAAAACTAAGAGAACACACCCAAATAAAATCAGTGATGAGAATAGAAACATCACTACAGAAACTAGCAAGATTCAGAACATCATAAGGTAATACTTTGCAAACCTTTATGCTAACTAATTCAATAATTTGGAAAAAATAGAGGAATTTCTAGTAAAAAAAATTGATATACCCAAACTAAACCAAGAAGATTTAAACCAACTAAATAGACCCATATCAAATAACAAAATAGAAACAGTAATAAGAGACCTTCCATCTAAGCAAAGCCCAAGCCAGACTGAGTCATAGGCTAATTCTATAAGGCCTTCAAAGGAAAACTCACTCCAATATTCCTCAAACTCTTCAATGAAATCAGAAATGAAAGCTTACTACCAAACTCATTCTATAACCTCATCCCCAAACCAGAGAGGGACTTATCAGAGAAAGAGAAATATAGACCCATTTCTTTGATGAACATTGATGTAAAACTCCTCAATAAAATTCTAGTCAATTGACTTCAACAACTCATAAAAAATTATATACCATGATCAAACAGGATTCATTCCAGGGATGCAGAGCTAGGCCAATATATGCAAGTCAATTAATGTAATTCAACACATCAATAGGAGAAAGAACATGAGCCACATGATCATTTCCATAGATGCAGAAAAAGCATTTGACAAGATCTAGCACCCCCTTATGATGAAGGCTCTGGAGAAACTAGGAATCCATGGAATATTCTTCAATATAGTTAAGTCTGTATATGACAAGCCTACAGCCAGTATTACACTAATGGTGAAAAGCTAAAACCATTTCCTCTAAAATCAGGAACAAGACAAAGATGTCTGCTCTCTCTACTCCTCTTCAATATAGTATTAGAATTTCTAGCTAGAGTAATTAGGCAAGAGGCAAACATAAAAGGGATCCAAATAGGGAAAGAAGAAGTAAAACTCTCCCTCTTTGCAGATGACATGATCCTGTATTTAGAATATCCCATAGACTCCACTCCCAAGTTACTTGAGCTGATCTGAAATTTTGGCAAAGTAGCAGAGTATAAAATTAAGCCTCAAAAGTCAATGGCTTTTCTGTATGCCAATAATGAGAAGGGCGTAGCTGAAATCTGGAAAGCAACTTCTTTTGTAATAGGTCTCCTCCCCAAATAAAATACCTAGGAATCAACCAAAGAAGTGAAGGATCTCTACAATGAAAACTTCAAAAATCTGAAAAAGGAAATTAAAGCAGTTCTTAGGAAGTGGAAAAACCTCCTATGCTCCTGGATTGGGAGGATTAACATCGTGAAAATGGCAACATTGCCAAAGGCTATCTACAAATTCAATGCAATACCCATCAATATCCCAGCTTCTTTCCTCAATGAAATAGAAGAGGCAATTCAAAAGTTCTTATGGAACAATGAAAGACCCCCAAATAGCAAAACAATCCTAGAACAATCCTCTAGAACATTGCTAGAGGAATATCAATACCAAACTTCAAACTCTATTACAAAGCCATAATAATAAAAACAGCTTGGTACTGGCCTGTGGACCAATTGAATAGAACTAAAGACCCAGAAATAAACCTGCAGACCAATGGTCACCTAATCTTTGACAAGAGAGCAAAAAAAAAATAGGATAAAAAAAAGACAGCCTCTCCAACAAATGGTGCTGGTAGAATTGGCTAAACACGTGTAGAAAACTAAAGTTAGATTTTTATATAACACCCTGCACCAGAATCAATTCCAAATGGATCAAAGACCACAGGTAAAAGCAGATACCCTGAAAATATTACAGGAAGGAATTGGAGAAACACTAGGGCTCTTTTGCACAGGTTGAAATTTCCTTAATCAAGACTCAGAAACACAACAAATCAAAGAAAGGTTGTATAAATGGTATTGCATTAAACTGCAGAGCTTCTGCATGGCAAAGGACATAGCTAGCAACGTATATAGAAAACCCACAGACTGGGAGAAGATCTTCATTAGCCATACAACAGTAAAGGACCTCATATCTAAAATATACCTACAGCTCAAAAAATTAAATTCCCCCAAAACAAACCTCCAAAGAAACAACCACCCCATTAAAAACGGGCTGAAGACTTTAAGAGAGACTTCTCTGAAGAGGAAAAAATAATGGCCAAAAGATACATGAAGAACTACTCAACATGGCTGGCCATAAAAGAAATGCAAATCAAACCAAAATTAAGATTCCATCCTGGGCTGGGAAGGTGGCTCAGTGGTAGAGCACTTGCCTTGCATGCCTGAGGCCCTGGGTTCGATTCCTCAGCACCACATAAGCAAAAAGAAAAAAGCTGAAAGTGGCGCTGTGGCTCAAGAGGTAGAGCGCTAGCCTTGAGCTGAAGAGCTGAGGGACAGCGCCCAGGCCCAGAGTTCAGGCCCCACAAAAAAAAAAAAAAAAAAAGATTCCATCTTACACCAGTTAGAATGGCCATTATCAAGAAAACTAATAACAACAGATACTGGTGGGGATGTGGCCAAAGGGAACACTACTACACAGTTGGTGGAAGTGCAAACTTGTTCGTCCACTCTGGAAAGCAGTATGGAGGTTCCAAAAAACTAATCATAGAGCTCCCTTATGATCCAGCAATCCCACTCCTGAGCATTTGCCCAAATGACCACAAACAAGGCCATACTAAAGTACCACCACAACCATGTTCATTGCAATATTATTTACCATAGCTAAGAAATAGAACCAACCTAGATACCATTCAATAGAGGAATAAATGAAGAAGATGTGGTATATATACATAATGGAGTTCACTGCTTCCAGCAGAAAGAATGATATTGCCTCATTAATAAGAAAATGGAACAAACTGGAAAAAATTATATTAAGTGAAGTAAGCCAGACCTTAAGAAAAGTAGGTCACATGATATCCCTAATTTGTAAGAACTAAAATGTGTCTATGATATTCTTAACAGGGGATCTCAATAACCCAATTGCTTAGTGCATAAGACCATATATAATGAAGCATATCAACATGAACTACAAGATATGGAAGCAAGAGGTTTTTATTATGTCCTGTATGTCAATTTTTGGTTTTGTTTTGTTTTTTTCATTTCTCTTAGTTTTTGGTAACTTGTGTCTTGTATATGAGATTAATCAATATGTGGAAGGGAAAAGGAATTGCAGAAACAGCAGAACAAAGATGAACCAATGCAACATTGATACTCACTTGACACTATGTGGATGTGAATTTTAAAACTTGCAGGGGAGGGGAGAAGGGAGGAGTAAGCAGGAGAAAATGAGGGATGGGTTAACAATGATTAACAATAAATGTACTCATTGCCTTACTTATGCAACAGTAACCCCCCACCCCCCCACCTCTGCTTATCACCTGTTCAATAAAAATAAAACTAAAATAAATAAATAAGTGTATGTATGTTCTGCCTAGCCAGGTGCCAGTGATTCATGCCTATAATCCAGAAGGCTGAAATCTGAGGATTGAGGTTCAAAGTCAGCCCAGGCAGGAAAATACTTGAGTCTTTTATCTCCAATTAACCACCAAAAAGCTAGAAGTAGAGCTGTGGCTCAAGTGGCAGAACCCTGTTTAGCAACAAAGCTCAGGGACACCTCCCAAGCTTTGAGTTCAAGCACTAGGACAGCACAAAAAAAAAAGTTTGTTCTGGCTATCAGAGTTTAAAAGAGTAAGCAAATAAAAACCCTGAAAATATCAACATTATGAAATTTACAATGTTGGAAATGAAAAAATAAAAAGGAACTTTAGCAGGTATACAAAGCAGCAGGATAGGACACCCATAATGAGAGGCTGGGGGATTTATCAAAAGAAACAGATCCAGATAAGTGACAGATGATAAGACTGGGAGACAAAGTCATTAAAGCAGCAGTTACACCTATGCTGTAGATGTAGAAGAAAGTAGCAGGAAACATGAGCATACTAAGGAGAGAAAAGGTGTATTTTTGAAAATGACTTAAGCTGAAGTAAGATGAAAATTATACTTGAGATGAGACAACAGAAGTACTATAAGAATTATAATTTTCCTACTATTTCTATAATATCCAATACCACTAATGTAAAAATGAAATTTTTCATTGGGCTTAAGAATAGTTCTTTTTTCTGGATGTGGTAGTACATACCTATAATCCTGTCACTAAGGGTGTTGAGGCAGAAGGGTTGAAAATTCAAGGCCAGACCAGTACCTAGGGAGTTTGAGGCCAGTGTGAACTACAAGACTCTGTCTCAAAACAAACAAAAATAATTTTCATGTATACATTTCAACATTAGCTGTGTGCCAATGACTCAAGCCTATAATCCTAGCTACTCAAGAGGCTGAGATCTGAGGATCATAGTTCAAAACCAGCCAGGGCAGGAAAGTACATGAGACTCATCTCCAATTAACTACTAAAAACCCTAAGTGGAGTTGTGGCCCAAGTGGCAGAGTGATAGCTTTGAGCAAAAAAACAGAAAACAAAAAACAGGCCCAGAGTTCAAGTTCCAGGACCAGAAAAAAAAATCTCCATCAGTTTGTGGATCTACACTGGTAATATAGAATAGTGTTTGCATAGTAAAAATACATTAATTGCATTTTCTATTGGTATTTATAAAGAGTAAGAGCAGCACATAAACTTTTCTATATGCAAAACACATTGAGCCAAATATAACTTCTATTCAGAAGTTTAAATTCCAATGAAGAATGAAAAATTGGGCTCTGTGACTTTATTTTTTAGACTTGATGCATGCATAGATTAAAGAAAAAATATTTTATATGCACCACTGAGATTATGAAATAGAGCTAGCAAATTTTAGACCATTTACCAAGATCTGTAATAAGCAGTATTCCCAACAATTTATTAGCAAACTATAGTTAAAAGACTAATTTAAAAAATATAGGTAAGAAGGGAAAAACAACCAAGCAGCAGAAGCAAGACCAACAAAAGAAATATTATGAAAAGTAGGAATGTTCCCCAATGTAAAGTCTGTTTATATGACTATATGAATCTCCTTGACCGAGGCTGAGAAGGTAATAACATGAGAATGAAATTAAATTCAGCTTTTGAGTGCCAGATACTGCACCAAAAGAAGTGTGATCTCTTTCCTCCAGAAGCCCAAATTATGATGCAAGAGATGGATGTAGATACATAAATAATTGTATCGTCAGAATGATAGCCACAACAAAGGTAAAACAGCTAATAATATGAAATAACAACTGAATTGTGAGGTAAGAAAACAGAAGACGTCACATAAAAGATGACATTCAAACTGTGTCCTAAAAGAAAAGGGATGTTACTATTCCTAAAAGGATTATATGGTTATTCTATATTTAATTTCTCCCTTCCTCCCACTACCATTCATTCTGAGCCTCTCTCTGTCCTCCCTCATAATCAAGAGACTAACACTTGACCATCCTTGGTGGTTGGCTGGCTTCTAATTTTGGCCAAAGTGGCTGTAACCCTCTCAGTTTACAGTTTCCATTGAGGCTGTCTTTTTTCCATAGCTTCAGTTCTCATTGAGCTATGAAAACTGTTTTACTGTTTTATTCCCTTGGTCCTTTAGACCTAGGAAAGTAAATGCTTCCACTTTGTGAGTCGCTGGGTACATTATCCACTCTTGTCATTTTCCTTTACTCTGCAAAGAGTCCCTTTCTTTGAACCATTTGGAATTATATCCAGTTCTATACAGAATAATATAAGGAAAGACAAGAAGGAGCACAAGATTGGGAAACCATGTGATTAGACAGCTACATTTTGGGACATAGAATAAGGCTAGGACCCTGGGAGAGAAGGGAATAGTTTTAGAGAATTAAAGCCAATTTTGAGTAAAGGTCTCACTAAAGATTTTAGACTATTTAATGGTGTTACAGAATGGGTACCATTAGATCTGTATTCCAGCAAAATTTGTCTACTACAACACAGAAAATGGAATGAAGAAGAAAGAAAAGGGAGACAGGGAGCTCAGGAAAGAAGTCTTTTTTAAAATCACACCCCTAAAATGGAACATTGATTCATGGCAGGAAAAATGTATTTAAATTTAGGGCATGGAGGATAAGTGAAATGAGAGGCAAAAACAGAGGATTTTAAAAGATGCCATGAAATTCTCTGACATAGGAGCATGGGGAAATGGTGGCCCTAATAAACACAGGAAAAAAATCTCAGAATTAGGAACATGAATTTGGTTTGGACCACACATAAAGCAAAGTCCTGTGGAGTGCTCAGATGCCCAGTACAGAGCTGGAAATCTGGGTCTATGAATTGAAAATGACGTAAAAGATAAAAGTAAATAGTCTAGATTTGTGCTTCTCAATCCTAGTGGCACTTGAGAATCACCTGAAGAACAATTACAAAAATAGATGCCAGAGTCTAGCTCCAGATCAATTAAATCCGATTTCTGGGTGAAGCCAGAAATCGGATTTAATTGGTCTGTATCTAATCTGATTTAATGAGATTTAATCTGGGTTTGTATTTTTTTAAAGAGCTCCCTAGATGATTCTTAGATGCATCTGGATTGAGAACCACTAATCCAGAGCAAAACAGAAACAGCTAAGGATGGACATTTGGAGATCCTAGGAGTTAGGGGACAGAAAGGGGAGATGACAAAAGTGGCAAGTAAAGATAAAGGCAATAGGGAGAGATTTATAAAGGCTATGGGAAACAAATTATATGCTGCAGACAGAACAAGCATGTGAGATGGCCCCTGGATTTACTTAAAATAGGACAGAATTACTGACCTATGGAAAAGTAGTGTAAGAAGCTGCAGAACAGGTAGCAACAAGCAAAGAATATACTTCAGACAAGAAAATGGATAAAAGAATGTAGACCACCCTTTCAAGAAGTTTGCTGCAATAGCTGGGAGAAAAGAATACTTGTGAAGAAAAAAAGAAACCTTTAGGTGACTTTATAAATGAAGCCCAGCATGATGGTACATGTCTGTAATCCAGCTGTTACAGAGAAGAAGCAGGAGGACCCAGAGTTCGAACTAGACCAGGTTTTAAAAAAAAAGTAGCAAGACCCTGTCTCAAACACAAACTGAAAACTAAAAAGGACTGGGAGTTCAAGTGGTAGAGCATTTGTCTAACATATGCAGGATCCTTAGTTCATTCCCTAAAACCACATAAAAAGTAAAAACAATAAAAAGCATTTTTAAAGGGAAGAGTAGAAATACATGGGAGAGAAGGAATTCTGAGAAGAGTAGGAATCTAGAGGAAGTTAGCATGGGTGGCATCAAGATTATCAGTTGAGCTGTCAGTCCAAGGAAAGGATCCCAGAGAGATTTGTTTTAAGTTGAGAAAAGTTGAGAAGTTCAAACCATTATTCTCATAAAGAGATGGAAGACATGAACGATGTCTGAGGGCAAGCAAGGAAGGTAACAGGTGTGGGGAAATGAACAAAGAACATTTACAGACATGTAATGTATCCATATGCCAGGCACCATGTGTGAGTCCCCCAAGTTACCGCATTCAGTAATCACAGGTGCTTTGTAAGGACAAATGTTGGCAAATGAGATAAGAATTAAAAAAACTAGGCCTATTCTGTTTCATTTCAGCCAGCTAGTCACCTTGCTCTTCTGGTACCGTTACTAATTAATGGCCCTTTAAAGCTTGGCTTGCAATTTGTTTTAACTTAAATGCTCATTTCAGGCTGAATAGGAAAAGATTTCACTTATGATAATATTTCCTTACTTTAGTTTAAAGGGACGAGCTGTGGATGATCATTTAAGAAAGAGAAAAAGCCTATTATGGAGATGCTCCATTAGTGAGGGCAAAAGGAGATGGCGCTTCAAAAAGATGGTAATGGTCCAAGTTAATGGCAATCAATAAATATTTAGGAAGTAGATTTAGCCTGAATATTTTAAATTCCTGTTTTAATTGTAAAAACAAAATAACTTCAAATGGCAAGTCTATCTAGCACTGTGCCACTTCATTCTACAATGCTTGGGCAACTGTGTGAGCTGAGAGGATGTCAACTGAGGATTGAGCCATCCCTGTATGGTCAAATCCTCCTATTTCTATCTGTGTCATTGGGACAGGCAAGGGGGCCAGTAAGCCAAATGGCTTCCAATTTTCTAGGTGGGAAATGCAAATTTTTCAATGAGAAACTTTTGGAATTGGGACTCTGAAAGTCCTTTTCTCTGGAAAATATGTTCCCAAATTGGGATTGGTAAATTCAGAAGTAGCTGCCATAGGGTTCCTTTACTGAAATCAAGGGAACAAAGTTGGGAAATGAGGAGCTCAAGGAAAGGCAGGAAACCAATGTGAGTGATGATCGCCCTGAGGGATGGTCCTTCAGGCTGGCTAAAACCTAGTAGGAGTGAAGGTAGGAATGAGATTGTAGAAGGCTAGTAAAGGGTAAAAAACCAGGTAGCAGCTGGTGTCGGTGTCTCACACCTGTAAACCTAGCTAAGATCTAAGCATTTTAGTTCAAAGCCAAATTGATTTCCAATTAACCAGCAAAAATAGCAAGACCAGAGAGCTGCTGGTGGAATATTCACAGTGAGCAAATAATAAATAAATCCAAATAAAAGCATAAGCCCTGAGTTAGGCCCCAGTACCAGCACACACACACACACACACACACACACACACACACCCAAAAAACCCAACAAACAAACAAACAAAAAAGATAATATCCCTATCCAACTCTCCACAGCTTAAATTGTTTCCAAACACATCAAGGGACCATTTGCAATAGACTACTAAGTGACTATATTATTCTATCACTGTCCCATTCATTATTTATGTCTGGCCTACAGCTATAGCTTGAAAGTGTTTCCTCCAAAATTCATATTGAAACTTAATTCCTATTTAGGCAGTATTTAAGAGGTGGGGCCTTTGGAGAAAGTGATGAAGCCTCATTCTTGAATGGATTCATGCCTTGTTAAAGGGCTAGAGGGAGCCAGCTAAGGCCTTTTTTGTCCTCCTACCTTCTGCCATGGGAAGACTCCTCATCATTCACCAATTCTGTAATACACAAATGCAGCAAGAAAGTCCTTCCCAGACACCAAAGGCTAGCACCCTGATCTTGGATTTCAACTCTTTGGAATTGTACTAGGGCAGCATAAATGGGTTAAGATACCTACTTAAATTTGAGAGGATTGGCCTCCTTCTCTAGAGCCAGAATACCATGAAGCTTGTAAGTAATTCGAAGATTGGATTCTGGTTTACATCACTCAGCAATCATCTCAGCTCCAAACAGTGCTGAGCACATAAGGCAATTGGTACTCACTAGATATTTATTGAGTGTTTGAACCTTGTATGATGCCATTTTCTTGTATTTCTACATCTTGCTTGTTTAAAACTTCTTTATGATGCTCTTTAAGTATTACAATATTTTTCATATGTTCTTGCATAAAATAGAAGAATATTTTGATGTCAAAAGGACATTACTGACACATAGATACGTCCCTAATTTCCCAGTGGACCTATTTTACCTATCGCCCCAGATATATTTAACATAGATGTGCCAGGAGAGTATCAATCTAAAGCTCCAGGACCTTCTGTCTTCTGTTTCCTACATAAATAGCTTTCAAAAGGAATTGTTATGATTAGAAGACTTTCAGGGTTGGGCTTGGAAGATGGCTCAGAGGTAGAGTGCTTGCCATGAATGCATGAGGCCCTGGGTTCGATTCCTCAAGCACCACATAAGCAAAAAGATAAAAGCCAGAAGTGGCGCTGTGGCTCAAGTGGTAGAGAGCTAGCCTTGAGCTGAAGAGCTGAGGGACAGTACCCAGGCCCAGAGTTCAGGCCCCATGACCAAACCCCCAAAAAAAGAAGACTTTCAGGGTTGATACTACCTGACATTTACTTAATGCATTTCTTCAGGGGAGCCTCCATTTCTCTCTTATATTCTTTTCTCTTATACGATGGCAGATTCCAAGCGGGCGTTTTCACTTTACCTCCTTTCTGAAAGGCCAAAATGGTGACAAAATCAGTAATAGAACCCAAACCTTTTAACTTTATGCAGACTTCATGCTACTTAGCCTTTATCCACTGGTTGTCTGTTCCTGGTGATGGAGATTCTGAGAGAGTGGCTTAAAACAAACATCAGCTGTCTCCCAGCCTCTTCCTTAACAGCTTTAAAAAACAACAACAACAAAAATTAGTGCTGGGAATGAAATTCAGGGCCTTGCACATGCTAGGCAACTATAACTACCACTAAGCTACATCTGGAACCCTACTCATCTTCTTACTTCATGGTCATATCAGGTCCTTGAGGTGACTCCTGAACTATCACAAATGCTATAAACTTCATTTTATATAGGATTATTCATACAGCTAGCTCTATTACAACGTGCTTCACCAACTTAAGAGTTGTAGAATTATAGTGCAGCACTACTGAATTAAATAATAAGTAACAGCTGATAGTAATAATTAGCTAAATTTATGGTCTAGCAGAACTGTCACAACTTAGGCAATTCTCCCTCCTCCTCTCATCTCCCTGGATTTTCCTGTTCCCTCCTCCTTTGGCAAGAGCACCAAAGTGAAGGGCTAAGATCATCATATTAGTCATTAGGAAGTCAAGTTACTGCTCTCTCACTCCGTAGCTTTATTAACTTATGACACCAAGGACTTCCAATCATCTTGAAGTTGCATCATCCCATGACTGTTTAATGTCACAACCATTTCTCCTCATGTCGTGTACTTGGTGGAAGGGGAAGACTACAGTAGACTGAAATCTCTTGAGATTTTTCCAAAATCCTCAGAGAGACAGCTGCATTTTCACAAAATCAACATTTTGCAATTACTGCTCTACCCATTAATCTGGTAAAGAGGGTTCTCCTGGTTGCTTAAGCCAAGGGATTAGAAATCAAGGATTTTCTGGAGTCACGGGGTAGAAATTGAGAATGACATTGCTTTTCCAATGTCTATGTATGGTAGCTTTCCAGTCAATCTGATCTCACAATAACTGGCAAGAAAAAATTCAGGAATATTATTCAATAAACCTGATGTAAAAACCCATGCATCAGGAGGCTGTCAGGAAGGCCACAAGTTCGAGAACAGCCTGTGAAACATAATGAGACCCAGCAGCAAGAAAGCAAAAGCCTATGCAGCTTGGATTGAAACGGAATGACCCATTGTATCACATGTATTAATTGCTTATCTCTTGGCCTCTGAAAGCAGTAATGAGGGCTTTCTTTTCTTTTTAACAATTGAAGAAAATTTGCTCCTTCTTCAAGATATACTCTTGGGAACCAACCACAAGACATTTGGAGCTAGAAGCATTTTAAAATTTTCTGCTGCAGCATGCAGAGTAAGTGCCAGGATATCCTCTGTGCTCAGATCACACTGCCAGCTCACCTGAGTGAAATGTATCTCAATAACCCTCTGTGCTGGGAAGGGGCCCCGAACGGGAAGCAGCACAATCATTTTATGCACCTTTTATTATTGCATAAAATTGATTAACTGACAATTTATTGCTAGGTTAAGATATCAAAACAATTAAAATGAACATAAAAATCTAATATTGCCAGGCTCTTTTCAGGC
Source organism: Dipodomys ordii (assembly GCF_000151885.1). Classification (NCBI taxonomy): domain Eukaryota; kingdom Metazoa; phylum Chordata; class Mammalia; order Rodentia; family Heteromyidae; genus Dipodomys; species Dipodomys ordii. Next base: position 30,363,737 of record NW_012267218.1, read on the forward strand.
TATCCACGAGTGACAGATAATCCATCTTGTTTGCCCTCGCAGGAAAGCCTCATGGGAACTCATCTCTCATGCTAATATTTCCCTATTTAGAAATCACAGAAGGGCTCAAGTTTGAGTCCCATCAGGCTTGGAGGTGGGGAGTGTGTGTGTGTGTGTGTGTGTGTGTGTGGTGTTTCAGGCAAAGAGATGCTTTGATTTTTTTGTGAAGACAAGCTTGTTCACTGTGAAAGAGACAACTCAGTGGTAGAGTTCTTGCCTACTATACACAAGGCTTTGGGTTCCATTCACATCATCATATACACAAAAAAAGTTCTCTTTTACTGTGGGCATAACCACAAAGAAAGACTTCCATTTCTAGCCTCTACCATTCCACCACATCCTCTTGATTTGGATTGGCTGATACTCACATGTGGTAGTGGTAGCTTGCCCTAGCAATCTGCCAAAACACTTGTCTTCCCAATCCCGCTGCAGTGTGACAGGCACTAAAGAAAGGACTCTTTGAAAACTGTGTTTGGAAATCGAATTGAAAATGTCCTTCTGAAAAAAGTCCTCTTCAGTTTTAACCCCTGCTTTCCAGAACAAATACAGTCTTCTTGTTGTTGTTGTTGTTATTGTTGTCTGGTTTGGTTTTGAGATGGACATCTTACAATGATGTCAATGAGGTTTCAAGCTTCTAGTTTAAAATGATTCTTCCATATCAGATTCCCAACTATTTGGGACTACAGGTGTCTTCTACCACACCAACTACACCTTTTAGGTTACTGATTTGAAGAAAGTCTCAATCTCTCTCTGAGAAGCATTCTCTGATAAATGAGTTTGAATATCAGTACTACCACTTACTTGCTACAAGTATTTCATCATCTGTAAAATGGGGCCACGCCTAGTGAGAGCAGATAGTACTCCTGCCCCACTTCTGCTCTCCATATCCATTCCTTGGTTGCATGTGTTTATCAGCCTTAATTTACTGTCTACACTATTTGCCACATGATTTGCAACTAGATCTCTTACAACAACATGGATTGGCAGAAAATATTTTTAATGGTCATATTATCTCTGAAATGTCATGGGGTCATCTCAGAGGGTGTGTCTGAGGAACTGGGCAAAGGCTAGGGTATTCAGGACCTGGGACTGTTCACCTCCACTTAACAAATGACTGGGTATTTATTTATTAGTGACTCAAGAGCTTTTGTAAACCAATTATTATGAGCAAACAGTACTTGATGTAAGGCAATAAAAAAAAAGAATAAACCCTGCCCTTATCTAAATCCATTGCTCTAAGCCACAAACATGTAGGAAGCAGTGAGGTTTAAAACTCACATGGTGAAGATTGTAGACACTGGGCTTTGGCCTTCCATGAGGAATGGACGGTGCCAAAACAGCAAGTCTGGAAGGCCAAATAATTCGTTTCAGTGTCACCTTTGATTTTTCATTGGGGGCAGAGAAAAATCCTGGATTTATCTAAACACCACATCCCCAGGATATTGGAATATGCAACACACACATAAAAGTCAATTCTCCTCTTGCTATATTAGCCAAGGAAAGAAATGGATTAAACAAAACAAAACATTGCTGCTATCCAGTTAAACACTGCAGATTGAACATTCATCTTTTATCTCACAAAACAAATTCAGGAAGGAATTTTTCAGATGACACAAACTCGCAAAATGAAAAGAACACCACAAAGATAGCAAATGAGAGAAATAATATTCAGAAGAAGATGAAAATAAACCTACAGGAAAAAAAATCAAGTAATTTCAGAGTCCTAAAAAAAAACCATTCAGATGGCGTAGCAATTGGTTCTCCCAAAGGTAGGATTGCTGGGCAAGTCTGAAAACAGGAGGACTGATTGAAAGTTTATACAAAACCCATTTTTAATCATTTCCAGTCACTACTCCTCTTTGCCAGGCAGCTGCCCCACAATCCTCTAGGATTATGTTCCAGAGATATACAGTGTTAAGAAGGGTAGACAGTGGTATTGAAGTATATCAGTACATTTCTCCCTTCCCCAAACCAATTAGCAGCAGTGTTTTTCTTTGAGAAAACAGATACACCTAAGAAACATTGGGGGCCCATACATTACCCTTAAGAAAAATATTAGTTGGGCTGGGAAGGTGGCTCAGTGGTAGAGCGTTTGCCTTGCATGCAGGCCCTGGGTTCGATTCCTCAGCACCACACAAGCAAAAAGAAAAAAGCCAGAAGTGGCGCTGTGGCTCAAGTGGTAGAGCACTAGCCTTGAGCTGAAGAGCTGAGGGACAGCGCCCAGGCCCAAAGTTCAGGCCCCACGACCGGAACCCCCGCCCCCCCGCAAAAAAAGAAAGAAAAATATTAGTTGACTGCAACCCTACCTAGAATAGCCAGGTTTAATAAATAAAAAGCATAATAGCCAGATAAATTTCAATTTGAGATGAATAAGAGTAATTTCTTAGTACAATATGTTCCATGCAATATTTGAAATGTACTTATAATAGAAAGTGTTCATTGATCATCTAAAATTTAATTTAACTGGCTGCTAATATTTTATCTGGCATCTCTATCCTCACCTCAAATTCTAACCAATGCCTCATTCTTCTATAGACACAAGGTTAAGTATGGAGAAAAACTTTTAACAGGAAAGACAAAGGACACAACTCATAGGATGACATAATTCAGAAGAAACAGAAACAATGAAGAAGGCAGATGAAAAGAGACTTGAACAAACTAGAATCATTAATGTCAAAGAAGAGGATCATTGTACTATGAAACAAGAACAGCATTCCATTTAAAAATGCAAACAGAAAAGTTCTAAAAATTAGAAAAATTAAAAATAGGATTATAGAAATAAAAGTTACTATTAAAGTTTACTATAAAATAAGTCCTGTTTTGGGGTGTTGGAGTGCAAGGTGGATAAAGATCTCTATGTAGTGAATACCTCAACAGTTATGAGCACACTTAGCATTCAGATGGTGGCTTCTAAACTCAATTGTCCATCAGGACTCCTTGAAGAAATAACTGATTACTGGAGTGGGGTAGGAAAGTACAAAATGAACCTAGTAACTCTATTGTGACAGAAAGCAAGAAGGTTTTTAAAGAATGATGGCAGCATGTCAAAGGACATAGAAGGCAACTTGTACTACTGTCTAAACTGAGGGCACAGTGAAGTTCAAATATGTATGTTTAAAGTTTCGGGAAGCCAGCTGTGGTGGTGTATGCCTGCAATCCCAGTAGTAAAGAATTTGGGGCAGGAGGGTCATGAGTTTAAGGCTACCTGGTTTCAGTGGGAACCCATCTTAAAAAGTGGAGAGAGGGATTGGGGAATTTAGCTCAATGGAAGACCACTAGGCTGGCAAGTGCAAGGCCCTGAGCTTAGTCCTCAGCTCTGCCAAAAAGAAAAGATAAAACAAGTTTGATGAAAAACGGAATAGTTGAAGTTTCTGAGTAAGTCCTACTAAATACTTATGAATTATGATATAACTGTCCTGTCATTTTCAAATGTCAAGAACATGCAAGTCAAAGAGATGGAGCAACTCTTCTAGACTGAAGGAAGCTAAAGTCAATATTGAGATACTGTTGAAATTAAGTATTAGATGAGAATCATACCATAGTCTTAATTTGCCAGGCTTTTTTTTTTTTTAGCTGTTTTGTGGAGTTTGTAGATTATGTCCTTAGTGCAGGAAATATACTATAACTTTGGATGTGATAGGGTAGCTGATCAACAATTCAATCTCAAATAATTTTCGAGGTATAAAGTTTTGTACTTAACAACTTTGAAGGTATGTATGTTGTAAGAGATCAGAATATGCTCCCCACTCAAAAATATGCCACTTTATCATAAGAATATTTTTGAAGTGAAGATAACTAAGAAACAGAACACAAACCTCTCTGTTCACTCATTTTGTCTGAAAGAAGTCTTACACTCTTAATCATCAGACTCACAGGTTCAGAGATGGCACAAAGATAAATCTACATAATAAATGTTATAAACAACTCATGTTCTATTAATTTCCTCCATATATTAACATCCTTACAGTCTGCTGCTCCTGAAAGCTTAAAACCCCTGTTTTTCTCTCTTGTGTCTTCTCTACATAGGGTTCTCTGTTCACATGCTACATAAACCCAAGTTCCAACCATTCCCCTTAAATTACTCATCACAGAGTTCTGACCTCAAGTGTGCTTGCTGCACATGTTAATAACCTCTGCATGCCTTTCTCTTATGATTCCGCCTTTTGTTAGTTCAGTTTCCAGGGCTCCCCTTGAAGAAACTGAGAGTTGAACAAAATGTTTTTTCCTTCCCCTACAGTTTCAAAACAAACAAAAAATGTGTATCATACATTGTGTTGATTAAATAGGATGAGTAAATGGAGATGACATGAGCCGTAAAGCAGAGGTCAACTGCTGCTTGGATTTCATGATCCAGTAAAACTTTTTTTTAGTGGAAGGAACACTGCAGTTAAAATCTTTTTATTTAGCTACATTAAGAGAATAACATTAAGAAGAATAAGACTACCATCAACTATTTATTACTTCATAAATGATCATTGATGTGAAGAGAATTTTACTTTAGCAGACACAATCTCAAAATAGAAAAAAAAAGAATATACTTTATCTCTAAGAAAAACTCATCCCTCTGCTCTAGTCATATCATTTTACCAGTGTACCAATGTGTGAAAACTTCATGAGGCAGGTGAAGTCCCCTCTCAAGTCTTTCCTCTTCTCTGGACCATTCATCTAGCTTACCTTCACCCTCCTAGAGGGTAGCACTAGCCACATGTGACAATTAAGCAGTTGAAATAAGGTTAGTTCATTCTAAGATATGCTACCCATGTAAACTACATGCTGTATGGAAAAGACATATTTTTAAAAAGTAAAATATCTCAATAATTTTTATATTATGTGACAATAAGAGGAAAATTATTATAAAAACAAAATTAAAAGAGCTTTCCAAAATAAAGAAACCAAGTGTTATTGGTTCATTCCTGTAAACCCAGCACTCAGGAGGCTAAGGCAGGAGGATTGTGCCAGCCTGGGCTACATAGCAAGACCCTGTTTCAAAAAAAAATATACAACAAAAGATAGGAGACTATAGGAAGCAGGGTTCACACATGGCTCCACCGTTGTCTAGGTATGTGAACTTTGGTTCATGTATATGACTGCAACATATAAAAGAGATAATTACCCTGTGCCCAGAGACTTAAGATGGATATCAAAAGGTCATGGATATTATTTACAAAGAATATACATTCTTCTTCTTTATCTTCTATTAGTCATCCAGTCCCTAGGTGAGCACAGCACCTGTGGTTAGCTACAGAAGAATTCTTTTCTGCCTTGTGAAACTTTTCCCAGTATTAATTCCCTCTTTCAGATCACAATGGATCAATAGCTATGTGCCTATGATCATATAAAATGATGTCTATTGAAATGAACTCCAAGAAATAGAAACAAGGTTTTTTTGTTATTTTGATTTTTGGTTTTTGGTGGTTTTTTTCCTCCTTTGTTACTCTTTCTGTTTTCTGTACCTTTTGTCTTGTATGTAAGTTTATCTGTTTTAGGGAGGGAAAAGGGAGCACACAAATGGTGGGACAAAGGGTAAACAAATGCAGCAGTGATACTAGACCCTATGTTGGAAATGAACTATGCAACTTGTGGGGAGGGGGTCAGGAGGGAAAAACTAGGAGAAAATGAGGGAAGAGGTAACATTATTCAGAAAGAAATGTACTCATTACCTGACTTATGTAACTTTAACCTTTACAATAACAATGTAAATTAAATAACTAAAGAACTAAATAAACCCTCTCTTCCCCTTCCTCCTTCAGAACACAGCTCCAGAGCTATTAGGACTTTTGTCTGCTGAAATGAAGTTTCTAATACTCCTAACACAGTCATTTTAAACACAGCCTGCTTCTGCCTGTGATTTGATCAGCACTTAGAATAATAGTATTGGAGGACTATTGGGTTAAGCCTATCATATTAAAATTAATTTCCTTTACATTTTTAATGTGTCTATAAAAAACTTAAAATTACATATTCAGCTCACAGTCTGTTTCCACTAAATAGCTTTATTCTGAAAATAACTTTCAAATCAGTCACTGAGCTTTGATTTTAAAAAGTTGTGAGGGGAAGAGAAGTTGGATTAGGGAGGTGAGAGTTAAGGGAGGAGGAGTGAAGAAAAGGAAAAGGCAAGCAGTGTAAAGCATTAAAGACAATTGGGGGGGTTGGTAGGGAAACTGGCTGTTGACTTAAAATGAAAGAAAGGGAATTCAAAAAATGTCCTCTGTGTGAGGAATCTTCTAGAGATTTAGATCCCTAAAAATTGGAATGTATGTTTAACTTCTTCTTGGTTTCTGGATTATCTGTTTTGATTTATGATTTGCAAGAAACTGAGCCTCCTGAGGGCTTTCATTGAATTGGACCACAAAGCTTTTTTTTTTTAAGACTTCCATTTCCATTCTTTTCTTCCATTCTTTCCACTCCTCCAAGGGTAACAAAACAAGGTGGGCAGCTTGGTGTTGGGAAGACTGTTCTAGATTCCCCACCCAGTCCCATTCTACTTCCGCCCAGTTAGGCTGCATTAGTAGGAAGTCCTGGAGGATGTCTCTGGCCTTCTCACCCACGAGGTTCTTTCTTAAAGATGAAGGACTATTGCTTAATGAGATGCCACTTTCCTACCCTCCTCACATTTTAAATTCAGGCCTTCACTTTATACTTCCTGAATACTTATTCTGATGGGCTATTGTGTATAGGCCCTGGAAATAACTTGTAATAATTTCATTGTGATCAGAACATGAGAGTAAGGAATTCCTCTCAACAAAACACAGAAGCTATCAGAGGCAAGCCAGTGTAACAAGTTTGTGATAGCCAATCTTTCCAAGTTTAATTCTGGTCTCAGCTCAAATATCACCTTTCCTGAGTATCTGGGCTATAGTGGCCATATCTGTCCTTCCCACTCATTCTGCATAACATCATAGTGTCTAAATTTCTTCATAATATTTACCATAACCTTAAACTTTTTTGTACACTCATTTACTGTCTTCTCCATCAAGACATAAACTCTGTATGGCTTGAAACTGTTTCCACATACAAAGTGTTCAGTAATTATTTGTTGGGCTAGAGCATGCCACTTACCTAGCGTGTACAAGACCAGAGGCTGGATCTCTGACATTGCCATATGTGAGTGTATGTACATTATCATAGTTGTTGAGTGAATAAGTGAATGAGAAAGACAGAAAGAATATATGTGGCCTTAGGACAAGAATCATGGCTTTCTTTGCTCCTTTGGAAGCACAAATGTGTCTACATAAACTCCCACACTCATTGAGCTTTGAAGAATGTTTAATGCAATTAAAGGGTTTGCAGGGCAGGCTGCCCAACATATGTAAAAGACAAGGGCAATCTGAGTGTAGAAATTCAAGCACTCAAGAGGCAGAGGCAGGAGAGTCAAGAATTCAAAGCTAGCATGAGCTACGTAGTAAGACCCTGTCTCAAACACCAGAAACAGACAAAGGCAGTGTGCTTTAAGTAGAAATGACATTATTTTGTTTCAAGGCAATGTGCCCAAAAAGGGTAGACTGCTTGGAATAGGCTCTTGCCAAAGGGATTAGAAAAGAGGAAGAGAGAAAAGATTACTGTGTAGTTGATCATTCTAAACTTCAAAAGGTACACACTGTACCTGGGAACACAGCCAAAGCACCAAGGGTGGGTGTGGACAGCAAACATTCAGATGTAAGCTCTGGCTCAAGCAAAAGATACATGTACCATGGAGTGTGACATGGTGGGGAACAAAGCAGATTCGTCATGCAGACGTGCCCAGATTTCAAGGAAATGGAGGCCTCTTAGGGCCATCTTAGACCTTGTTTTGACAAGATTTCAGACAGAAGTGTCTGTGGTACTGGGGTACTGGCTCAGTTGGAAAGGACATAAACCTAGATGAGCCTATCTGGATTAAACAGACCAAGGCAGGTCAGCAAGGTCTTTTTCCCTCCAAGTAAATTTCTGGAAGTGTCTAGAGGGATTGGAGCTCAATGTATTGTCAGCCGGGATCTGTTGCATGGGAACAAGATTGTGCTCAGAGAGAATAGATTTCTTTGCATTGGCATGGACTCTTTATTCTTCAAAATGTTACTGTCATGTTACTTCTATTTCAGACCTGTGAGGTTGAGAGAACAATTTCTGTTCTTTCAACATTTATAAAGGTAAGAGACAGCAGTAAAAGTCCGTGGTTTGTCCAAAGCCAACTTGCTTAAAACATTCAAGTCATCTTACCAACTAGGTTTGTGAATCACCTGGGGTGCATGTTTAAAATTATCCACTGTCGGAGGAAGAGGGAATATCTTTCCTTCTCCCCTTCTGAGTTGTTGACTGGGAGCTCTGTATCAAAAAGAGATTATCAAGAGAAAAGCCTGTGAATATATTTAATGGAAAGTTTACATGACATAGAGAAAAGCAAGATCTAAAGAAGTAGTTAAATCTGGAGTGGTTTAATGTTAACTTTGATGGAGTAAAGAGTACTTGTTAGAAAGGGGCTGGAAGCGTGGCTCAGTTGGTAGAATACCAGCCAATAAGTGAAAGCATCAGATACAGAGAAAAGAAGAGAAAAGAGTGCTGGAGAAAAGTGACAGGCCCAAAAATGAATGTGATAGGAAGCCAGGCTGGTCTGCTCAGGTTCCTCTCCTGTGCTTCCTCAGGACCAGACACACAGAGTCACCTCCAACATAAAGGTCTTATAACCAATCCGGCACCAGTAACTCATGCTTGTAATCCTAGCTACTCGGGAGGCTGAGATCTGAGTATCATGGTTCAAAGCCAAATGGGGCAGGAAAGTCTGTGAGACTCTTATCTCCAATTAATGACTAGAAAACCAGAAGTGGGGCTATGGCTCAAGTGGCAGAGCACTTGCCTTGAGCTGAAGAGCTCAGGGACAGCACCCAGGCCCCAGAGTTCAAGCCACACAACTGACAAAAAGAAAGAAAGAAAGAAAGAAAGAAAGAAAGAAAGAAAGAAAGAAAGAAAGAAAGAAAGAAAGAAAGAAAGAAAGAAAGAAGAAAGAAAGAAAAGATTTTCTAACCTGCTTCCATATTAGTCAGAAAGTCCCTCCTGCACTTGTCATTCCTCAAACTCCTTAAGACTAAAATGTTTATTAATGAACCAGAATGTGTGGCCATGCTGATAGGCCTACTACTTAGGGAGGCTATGACAGGAGGACTGAGTTCAAGGCCAGCCTGGACATCAGAACAATAACCCCTGTCAGAAGTTTAATAATGTCAAGGCAGTGTATCCTGAACACTATTACTCACTCCAAAAGTCCTTAATCAGAGGATATCTGGAGACAAGGCCCAGAAACCCACATTTTATTATGATTTCTGGGTGATTCTTATATATAATAATTATTTAGCATGGCATACTATTAAAACAATGGGATGCCTTGATTCACTGATTGGCTCAATTCAGAGCTCATCCATTCCTGTATTCTTCTCCTCAAACTGCCCCTATTTGGACTGGACACATAAGGAGTTCCTCAGAAGAGTCGGTTGAGTGATTGTAAAGAGCAGAGCAAACAAATGTTGACAGGGACTATTTGAAGTTCTGGCAAGGAACATTTGTTAAAGCAATCATAATTAAATTTTAGATTGTACAACATGGAAATGTCGTCTGGGAATCTGCTCTTCAGTGGTTAAAGCAACATGCAACCCAACTTGCTGATGAGGCCCTCCAGGACTGAAAAGAAAAAAAAAATGACAAAGAGCTTTAAAGTCATCACAACTGGCAAGACCAACGCTCCATTGGCAGGCTAGAGGGATGTTGAAACAAGATCTGCTGTAACAAGTTCTGGAGTGACATAAAGGAAGTATTACGAACAGCTGCTGCAAGGTTACAACGTGGAGGTGAGGTGGGGGAAGGTGCATCACAATTTTCAAAGCGATTGAAGGAAAACCAAGGGCCAATCAAGAATGGAGTCTTGGTAAGAGGGAAACAGGATTTATTAGCTATGTTTAATATAAAATATTGAGTTTGTATGAGTCGATAAGATTAGTGTCCTTATTTAGGACTACAGTAAGTTAACCCTATGTCAATACAAGGTCTTCTATTTGTAGAGCTCTTTGCAATTTAAAAGCCTCCCTGTGGTCACTCTCATGTGATCTGATTGCAGCCTTCAAGTTCAAAGCCTTTTTTTTTTCTCATACTTCATTTCTTTATTATTATTATTATATTTTTATTATCTCAAAGTAGTTATACAAAGGAGTTACCATTCAACAAATCTTTTTATAAATACAATGCATCTTCCCATCATTCTGCCACATCCTTCCAAACCTAACCCCTCCCCTCAGTTTCTCTAGTTACATAGGATATGTATTGAATATTATGACTGAATTCTACCCTCCATAACTCTCTCAGTTCTTACAGTCTTTATCACTACTCTGCAATATTTATCAGACTTATAGAGGCCGAAGATGTGGCCTGAGTACCTGCCTAGCAAGACCAAGACCCTGATTTCAACCCTCAATAAATAGTAATAATAAACTAAAACAATTAAACTAAGGGATCTGCCCAAGATTACTCAATTGATTTATTAAAAAAAAAACTAGATATCAACTTCAATGTTTTCCCATTCCACATTTGTCTCACTGTTACTAAAATATAGTTTGACAACCACAGCATTTGGGGGCTGTAAGTCAACCTCCCATTTGACAGAGGAGAAAACTCAGGCAAAATAAGTTGAGGCTTTGATCACATAGTTACCAATAGAGCTCAACGGCACCCTGACTTCTAATATCCAGTTCAGAGCTTGTACTTTGTTTTGCTTCCTCTCATTCTTGGTGAGTAGCTAGATGTAAATCACACCTGTTAATCTAGAATCTTGGAATAAAGGACTTTATTAAGACAGTTGCTTTCAGGGTGTGAACCTAACAGATCAAAAGTTCTTTAGGTGGATTAAAAAGGGCACCACTGGCATTTTGTGTTTGGAGGTTTTTTAAAGCTTACTTCTTTCAACTTCTCACACCTTGATATTATCATCAATAGACTTAATGCATTGAGCAGTGCAGAAATGCTTGCTCTGTTGGTACAGATAACTGTGTACTCTAGGTGCTGGAAAGGTTCTGTGAGCCAGGGTTCCAGTGCCCTGACTCTCTCAATTTGACCTTTGAGTTTTGCTTTCTTACCATACAGCAATAACTCCTAGGTGGTTTAATATCAGATCTAATCACTCCATCCTGCTACCTGTCTAGGATGTGGTGGCCTAACCCTAGTCAGCCCTAGGAAACCATGTGTTTACCTTCCACTGAAAGAAGGCAGGCTTCCTGGTCGGCCTCATCTGAGAGTCAACCACAAAGCCAATGCTAAAGCTGACTATAAAGTGAGGAGAAGCTATGTCTCCTTCAAGTCCCTGCCCACGTGCTCCCTCCTGCTTCTTCACAGTAAGGTGCTAGCTATCCTGTACCTTTCCCAAGGGGCCATCCTAATACTAGGATCCCTTAGCTCAGTGATGTCTCACCCAAAGAAGCAGCTCTCTGATAACCTACTAATAACCAAATGAGGCTTAGTTTCCTTTTTGTTACAAGAAAAAGGAAACAGAAAGATTACGCTGCCCTTCGTGAGTTTCCTAGTCCACCTATTCAAGCCTTTCTGGTCTTGGTTAGTCTTTTTATTTTCCTCCCAGGGAGAGGAGTGGAGATAACAATGGTTAGTTAATGGCTTCTCTAGAATTCAAGGATCAAACTCAAGAAGGAATAAAGATGGAGGTACCCATAGGATGGGGCGAGAGTAGGAGGACAGAAGCTGAGCTTCCTGGATGAGAGGGAAGGGTTGAGTCTACCTATCTGAGAAGACATTTAAGGACACCCTGAAATAGTAGAGACTTGTGCCTTTTCCATACATACAGGGCTCTGGTGGGAGCAGCTGGTGCCGGCAGTCAGGTGTCTAGCAGGCCTTTGGAAGAGGGTCTGAAGAAAGCCAAGAGGAGAGGATGCTCTGAGCTGTTCACATGACTATCTACACGAAAATTAGAGAGTATTAACTATCTACAACAATGGGTAATGCCAATATACATTATAGGCAAACAGCCTAAAGTTGCCTCAAAATTTCTTCAACTGTTACCCCCAAACTCAGCAGCATCTGACTAGTGTTTCATGGATAATCTCCATGACCCACATAGCACATGCTCAGGCAAAATCCTATTGGCATCATATAACAAAAAAGCAACATTAATAATTAATTTTTTGCTAGTCCTAAGGACTGGGTGCTGTCTCTTTGCTATTTCACTTAAGGCTGGCACCCTACCCCTTGAGCCATACTTTTACTTCCGGATTTTTGGTGGTTCTCACACATTCCTGCCCAGCCTGGTATCGAACTGTGATCCTCAGATCTAAGCCTCTTGAGTAGCTAGGATCACAGATGTGAGTCCCTGGCACCCAGCTAATAGTGATTTTTGTTGACTAACTCAAGTCTTTGCCCTATTTCTCTGTTATCAAGTAGGTTCTTGGATCCTGTTACAGCCCACCAGCCAGAACCCAGGTGGAATCCAGAGCGTGGCTTTACTTCATTTGGAAAAATAAAGACTTGAGAAATTCTTTGTTCCTTGGTGAAATAGAGTGAGTTTATCCCTGTTATTTAGATCCATGTGAGATGGGAGGAGTCATTAGAATGACCCTCAGATCACCAGGCAACTGGAGTAGCTGCCAGGCTCTGGCTTCCTGCATTTATTTGCCTTTTGTTGGCAAAAGACAAATTAGCCCAGCACCCCTTGAGCCAGGGTTTGCAATGCAGAGTAAGCAAGAATGTTTGCTTGGGAAGCCACACTGTTCTTTATCTCAGCAGGTGTAATTCTATCACATGATTGTCTGGATCTGCTTTTTCCAGTTCCAGCTGAAGTGTGCCAATTCAGAAAGCCAATGCTGAGAAATAAATAGTCTTTCTCTGTGTCAGCCCAGAAAACACTGGAGGTCCCTTCCTATGGAATATTAAGCACTTCCTGACTCCTAGGATTAGAGAAGTCCTCTTTCCTTGTCTCTGAGGCTCAGTAGCCAAAACTTCCTCTTGGCAGGCAACTCCTCCAGGAAGCCATACTGGCCCCGCAGCCTGCCCTGCCCCTGCTCAGAGTTTTATAGGTCACAGTAGACCAGTCCAAGAAAGAAAACTAGTGCCTGTGTGGGGACACAGGCAGAGCCAAGTGCTGTGTTGCCTTGGAAACTAATAGTGCAACCTTGGCGTCTCTAACAGTTCTGCCATAGTTTAGGGTTACCTTGGGCAGCTAACTTTCACTTTCTGGAGAATGCTGACAAGGAAATGAAGAGGCGTGGCCTCTTCAACCCAAGCCTGAAAGCTCAACCATTCTCCCCAGGAGGTGAACTTTGACAAGGCTGACTACCCTGTGCCCACTTGTGAGACTTGCGGGAGCTGAGGGGTGGGGAAAGCCTGTAATTGCAGTGCTCAGGAGGCCATGGCAGGCAGATCAGGCATTTGAGACCAAGTTGGGTTATACAGAGACCCCATCCCAGACAAGCAGGAACAAACAAGACTTGTAGGGCTCCATAAAACCAGACAAAGGCTTTACAGAAAAGAGCATCTGTAACCTTTTTGGGCTACAGAAGTTCCCTCTGGTTGTTTTTGTTTTAAGACTAAGCAGATCACAGGGCTGGGAAGGTGACTCAATGGTAGAGTGCTTGCCTTGCATGCCTGAGGCCCTGGGTTCGATTCCTCAGCACCACATGAGCAGAAAAAGCCAGAAGTGGCGCTGTGGCTCAAGTGGTAGAGCACTAGCCTTGAGCTGAAGAGCTGAGGGACCGCACCCAGGCCCAGAGTTCAGGCCCCACGACTAATAAAAAAAAAAAAATACTAAGCACATCTGGAAGACTCATAGTTCTTTTTTCTTTCTTTCTTTTTGGTCAGTTGTGGGGCTTGAACTCTAGGCCTGGGTGCTGTCCCTGAGCTCTTCAGCTCAGGCTAGTGCTCTACCACTTGAGTGTCAGCCCCACTTCCGGCTTTTTCTGGTCATGTGGTGCTGAGGAATCAAACCCAGGGCCTCATGCGTGCAAGGCAAGTACTTTACCGCTGAGCCACCTTCCTGGCCCCTCTTTTTGCTTTTCTTTTTTCCCTAGTCCTGGGACTTGCACTCTGGGCCTGGGCATTGTCCCTGAGCTTCTTTTGCTCAAAGCTAGCATTCTATCACATAAGCCACAGCAGCACTTCTAGTTTTTTCTGTTTATGTGATGCTGAGGAATTGAACCCAGGGTTTCATGCGTGCTAGGCAAGCTCTCTACCATTAAGCCACATTCCCAGCCCAAGCCTCACAACTCTCACAGTACCAAGAGAACAGGCACTGTGGTTGAGGTCCTGGACCCCTCAAAAGTAAAGTCAGTCAGTGCCTGTGCTGACTTTAATGCTTTAAGTGTTTCAAGTTCTCCTAAAGGGGTTTAACATTCAGCAAGCTCTCTCAGGAATAGTATCATAACAAAAAAGACAGTTCCAAAGCTCACTTAGAATCTCAGCTCTCATCCTCCTGAGTAGCTAGGATTTGAGCATGAGATCTTGACAAGTAGTTTTAAAAGTAGGGAATATGGAGGACTATATAGTCTAAGAAAAGCCTGAATACAAACTAAAAAAAATTACATGTCCATAAAGTCCATATACTTTAAAAGCAGGCATTAAAGACAAGACTCCAACATCCAGACTTACTAAGCAATCACTTTATCCATCCATTTTCCCTGTCTGTCCTTATCCACATGCATATATACATGGTATAGAATTTTTACAACTGACATGACTTTACTGTTTTTATAACAAAATCACTGCTACTGTTTAACCTAAATATGTATCATTTGGAGTGCTAGCTGAAAAGTCCCACATTCTAAAATGAGAGATGATTTTATAGGTCTGGAAGTGAGATATAGGATTTTGCCCCTCCTCGTTTCTTTCCAAGACCAGAACACTAAATGATGCTCTGTTTCCAGTAAACACACGGCAGGGCTATATACCCAATAAGGCAGACAAGGGAATCTCTTAACTGTAAATTGATTTTCTCCATTTACTATCATGGTCTGCTCACTAAACCTTCTCTACTCTGCTCTCTGCCCCAGAGGCTGTCACATGGACTGCGTGTCTGCATTAGTGGGCTCCTTCTGTCCTCCAGTCCCCAGAAAGGGTTGATCAAAGACATCAGCACCCTCTGTTCTCCTGTTCTATCCAGCCTGCTTCCAAGTTTCCCTTCAGTGGTTCCACCCCCTTGCCCTTTCCCACCTGGTTATGGGTACTACTACACTTACCAGCATTGTTCAAGCCCAGCCCGTGCTTTGTAAATAGTGACCTTATTATACTTTTCTCAAATGAATTGATATAAAGGCTATTTGAGGAATGGGGGAGGGGGACTGGGGAAGAGGGAAAGAAGGGGAAGGAAGGCAGGTTACCTGATGTGACCTTTAGAACGGAACATTTTGTTCTTTATTACAACTTCAGAGTAATTAGAATTTATTCCACATTGCCCTCTCCTAAGTTTTGGCAAGGAGTTCATTTTTCTTTACTGCTAGTACTGCTAAAGTAGCTTTGAAAAATTCAAATACGTAAGTTTTGTTTGTTAAAAGTAAGATTTCCGGGCTGGGAAGGTGGCTTAGTGGTAGAGTGCTTGCCTTGCATGCAGGAGGCCCTGAGTTCGATTCCCCAGCACCACATAAGCAGAATAAGCTGGAAGTGGTGCTGTGGCTCAAGTGGTAGAGGGTTAGCCTTGAACTGAAGAGCTGAGGGACAGCGCCCAGGCCCAGAGTTCAGGCCCCACGACTGACAAAAAAAAAAAAAAAGTAAGACCTCCCCTGTAACTGTTCTTAAGACATAATTTGGGAATAAATGAAGTAGTTTTACAAATTCTGCATTTTGAAGGTATTTTACTACTGAGGTGGTCTGATATGTGCTGTGGTTTAAGGGGCACTGCTAAAATTACTTTTGTTGTTGTTGTTTATTTTTTGAGACAGGGTCTTCCTATGTAACCCAAACTTCCCTGGAACTGGAGAGCTTCCTACCTCAGCCTTTAGAGTGCTGGGGTTACAGGCATGTATGACGACCTGGCTTCTCAAAAGGACTGTTGAAATTCTTCACAAGGCATCCGTCCTGCCAAATCAGCTTCCTTCTCCCTCTATTAGGAATAGCTTGCTGTCTGGATTTTGGAATCTTGTCTTTAATGCCTGGTTTTAAAGTCTACAAATTTGAGCATGTGATTTTTTTCCCTTAGGTTTATTCAAGGCTTTTCCAAGAATATGCATTCCTCCATACTCACTATTTTAAACATTACCTACTTGTCAAGATCTCAAGTTCAACCACATCTCTGAGAAGCTCTTGATCCTCCCATATCTGGTACAAGAACATGACAGGTTACACTGCTGTGATAGCTGAGCTTGCTGAGCAGAAACCTTAGTCTAGATATAGTCCTACATTCTCCTCCAGTGAGCCCCAGCCTCAACCACATCTGTACGCCCACTTACCTTTTCTCTTGGTCTAACTTCTTTCCCAGATCTGATACCTTTCAAAATATTCAAGGCTGGGTGTGTAGCTCAGTGGAAGAGCTCTTGCCTAGAATGTGTGAGATTCTGGTTTGATTTCCAGCATCCCTCAAAATAAATAAATCAGTAGGAAGTTGGTGATGCACAGTGTATATTCATGTCCTAAGTTGTTCCTTATCAACTGTTACTATGTACTAAGCCACGTATCTGTGGCCCACTCCTTATATCCGTCAGGCTGGGACAAATTCTAGCACATGAGAACTACATAAAAGTCTAGAACAGAGACAAAAAGTGACCTCAGGAATCAAGTCTCCTTCACCATGGTACATGGCCTACCCTTCACAATAACTTCACTGTGGCTACTCACCTTGGACTTGACTTTCACTTTCTGACCCTTGTCTGCATGAGCTACACCATCTCTGGTGGCTGCTATTGCTAGTTCTCGGGCTGCCCTATTTCTGTCCTCTGAGTTTCTCTCAAGAGATCTGAGCACTCAGCTGCTCTGTTGCCAACTCTAGCCTGACCTGACCCTATTTTTGACCCCACTTGACTGTCAGTTTCAGCCAGAATGATGTCACTTACTTTCAGAAAGCAGTTGTCATGGGTATTGAAATTGAAAGGCTGCTCCATTGGGAGATTGAGACTAAGAAAAAGCCACCGGTGTGCTAGTGGCTCATACCTGTAATCCTAGCTACTCAGGAGACTAAGATTTGAGGATCCAGGTTCAAAGCCAGCACGGGTAGAAAAATCCATGAGACTCTTATCTACAATAAACCACCAGAAAACAGGAAGTGGTGCTGCAGCTCAAGTAGTAGAGCATTAGCCTTAAGCTAAAGAGCTGAGGGACAGCGCCCAGGCCCAGAGTTCAAGCCTCACAACTGACAAAAAGAAAAAAGCCACTTGACTTGGTGACTAAAAGGTGGCCTTCAAGAAAGTCAAGTAGAGACAGATGTTGGCAAATGACCACACCAGGACTGTATGCTGTTGGGTCTCAGCTGTTCCCTCATAGTGGAGATTTTCCCCTCCCCTTATTCCCCTCCCCATACTGTCAATGGGAATGTCTGCTGATGCCTGTTTCACTACCTCTTTCCTGTGAGCATTGTTGGGAAGAGAAACAGAGGTGCTAACATCCTGGATATGGTGTGTGTGTGTGTGTGTGTGTGTGTGTGTGTGTGTGTGTATGTGTGTGTGTGTGCGCACGCGCACACGCGCACCAGATCTGGGCACAAAACTCAGGACCTGGGTGCTGTTCCTGAGGGTTTTTTGTTCAAGGATAGTGCTCTGCCACTTAGCCACAGTTCCACTTTTGGCTTTTTGGTAATTAATTGGAAATTAGAGTCTCATGGACTTTTCTGCCTGGGCTGACTTGAAGCCTCAGTCCTCAGATCTCAATCTTCTGAGTAGTCGCTAGGATTATAAACATGAGCCACTGGTGCCAGGCCTTGATGGGATGATTTAAGGATGGAATCATCACAAAAACAAGCCAGCCAAAGAACCACAGAGTTCTCCGGCCCCCAGTCTTCATATGAAAGTCTTGGACTTCCCTCTTTGACTCTTGGTTTGCATCATTGTAGGACAGTTAAGGACAAATCTCAACCTCCGCTACTTCAGCTGCTAGGCCGGTCTAGCCCAGGCACAGGCCAGCTTCCCATCTTCTCTTGTCTCAAAAAGTACATAGTAAATACATGTGCTTTTGGGTGGGGCAGGGAGGAGGATCTTCTACAGCCTTTCTCCCTGTCTCAGCAATTCAAGAGTACCAACCAATGAGTAAAAATAACTTTATTTGAGGAAGTTGATTGATGGTTTCCTGTTAGGAGGACCCAGGCTTTGAAGCCTGCCTTGAGTTTGATGTTCAGGCAGCTTCTGGCTGGCTTAAATGGCTAGCAAGAAAGTCTGTGCACTACTTCTTCACTGTGCCAGTTGCTCAGAGAAAGCCACACAAGACAGAATCTTGAAAGTATGGGATAAGGGCCTCGTGACAGGACAACTACTCTGATGAGCTTCCTCCCCTTGACCCCCACTGCACTTCTCAAGCACAACTTCCAAACTGCTGGATCTCCTGGCTGGTGGCTCCAACTACACCTGCTGCAAGGAGCAAAGGGAGTTCACTGTCAGGTCCCTACAAAGTTTATGGAAAAAGACTATTGTGAAGGGCTTCTCCCTGCCTCTCATTCAATGGCTTCCAGACCCCCCACCACAATGTCTATAAAGAAAGAAGTGAATTTCTCTTTAGAAGAATGGGGGAACTCTAGCTTTCTCCCCTTTAAATTTAACTACCTGTGGTCCCTGGGTGTTAGAGTACTATTTGAATTCTCCTAGATAGCCTTCCTTCTCAAAGTATAATTGATTTGCTTTTTTGTTTGCTGTTTGTTGAGGTTTTTGTTGTTATTGTTATTTGCAGTACTGGAGATTTGAACCCAGAGCCCGTGCATGCTAGGCAAGCTCTCTATCACTTGGATACTCCTCTAACCCCTTTGTTTTTGAGATGGAATTCTCCCTAACTTTGCCAGGCTAGCCTCAAACTCACTATCCTCCTGCCTCCATAGCTCAGGTAGCCGAGATTAAAGGGATCCATCATCACTTCCCATAGATTTTTTTTTTTTTTGGTCGGTCATGGGGCTTGAACTCTGAGCTTGGGCACTCACTGACCCTGTGCTCTTCATCTCAAGGCAAGCGCTTTACCGCTTGAGCCACCAGTTTTCTAGTGGTTTATTGGAGATAAGAGTCTCACAGACTTTCCCGCCCGGGCTGGCATTGAACTGTGATCCTCAGATCTCAGCCTCCTGAGCAGTTAGGATTATAGGTATAAGCCACCAGTGCCCAGAGCCCATAGATTTTTTTTGGGGGGGGGGTCTGGTCGTGGGGCCTGAACTCTGGGCCTGGGCACTGTCCTTCAGCTCTTCAGCTCAAGGCTAGCGCTCTACCACTTGTGCCACAGCACCACTTCTGGCTTTTTTCCTTTTGCTTATGTGGTGCTGAGGAATCGAACCCAGGGCCTCCTGCATGCAAGGCAAGCACTCTACCACTGAGCCTCCTTCCCAGCCCCCCGCCCATAGACTTTTTTATACACACAAAAATTATCCATATTTACGGGGTACAATATGGGTTTATGTGTATGTTGTATAATATTCAAATCAAGGTAAGAATCTCTTGGTTCCTTAAGCATTTCCTTATGGTTAAAAAACATACAAAAATTCTTCTAGATCTTTTGAAATATCTAGAATATTATCTTTATCTACAGTCACCCACTGTGCAAGAAAACACCAGAACCTATTTCTCCTACCTAACTGTAACCAATCTTTCCTCTTTCTCCTAGCCCTGGTAATCACTATTCTACTCTCAACTTCTTTCTGATTTTATACATGAATGAAATCAGGTAGTGTTTGTCTTTTTTGTGCCTGACTTCTTTCACTGAACTAATGTCCTAGATTTTTACCCTACAGGCAAAGTTTGCTTTTCTTGTCTGCAGAACTGGAAGGAGGTTTCTAACCATCATCAGGCTTTCATCTTTCACTCCATCTGCTTAAATTGCCTTGTGGAAGAAATCATTGTTATCTCCAATCCACAAGAGACATACAGATGATCAGAATTGTCCTGGGACTGGCCCAGGGTTGCTGAATTTGTAAGTCCAAGAGCTGAGGATTGGACTTCTGCTCTCTGACTGTAAAGTCTATGCCAGGGTAACAAATCCAACGCTAGGGGCTGACTGGGATGGCTTGAATCCTTGTCTCACCCTCTTTAGAGAGTCCAGAAATCAGTAGAAAAAAGAAGGAAGAAAATATACTGGCACTTTAGAGCAATGCCTTTAAACTTCTTCTTATTTTTTTGACTGTGTTTTGATAGTGTGTAAAAAAAAATCACATTTTATATTTTGACCCAGTGTGTACATCATAGAAATATGTATGTGTAACTGGACCAAGCGCTTTACTGGGAGTGAAGTACTCAGATATATTTTGTTCTACTCTATTGCATCTTCCTTCTTCCTTCTTATTGATGGTTTTGACCCACAAAATTGTTTTATTACCCACAATTGAAAAATGTGGCTTAGAGCATAAACTCTACCCTGAGAGACAGCTCTTGCCTATAAAGTGCCAACTGGTACAGGGCCGAACACATAGTATATGTTCAGCAAATACTTGCTAAGCTTCTGAACTTTTAAGAACCAATAATCCAATAGTTAAACAATTTATTTTGGAAACTCTCCAGTTTACTTTATGTGGAAAAGACCATTCTTATTCCAAATCCCAGCAAATAAATCAGTCACACACATTAAACTAGGTGAATTCTGGTTTGAATTTAGACTTGAAATTATAAAACAAAATAAAAGCAAATACATCTCATGCAACAGCATGGGTTGGATGTTTGTCCTATGTCATTCATTGTCCTAAGAGCTAGATACAGAAGAAATGAGACTCCTAACAAGGAGCTGAAGTGTGGTAGGTACCTGAGAAGTGGAGTCAGAAACACAAGGCAGTGTGGTGAATACCACACAGGCTGCCAGGGAGTGGAGGGCTGGAATCTAGTTAACTTTCAGGAAACAAAGATGGCATCCTTGGAATCACTTCAAGCCAATACTTAAAGAATTGTAGACAGATCTGAAAAATAAACGGAGAGAGGTATTTCAGACTAAGGAACTAGTACATGACAGGTTGTGGCAGTCACAACTGAGTGTCTACCCAACAACTAATCCTCATGTTTTTAGTTGGCAGTGCTTCAAGTATAAACATCCAATTCAAAAGCATAAAATGGTAAGGAATTATTCCTATTATTGTTACTATTATTGTTATTTGGGGGTGATTATGTTGCTCAGATTGGCAATCCTCTGTCAAACAATCTTCAAACAACCCTTCTTCATCAATCTACCAAGTAGATGAGATTGCAGATGTATGCCAGTATTCCCTTGTTAAGGGACTTCTTTCCTTTTTGAATTTTACATAAGAAATCCAGAAGTAATGCAGTTGCAGAGTTCATGAATTCAACGGCCCATGGATATCATAAAGGAACCATGCTTTTTCTTTTTTTGTTCCAGTATTGGGTCTTGAACTCAGGGCCTCATTCTCTTGCTTGGCTTTTTTTGTACAAGGCTAGTGCTCTATCACTTGAGCCACACTTCTACTTCCACGAACCATGGTTTTTCTACCTTTCTCCTTGTCCACCTTTGATATTCTAGCAGTTTGCCTTAGTCTCCTCTTTATGCTTGCAAGATGGAGATGGAAACTCAAGCTATGTCCTTAGCTGGGCAATGTGGTATATACCTATAATTCTAGCACACAAGAGGCTGCAGCAGGAGGATCATGAGTTCAAGACCAGTCTGGGATACAAAGTAAGAAAACAAAACAAACCCTGTTCTTGTAGCACATCTCAAGTACACAAAAGTTTGTTTCCTTTTAAAAACTTAGAGATTTTCCCAGAAGTCCCATCTTTAAAGTTCCTATTTATATCCCATTGTTCAAACTTAATACATGACCCATTTTCAAAACAATTACTGTCCAGAGCACAGAATTTCTGTGATTGGCCAAATTAATCAAGAGCCCTTGGGCTAGGTAAATCTCCTGTTCAAGGTCCCCTAGAGTAGAGAATGATAAAACTTAGTAATAACAAAAGATGGAGATGGAAGGGAGGGTAGAGTTAGGAAAAACAAAATTGTCTCAGAGTAAGTCACCAGATGTTTTGTGGTTGCTGCTTTTGTTTTGGTGGTCCTGGGATTTGAATTCAGGACCTTGTA
Source organism: Dipodomys ordii (assembly GCF_000151885.1). Lineage (NCBI taxonomy): Eukaryota > Metazoa > Chordata > Mammalia > Rodentia > Heteromyidae > Dipodomys > Dipodomys ordii. Next base: position 30,385,916 of record NW_012267218.1, read on the forward strand.
CTTGCCAGGCAAGCACTTTATCACTTGAGCCACCCCACCAGCTCTTTTTGCTTTTCAGTTATTTTTCAGATAGAGCCTTTGTTTTCTTGCTGGTACTAGCCCGAGATCCTCCTATTTATACCTCCCTCAAAATCGGGACCACAAGCATGCACCACCATGCTCAGTCATGGTTGAGACGGGCTCTTGCTAACTTTTTGCTTGGGCTGGCCTCAAACTGTAGTCCTCTCAAACTTCACCTCCAGAGGAACCGAGATTACAGATATGAGCCACTGCACTCAGCAATTTTTTTTCTTTTAGCAGTACTAGGATTTGAACTCGGAGCCTCTTACTTGCTAGGCAAGCACTTTACCACTTAAACCATGCTCCTAGCCCTGGATCACTGATAGCTTTCTAGTCAGGTGACTGCACTGTTGCAAAATAAAATCTCAACCTCCTGACCAAGGCCTGCAGGTCCCCTGTGGTCTACCTTGCCACCTCTCTGACCCCATCTCCTGTCCTCACCCTCTTACTCACTGCCCTCCAGTCATGACAGAGGACTCCCCCCAGCCCAAGCTTACTTCCCCTGTTGACTCTGTGCTCCTGCTATTCTCTGTGTTTGAGAAATTCTTCTAGATAATCAGATGCCTTGCTCTGTCTTTAGATCTTGACATAAATGCCACCTTGCCAGAGAGGTCCTCTCTGATCTTCCATCAAATAAATAAATAAGCCACTCTTCTTCAACCTTGTCACTTTAGCCTACTACTTAATCTGTTTCACTTTCCTTCAAAGCACTTGTTACAAGTTGATGTATTATATATTTAGTTCTGTAAACTCTGTCTTGTTTCATTAGGACCTAAGAGTCATGAAGGCTCAGTAGTTATAACAAACAAAATTGCAGCCTGTAGTGGGTGCTCAGGATATATTTGTTAATAGGACTGCCTCTTCCTTTAACTTTTGTTGTCTGCCTGGTTCATCTGGGGAGGTCTCACGAGGTTATCTCCGTGTGTGCACACATCCTGTCTCTACGAGGGAACATAAGCTTCTTAAAGGCCACGGTGAGTCTTACCGCACAGAATAAAGACAGCACAGAAGCTTTTGTTGTTGACATTTAGAGGGAAGAGACACTGGGGCAACAACAGCTGCAGTCAGCTTACTTAACCTGTGTTTGGCAAGACCCTGAGAAACTCAAGTACAGGGCAGGATCGCTGGAGAGTATGGGGTTTGGGCCAGTTTAAGTGTTTGAGCTAGAGGAGGGTTACAACCCCCAGACATAAAAGATGACAGGGCTCCTTTGCTGCCCCCCCTCCCCAGTTTTTCCTAGAACTGACCTTTCCAACTTTGTTTACTGCCCTGTAGTTCTTTTCCACTAAATAGGCCTCACTCACATTAATTGGTGGCAAAGGTCACTCCTTCACAGATCCTACACAGAAGCAGAGCAAAGGCAGGGGTGGCTATAGTCACGTGCTGTTCAAATTTCGGAAGGAAACTCCAAAATACTCCAAGACCCACCCCTCCCAGAATAAACTCAAAAGCCCCTGTGGGAGACCCCAGAGAGGCCTTAGCTCTGCTCTCACCGCGCCATTCCCACACACTATAGCAGCAAGGCCGCTATCAGATGACAATAACCTTAAGGGCTGGAAAAGTGGCTCAGTGGTAGAGTGCTTGCCTTGCATGCAGGAGGCCCTGGGTTCGATTCCTCACCACCACATAAGCAGAAAAAGCCAGAAGTGGCACTGTGGCTCAAGTGGTAGAGTGCTAGCCTTGAGCTGAAGAGCTGAGGGACAGTGCCCAGGCCCAGAATTCAGGCCCCACGACTGTCAATAATAAATAATAATAACAACAACAATAATAATAACTTTACACTTGCCAGGGGAGAAAGAGACAAATGAGGAGACACTGAAGACAGTGCTTTAAACAGAAGAAAAACAAAGATATTACTGAATGTGTGTGAAGCCAGAAAGGGCAATGCCAAGAATAACTGTGTCTGCCCAGGTGTTAGAGGAAGCCCTTGCTGGGGTGGTCTGAGGACAGAGCATGTACCCCATGAGGGCGGGCCACAGGACAGGATTTATTTTAAGTAACTTTTAAAAGACTGGTTTTAGCATTCCACAGGAAATGAAAAGCAGATGGGTTGGTTTGGAACTTGTTTACACAGTATTATCGGCCTCTATGAGGCTTCCTGCGTGGTTAGGTTGGGGAAGAAGAGGTGTTTTAGATAAATACTGTCATAGTCTCCACTTGGGAAGCCAGACCCATCAGAATCAGACATCTGCCCCTTTATAAACACCCATTTAAGTTCAGGAACTCTCATTTTCCCTGCATAGTGCATGGCTGGCTAGAGTCACCAGCTGCTTCATACATACATACATACATATACGCATATATGTATATACATATATATATTTATGTAGTGCAGATGTGCTGATATTGTTTTTATTGTTTCTCTACCCTTCTTTCCTCTCCTTTTCCTTTCCCTCCCATTCCCTCCTCTCCATTCCTAACTATGGGCCCCACTCATAAAGATTCTAGTATGAATTAATCTGATATAACACTGAGGCATTGTTTAAAGTTCTCCAGGGCTGGAAGCATAGCTCAGTGGTAGAACACTTCCATATAGGTTCTGGGATTGATCTGAAGCACCACAAGAAAGGAAGAAGCGAAGGAGAAGGAAGGAGAGAAGGACAGGCATGGACAAGGATAGGGAAAGCAAGAACTACTCATGTCTTTTTCTCTTACCTGTGAAAGACCCCAGACTCCTGGGATACTTTCGTCAATGGGAGGGCACCCCAGAAAACTCAGACTCCAGGCCGGGAGATGCAATAAGCAAGAGGAGTTTATTTGACGTTTGCGCAAACGGACTCTCTGCCCCGGACAGTCAGAGAGCCCCGAGCAGCGGCTACAAGCCTTTTTAAAGGCAAAAACCACAAGATTAACGCATAACACAAAGCATCCCATGATTGGTCCATTTAAAGGTCACCATATACACCAACAATCACTTTGCCACGTGGGAAATTTTGTAACACTCTTTGTAAAATGACTGGCCCATGGTTGGTTTAAGGGGGGTTTACATGGTTACAGGCCCAGGATTGGTTGACACTTGGCTCAGCTTGTGGTCTTGCCAGGTGGTCGTTGTCAAGGTTTGTCCCAGGGATGGCTTAATTAATCTGGAACTGAAGAACATGTACTATCTATAACCGCTGTCCTTGTCCTGGGTGGGCTGATATCCGGACATCTGGGCCGGCCAATATCCTTCAGTCACTGCCCAATTTTATTTCCCAGGGAAAAGGGGGTCTGAATGCAAGCATATTTACAGAAGCAAAATCAGCAGTTAGCAAGTTAATAATGGTAATGGTAAAGTGAGGTTCCTAATTTTTAACCCTTCACCTGTTGTCACAATTTTAATTTACCTTAATAACATAGCCTTGGGGTAGTTAGGGACCACCAAAGGTCATAAAAACCTATATGAAGAGAAAAGGGTTAAAATATTGCTTGAGACAAACTATTAAAAAAATATATTCATATTCAAATAATTGCCCCTTTTTGGTAATACATTCAGAAAATAGTGGACCTTTGGTAGGTTGCTGCTAAGAGGCAGCCAATTAACTGGGGTTTGTTGTTGTTGTTGTCAGTGGTGCTGGGGACAGATCCCAGAGCTTTGGGTGTGCTCATCCTCAGCCCTAAAAGTGAAAATATTTGCCAATTCTAAAGTCATTATTACCTGCCAAATACTCTTTCAAGTGTTCTCATTGTAAATTCATTAAATTCCCACACAGACACCTCCATATCTGGAGCTGTTACCATCCCTTTCTTTAACAAATAAGGAAACTGAGGTGCTGGGAGAAATTTGTCCAAAATTACAGAATAAGTGGATGGGCTGGCCTTTCAAACTTCGATGTATATCCGAATTACCTGTCAGCTATTCACAATGCAAGTCAGAAGGATCCACCCCAGAGCAATTGTATTTGGATTTCCTGGGGTGGGTCCTTATCCAAATTATTTTTAACAAATTTCACAAGGAATCAGATGTTAGCCAAGATATAGCGCTATTGTGGGGTTTTAAAAGGAAAGCTTCAGAATTAGATTATCCTAGATGCAATAGATTATCCTAGATTCAATTTTTTTCCTCTACTTACAATTGGAATCTTTGAACAAGGTATCCATCCCCCCAATCTTTCATTTTCTCATCTGTAAATGATCTATCTATACTATTTGTTAGGAAAATGGAGGAGAAAGGAAGGAAACAGGCTGGACTCCTCTTCCACAGAAAAGGACTGTTTATTGAGATGTAGCAGCGAGGGGCCCAGCCTTCCCGGGGGCTTGAAGACTGTGGGAAGAGCTGGGACAGGAGTTGAGTTTTTATGGGGTCTGTGCAAGGAGACAGGGGTTACATGAGTTTAGTATAGTGGGGGTGACTGCAGGTGCAGGCAGAGAATAGGGGAAGTATTCCCTTATCCAAGGTCTCAAGCTTTTTTAATGTTTAAACAGCTCTACATCTGTCTTGCCTAGACAGTTTTGACCTTCACAGGATACACTTTTTAGTCTTCCAACCTCTTAACCCTTTCCTGGCCTCACAACTTGGCCTCAGAGCCTTATAGGCTAGGCCCACAATGACATGTTTACAGCCAGGCTCAGGTGGGATTGCCCTGCCTGTGTCAGGCAGTCTGTGCATAACTTTGGTGCACCTAGCAAAACAGCAGGGGTGGGGAGGGTCAATCCTTCATTCCAACTTTGAATATATAGAAAGAATGAGCCAAGAAGGGAGAGACAAGTCCTTCACTATTCTTCATCTGTAAACAATCTATCCTAAAGATTATTCTGAGGGCTGCAGGGGTCAAGACATTCGGCACAAAGGCAAGAGTGCTGCAGATACAGAAGACACTTCGTGATGTTAACTTAACTAGGTATCTCCTTCAGCAATCAACACCACGCTCATCCCTGTAACCTCCTTCTCTGCAGTCTAGGCATAGCCTGGCCTGCCCAGGGTAAATGGGTTTGAAGGCCAAGAAAAAGAAAAGATTCAAAAATGAGATCACTGAATGAATGCTAGATCAACATTTGAGAGCAAAGGCTTTTGGGGACATTCAGAAAATCTTTTAGCCTAACCATTTGGGAACAAATAAAACTGGACCATAAGAACTCCTCCCCTCTGGTATACGCAAGATTACCAGCCTCCCATATTGCAGTAGAGCTATCTGGACCAGAGGGGATATGTGGTCTCCAAGAAAGGTCTCAGCCCCCTGTCATACTCCCAGGGTGAATTCCTTCAGTAGAGATGAAGTCTAGCTAGAGAGAATCCCAGAGAGGTGTGAGGAACTACCTGAAGGATGCAGGTCTACCTCTCATCTAGGAAGGACAGCTGAACCCACAGATATGCTCCTGCTGCAGTGACTTGGGCTCAGCAGAGCAGAGATAGGTGACTCGGGAAGGAAGATCAGTGACAGACTTGTTCCTTGCAGCCTCAGAGATGCACAGTATCTGGACCCTCTTTATACCCTGAGAAAGGCTCAGAAGTTGGCTTGACAGGAGAACCAACTGCTCAAAGGAGCCAAGAGTGATGGCAGAACCAGGGAAAATATACTTTCTCTCCCCTCCCCAAACCACCTGAAATAAATGGTTAGTGGACATATTAAAGGACTAACAATGCACAATCAGGAGAGTGATTTCCAATCATCCAATAAAGTACAGATGCTTATATACTCCTTTCCATAGGAGACCGGAAAGGGGGGAAACATGGGCAATTCTGTAGGTCAGTAAATGATTTTAAGGGGAATTAAGTGGGCCTGAGGAACTAATAATAGCTTGTAACAAAATCTGTCTAGGTAGGTGTGGCAACATTCCTCATTTTCCTTCCTGTTTTATGATTTTAGGACTGTCTGGTTAGTGAGATTTCAGGGAGGAGGCCCAAAGCAATTGTATTTCTTTTGAAGGAGTTTCCTTCAGTCTGATAAATAAGTGAACTTCTAACAATGTCCCTGGGGAAGAAACAAAGGGAGGTTGGAGAGACTTAGATTCTGACATTGTTTCATGTCAAATAGTCACATTCTGGGTTACCAGTTGCCTGAGCCCCATCAGCTGCACAGGCTAGCCAGCTAGTTTGGAAAGGAACACAGGAGCATGCTGGACACTTGGATGCCAGTGAGGATGGACACACTGTAGTCAAAGACAGGATAGAGTTGTTATTTGTCTCAGGAGTTGCCAATGCAGAGCTTGTGGTCCCAGCTTGCAGAGCTTGTGGTCCCAGCTTCTTTCTCTCCTACCACACAATTCCATCTAAAGACTGCTCGGAAGAAAGTCAGCATGAATTCATATCCTTGGTACTACTTGTTCTGCATTACACAGAATGGGAATTTGAGATTCTCTCTCTATATATATGTATGTATATGTCCTGCTTTAGAAAAATCAAATGTATATTTGTACATAACTGAAACTATCTTGTAAAATTAATGCCAAATTATTAAAACTCTCATCTTCCTCACCTTAACAAGATGACCAATGTGGATCCGTGCAAGTAGCAAATCAATATAAAATTGACGTTATCAGCGGATACCTTAGAAATGGCATCATGTCTACATGAGGAGCTTTGTTTGGGCGACAGGTTAAAACTTTTGAAAAAATAAATACTAAAAATAGGAAGGGAGCCCAGCATCAGAGCAGCTCTGCATGTCTGTTGGAAGGGCTGGTTTTCCAGGTCTGAGTGGTGTCCCTGCAGACAAATACTGAGCTCTGGGTTCTGTGAGGCCTGCATGCTCCTGAGCTGCTGAGCCTGTTTCCCTGGCATTGCACATTCACAAAGTAATGCCCAAGTGTGTTTTCCAAACACCTCAAAAAGAATGGTATAGATAGTCGCCACAAGGACTCTGACACTAGTGTGTCCAGCCCTCTAATCCATACATTGGCATTCTGATTTATTACTAAATTTCTGGTGAGTTCTCAGTGGAAGTTTCTTATGGGTGGTTGCCAGGTTTAGCAAATAAAAATAAAAATCTTGCTTTGGATATACTTATACTAAAAGAAGAATTCAAGTTTATCTAAACTAATTGGATAAAGACACTGAACTAACTACTCCATTTGCTTGTGGTACTGGGATTGAGCCCAGAGCCTCATATATGTTAGGCAAGCACCCTTTTAATGAGCTATATCCCCTGTCTCTTGGTATGAATGGGGAGTTGGTGTTTTGTTGCTGTTGTTTGGTTTTTGTTTCATTTTGTGTTGGTCAACTCTATGGCAGCCTGCCTTCTGTCAGATGGAGTGATAAATGGAGGGCCTGCATGTGAAAAGCTGAGGGCTAAGTTCCGATTCCAAGACCACTGTTATTACCTTCCATCTTTACCAATATAAAGCTAACAATGAAAATTCATCTAAGTAACTAGCCCAGTTAAACTGTCTTCCCTCCTTTCCCCTCCCCTCCCTTCTCCTCCTTTTCCTCTCCTTTCCCCTTCTCTCTCTCTGCCCCGCCCTTCCTCTTCTCCCTCCTCTCTCCTCTTTCCTAATAATTTTGATTCATTCAAGTCCTCGTTGTTACACACAAAGTAAATAGTCTCCCTTTTTAAGTTTCCCGTGATTTTAGCATCCATTAATTACAAGATTGGATTTACAACCTGGACAATAAGTGCATAAAGTCAAAAGGCACTTTTCCTGAGAGGTGGGGTACTGGGATTTGAACTCTGGGCTTCATTCTTCTCACACTTCTGGCCTGGCAAGCACAGTATTGCTGAGTCATACCTCCAGCCTTTAAATGCTGCTTCTTGATGGTTTACAGGCAGTAATCATCAATAACATCTATTGCACTGCAAGATTAGTTGCTTCCCTGAATTAGCTAATTAAATATGGATTCTTATTACATTTATACAGAAAGGGTTTCTCTATTACTTGTCCTGACTCTTACCTTTTACTCATTTTTGTCTCTGTCAACAGCTTTGAGATTCCAAGCTCACTTTCAGATCATCTTCACTGGAAACTAAAACTGGATTCTATGTGAGAGCTTGTTTAGCCCCCAGCTTCTCCTCCACCATCTTCCTCTGGACTCCTATGACTTTCAGATCATCTTAAAGAAAAATAAGTTACTAGATCTCTGGAGAGACACTTCTTTTGTGCCTGGGGAAAACTAAAGCAAGAAGATCATCATAGACTAAACAGAGGTGTAAGTTTGCTATGTGATCCACTTGTGAGAGGCAACCAAAAGACACCTGTACGGGGCCCTGGAATTAACTAAAAATCTCCCAACTTTGTATCTGTGCCCTTTGATCTGGGCTATTCTCTGCTGCAGTCCCTTGGGTTTCTAGGAAAGAAAAAATTGACCTCACTTTGTGGAAGGCAAACTGATCCTCAAACAGGCATTACCTCTCCTTATCATCTTGAAAAAAACAGCTCAAAACTCAGGAAACCACCTTGTTCTTGTTTTGTTCTGGTAATGAAGTGATAACTTCTCTGGAACCTCTTCCAAGGATAAAAACTGAGCAAATGGTCAACCAGGCCATACTTGTCACTTGAGACTATTTTGTCTTTTTTTCTCTTTTTGGTACTGGGGATCGAACCCAGGACATTGCGCTTGCTAGGCAAGCGCTTTGCCACTGAGCTACATCCCAGCCCCGTCACTTGAGACTATTTTAACCATGCCTACCTTTCTTACCCCTTGCCCCCACGCCAATTCTTCCTATTTAACCCAAAGCCAATGTCTATACCCTAGAAAATAGCTAAAGTGCTGAAGTGCTATCTGTCCACAGCTGCCATGTGATAAATCTCCCTTTACCATATCTCTTTATTTGGTATATAGGGGGTGTATGGCTGGATTTAACATGAGATTCTTGGACTTTTGGCCTGGGGTTTAAAAACCTGTTTTCACAAAGACCTCTATGTTCTTTTTCCAAGCCAGCTCTTTTTCAGGAGTGATGTCCTATCTTATCTGTATCTTACAGTTGACTGTGGCTTCCCTTTGTCTTCTTCTGAAAAGGTTTCATCACATAAAGAGATAATATTGATTCTTTATCCCCAGTCAAGTTCATGCCACTTGACTCCAGCCATCATCAAGTGCCTTCATTCTAGACATAAAGTGCAATTTTTTGCTAAGAAACTAAAGAGCCTCTGTGGTAAAGTGTGATTTAGGTCATCCTTCTAGAATTTTGGGTTTAATGCACTGCTGCCAGTTCTGAAGTAGTTTAGGGTGAACATCTAAGACAAATGAGTCATCTTGGTCCTTCTATTTCTTCTATTTTCCATTATTTTCAAACTTAAACATTTCAAGAGTAAGGATTAATATGTCCTCCTGGTGCTGGCATCAGGCAAGTCATTCTGTAAAATATATTGGGAAATTAATGGACTTCCATTTGGAGAGAAGTAAACAACAGTAGATAATATATACATGCTTATTTATCTGTAGACACACTGTATTGGAAGCTGAAGAATAGTTGAATAGTTATAAGTCAGGCTTGTTATTAGGTTAAAAAACAAACAAACAAATAACTAGCCAAGCACCACTTGCTTTTTCTCAAGCTGTCAGCTGGAAGCAGAGAGAAGTAAATGTTAATCAAAGGGTATTTCAAGAAGCTAAAAAGATGCTATACTTATGATCAAGTCATAGTAGTGAGACCTGCATATAGAATCTAGACTCCCAGGGGATGGTGGGAGGAATATGGCTACCACTGTGGTTAGGGTCTTGTGGTTTGGTGAGAGAGATGTGAGTAAGAAACCTCCTCATATTAATCATCATGGTAATTTGGGGGGCAGAGACTGATACAAGTAGCAAGGGGAACTTCTAGCAGAAAGTTAGGACCATTAGAGCTCTAGAAAGTGGGCACTTGACAGCAGATATACAACTAAGTTATCAGCCTCAGTGCTCAACTTCCCCCTATCCAAAGCACAGACATAACCTCTTAGATATTGCATAAAACCACATGAAAAGCATCCAAGAATGGGGATGTATGTGGCTCAGCAGTATAGCATTTGATTAACATGTGCTAAAATCCTAGGACCAATCACTAGCACTGCTAAAAGAAAAAAAAGGGGAGGGGACTGGAGGAAGAAGTAGAGGTGGAGGAAGAGGAGGAGGAAGATGGAGAAAGAGGTGGAGGAGGAGGAAGGAGGAGGAGGAAGGAGGAGGAAGAGGGAAGAAGAAAAGGGAAGAGAGAGGAGGGGGAGGAAGGAGGAGGAGGAAGTGGTGGAAATGACAACTTCAGGCATCGAGATATAGAGAAACAAATCCTACCCTTCAATAGAACCACCACTGGTGCCTGGCTGGATTTCTTTTTCTCTTCCACATAGTGCAGTATGCTCTCTAACTTCCAAATCCAGTGGATACTTGAAAAAAGCTATGACCAGGTGCTGTTAGTAACCTTACTATAGGTGAAGTGAAAGGCAAATTTGGAGCAAGAATTACAAGGAGGCCAAAAGACAGGAATCATATCTGATTCTTTGCAGGGCCCTTGGGGACAGAATATACCAAGGCCAGTCACATCTGGGTACAGAAAAGACCTCTGACCTTTTCACTGATCAATATGCCAAGGGAACAACCTAGAACATGATGACTGTGGCACTGGAAGCTGTTCTAGTCCCCCAGGACTCTCAATCACCACCACCTCTCCTTACCCTTCCTCTCTTCTCCAGACTCCCCATCAAAAGCAGTTATTAAACAGCCTAATTATTAAACAAGACAGGTGGGAGAAAAAGGTGGGAAATTGGAGAGTGGAACTGAGCTTTTTAGAAAGCCAGAAAAATGACTCTGCGTGTAACACCTCATTTGGAGAACAAAGTGAATGTTCCTGATCCAGCCAGGTGCATTGTTAAACCTGTAGGGGAGAGATAGGAAAACAGGCCATTATTTTTCTCACACTCACAAATCCTGGGAGCTCAAAGCTGAACTGCCAAGTCTCTAGAATAAATCCACAGGATTTATTCTCACAACAAGGCCAGGGAACTGACAGAATCACAAGCAAAAATAATATCTGCTCAATGTTTGGAATATTCTGAGCATGAAGACATTTTATTAGCAATCAACTACACTATAAGCTCCTCGGGTAAGAAAGAAATTGTACTCTCCTTGTTTTTGAATCCTAGGAAGGGATCCTCAGTCAGGCAGAGAGATGCTCAGTAAATGTTTACCAGACAAATTGAAGGCTGGAGTTGAGTGTTGTATAAGTTTGCATTCCCCTCCATGCCCAGCACTAAGTGAAGGAATGACTGTGGACATTGATGAATGAGAAATGCAGTATTATGTATGCCCTCCAAGTGAAGCATATGCCTTTCTTTGGAGCATGGTGTGGTTTCCCTAATTATTCAAGAAGTCTGTGTTCTCTTCTTCATTTCATCTTGATTTTGTCTTCCTAAAAGACAGAACTTTTGCTAAACTAATCTGTCTGATCAAAAGAGACAGTTCTGCTGGCTTAAAAAGAGTCGAATGGTCCCACAATTCTAGGACTGTCTTGACATTTCCTTTTTCCCACCTGAGCACAGGTAGACTTCTGGGATTGTAGCAGGAGCGGAACCAATTTCCTTCCAGCTTTCTTGGCCCACTACCTTCTCTGGTTCTTACTCTGCTTGGGCTCTCTGCTTTGTCTTGGCCCAGGTAAATTTAGACTCCTTTGTTTAGGAGCTCCCCGCTCCTGCCAATCCAGGGAATCTCCTATCTTTCAATTTAGCATATTTGCATAAAAAGTACATTTGGAAGGTTGAAGGTGGAAGGCTGAGGGTGTAGCTGGAACATAGTGAGCTTTTGTGAAGCCCTAGATTTCATCACCAGCACTGAAAACAACAACAAAAAGGACATCGGGAATATAGGAAGTGCAGAATGTGTATGCACAGGATCTTCACACAAGTTCTGAGTGTAGGGCTGGAAGGAGCCCGTACTGGGCTTCCTTTCACTCAAAAATAGAGACATGCTGGATGTGGGTGGCTCATGCCTGTAACACTAGCTACTCAGAAGACTGAGATCTGAGGATCACGGTTTGAAATAGCAAAGAAACCCAAGAGAGTCTTATTTCTAATTAACCAGTAAAATAGTGGAAGTGGAGGTGTGACTCAAGTGATAGATCACCAGTCTTGGGCAGAAAAAGTGAAGAGAGAGTTTGAGGCTCCTGAGTTCAAACCTCAGTACTGGCACCAGAAAAAAAAAATGAAAAAGGGAGAGAGGGGAGGAAGGGAGGAGAGGGGAAAGGAAAGGAGGGGAGGGAAGGTCACTGTAGGGGCTTTCTTTGTTGAGGAGCAAGGTGTGCTCTAGAACATTGACTCTCTTCACAAGTACATAAAAGCTGCCTACATCAGAGCTGAGAAACAGAACCCTAGAGAAGTTAGAACACTTCCTCCAGGCCGAGCTGGGTGCTTTTCCCATGGGACCTCTCACATTGTGATGCAACAGCTAGCTTTTCCTGTGCAATTTTCTGTACACTCACCAAAGGCTGAAACTGTGGCTTTCATCTTTGTGATTCTCAAGGATAAAGCCTTCCAAAAATGTCTACTAAATGAATGACTCGCCCAAGATCACCCAGCTAATAATATGTGGCCAACCTGGAAAAGAGTCAATACCTTCGTCTCCCAGCGCTCATATCCCTGCTATTCTACCTGGATAGTTTGGGGAGAAACTGAGCTAATCAACCACTTGAAGGTTGATGAACAAGACAACAATACAAGAAAAGCAAAACAAAAATATGTAGCCCTGTGTAGAGGAGGCTTAAGCTTCTAATCCTAGCTACTTAGAAGGCAGAGATGAGGGAATCTCCATATAAGTTCAACTCATGCATAAGGAAGTTCAGAATACTCTTGCTCAACCAAAGGCTGGACACAGTGGTGCACGCCTGTCATCCGAGTGATGTGGGGAAGCACAAGTAGTAGTGCTGGCCAGGCCAGACCCTCACATAAAAAATAACCAATAGAAAGGGGCTGGAGGCATAGCTCAAGTGAGTAGCGCTCCTGCCTGGAGGAAGGCCTTGAGTTCAGGTTAGGGATATAGTTCATTGGAAGAATTGGGGAGAAGAGTGCTTAGAAATGTGTGAAGTTCTGGGTATGATTCCCAGCAAACAGATTGGGAGTGGGGGAAGCAGGGAAGAGAACCAAAATCTTTTCTCTTCATTTGCTATTGTTAAGAATTCTAGGCCAAAAAAAAAAAAAAAAAAGAATCCAAGGCACTAGTGCCACACCCCTGTAATCCTAACTTTTCAGGAGGCTGAGATCTGAAGACTGAAGTTCAAAGCCAGCCCAGGCAGGAAACTCCATGACACTCTTATCTCCAATAAACTAAAAAAAAAAAAGCCACAGTGGAGCTGTGGCTCAAGTGGTAGAGCACTTGCCTTAAGCAAAAGAAGCTCAGGGACAGCATCCAGGGCAGAGTTCAAGCCCCAGGACCAGCAAACAAACGAACAAACAAATGAATAAAAGAGAATTCTAGACAGTCAGAAGTGAGCAGGGTTACAGCTGCAGTCCTTGTGAACTGAGGAGAACTGATCACATTTTCAAAGAAGAATGCTTTGCTTGTGAACATGAAGGGTGCAAATCTCCAAGATCACCTGCCAGGTGTGAACAGCACTTTGGGGTAATCTAATGGATAAAAAAGCCACCTACTTCTGTTCAGAACACATATGAATTTGTTGTACATACCATGATTTTAAGTGTCTTTATAAGTGTGTGTGTGTGTGTGTGTGTGTGTGTGTGTGTGTGTGTGTGGCTAGGGATGGGGTGTCAAACCCTCAGCCTTCAACATGCAAAACACATGCTTACTGATCTATCTTCCTCACCCTGTGTTTTTAACTTGTGTGTGTATGTTGGTACTGAGGCTTAAACACAGGACCTTGTGCCCTTGCTTAGCTTTTCCACTCAAGGCTGGCACCCTATCACTTGAGCTACAACTCTACTTTTATCTTTTGGCTGGCTAATTGGAGATTAGAGTCTCTTGGATTTGTCTTCCTGGGTTGGCTTCAAACCACCACCCCTAGATCTCAGCCTCCTTAGTAGGTAGGATTACTGGCCTAAGCTACCAGTGCTCAGCTTCAAAAGTACTCTTTAGGCTTCCTATAAAAACAAAACAAAAACAAAAGAAAATTCAACTTAGCATTGTATAAAATAAAACATGAGAATCTACCTTCTCCTCCATCTGGCTCTCTTCAGAGATAACCACTGTAGACAAATTGATGCATAGTTTTAATACAAAAGTCAAGGCATTGGTAAACATTCATTTGTTCCTTGTTTCATCTTGAGTCATAGATGCCTCTTTGCATTTGTTAGCGTGTATAACAGATACTGTCATGTCTTGCTCCTATCATTTCCATACATAGCAGCCTGATTTCCACCATCATCACCATGTTGGACACCTCCCTCTAGCCACTGAAACCAATTTGCCTATGGATGGTTGTGAAAGCATTTGGATATTAATGTGCCTCTGAGAGTCAGCTTTCAGCCAGTGACTCAAGGGATAGGAGTATAACTACCTGAGCAATCTGGCTCTTGGCTAAGATAATCCTAAAACATGTACTTTGTGCTGCTTTCCGCTTCCCTGAAAGTTTAGAATCTCTTAGAATCGCTTAGAATCTCTCTTATGGTTTAATCACAAACCATTTCCTAGCTGTCTGCTTTTCCAGGTATCATTTCCTTGCTTACCTACATATACTTCCCAAATGTGCTTTTTGAACTTGAACTTGGTCACGGGTCTGCTTCCAAGGAGAACATAAAGAAAGATGGCAATGGATAGACTCTAGTTTGTTTCATCATTTTCTGTTAATGACCATTTAGGTTGTTTGTGGAGGGTTTTGTTGGATTGTAGGGGGGTGTGGAGGGGTGAGTTGTTTCATTTTATTTGTTTCATGTTTTGGTGCTAGCAACTGAACCTACGTCCTTACACATTCTAATAAGCACATGATTTATCCCAGAGCTATATCTTCAAGCTCCATGATTTTCAATAGAAATAAGACTGCAAAACATCTTTATACATGTAGCTTGAGTGCCTGCATGTATTACTGAATTATTAATGCTCAGTCAAAGGAAAGTCACATATATTTAGGATATATGCCAAACTAACACCCCAAATGGATTTATTAATAACATAAATCCTTATTAACAATTTAATGTGGTGTACTTTAACCCCTCCTTATTTTTTTGCCAACAGAGATATAGGTAAAATTTTTGTCATGAGTGAGATAAAGCATACTCTATAAAGTTGTACAGTCACATTTAAATTTTTATTCCTTTGATGAATTAAGATCAACATTGTAGCATTTCAGGTAGTTACCAGTTGATAGGACCAGAACTCTCATAAAACACACCCAGTATAGAAGAAATTAGATCTAGATTTAATTAGCTAATATTATAAAACCTTATTGGCAGTGGATGACTACACAGAACAAAGGGAGCTATGACCTCAGGGAGGAACACACTAGGCACACTCAGGAGCCTAGCCAAACTTGGAAAAGCTCATCTTGCTAACCTTAACTGCCCTATAGTCAAGGGTTTTGTGACCTTTCAGTAAATCTGCTAAACACAAAAGCCATGTTTCTAAGGGGTTGTTACCAACTCAGTGTTCTCTAGGTTATAGAAACAAATCAAACAAAGCCAGGTATCACTCAATAGTAGTTCTGCCTATACATTTCCAATTCTCTTGCATGTGCATTTCCAGCTGGACACCAATGACTCATGTCTGTAATCCTAGCTATTTCGGAGGCATGAGATCTGAGGATCTCAGTTAAAAGCCAGCCTGGCCAGGAATATCCATGAGACTCTTATCTCCAATTAACCAGTAAAAAGCCAGAAGTGAAGCTGTGGCTCAAGTAGCAGAAAAAGCTAAGGGTCATTGCCCAGAGCTTTTTTTTACTTTTTAAAAGTGTTTAGATCTTCTTTTGTATTCTTTCTTTCTTTCTTTAAAAACAGGAAGGGTTTCACTGTGTTGTTCAGGCTGCTAAAACTCTTGGGCTCAAGTGATCCTCCTACTTCAGCTCCCTAAGTAGCTTAGACTCTAGTCATACACCACCATGACTGGCTCTAAATTTTAGATCTTTAAACCACTGAATTTTTTTTTGTGGATGGTGTGAAAAAATACTTCTAGAGAATTGTATTATTTTTGCTGTACTGAAAAAGAAATATTTTCCCACTGCATTTCTGAGTAGTGACAATTTCTCCAATTTCCTCATCTCCTATTGTCTCATCTCAACAGGGACCTTGTCTTCATGTTGAAGGAAGCTGCTCACACTGTAGTCACTAAACATTATCTCTCTTGGCCTTGGTTTATTCACATGTTAAATGGGTTAAATGGATAATTTGGATTAAACACATCATCTCTTCCTGAATTAATAATGGGAAAGGTTAAAATAACTTCTTCCTTTCTGGCCAAAAGGGAGTTCAGTTTCTAAAAGGAGAAAACTGAATCTTGTATCTCTAGTTGCTAAAGGACGTTGAACTTCTTTACATTTGAAAATGATACCAAGGGTGGAAAACATTGGCAACCCTTGCTCTTAGATTCAATATCTTGGCTATATTTAGCTAGGCCTAGCATCTTTGGGAATAGGACACTTGCAGTACACAGATAAGAGCAGGTGACCAGCCATTCAGCACTTGACCTGCTCATTTAGATTGAAATCATGCCCTTCTTTTCAAGGGAAGCAGGCCCTATCTCAAAAAACAAACAATAATTACAATAAAAATCAAGCACTTTTATTATGGTATACTCATACACCTTACAGGCTGTTAATTAAGACTTAAAGTCTCTAAAAAATCTGTACTCTTCAGAGCTGGATAGAACCTCGAAGATTCTAAGTCAAACTCTAGGCTACAAAGATCTAAATCTGAGACTGATACCACTATCATCAACTATCTTTATTTCATATTGACACCAGATGGCTGGTTAATTAGCAAGTGTTAAGGTATTCATTTTCATTGGTAAAAATGGCTTGTGTTCAAGATAAATGCATTGGTTGGGAATGTTGTGTGGGAATTCTCATGTGCCCAAACAGTCCAGCAGCTCATACCCTTCTAGGTGGCTTGAATCACAAATTCAGTCTGGTCCATGTAAGCCATGTACAAATAATATTATCCCCTCCTATCAACCAGATCAAAACCTGACAGGTTCTAGTAGTAGGTCTAACAGTACTATAATTTGGAAGTTGTGATGAGGGTAAACAGTATTTCAAAATATCATCAACAGAAGCTGGGCACTTGTTATCCTGGCCACTCAGGAGGCTGAAATCTGAGGATCCTGGATTGAAGCCAGGCAGGTTACAAAAGTCCATGAGACTCTTATTTCTAATTAACCAGCAAAAAGCCAGAAATAGAGGTGTGCCTCAGGGGATAGTGTCAATCTTGACTAAAAAAAAGCTAAACAAGAGCGCCAGATCCCAGTACTCACACAAAATAATAATAATAGTAATAATATCAACGGTAAAAATGGTAAGAGATATCTTCAATTTCTATTGACAACAAATTCACAAGTTCTGCTACAACTGCTGCAGTTGATTGCACACATCAGGAGAATTTTAATTCAAGAACACAGTCTCTAATTTTTTTTCATTGACCTGATGGTAAAGAACACCTGAGCTTAGCAGACTGAATGTGTCACACTAAAGAAGCCATTTCTTTTTTTTTATTTGTATATCTTTGTTTTGTCTTTATAAAAATTTTAAATACATATATTTTTTATTGTAAAGATACTGTACAGAGGGGTTACAGTTACATAAGCAAGGTAATGAATCCATTTCCTATCAAGCATTGTTACCCCCTCACTTTTCCTACCATCCCTTTCCTCCCCACTTCTCCAACTCCTACACACACACACACACACACACACACACACACACACACACACAAAGTTGTAAAGTTCATTTTCAACATACTGTTTTGTACATCTCATTGTTACAATGGGTCATCCTGTATCCTTATTTTAGTATTTTGCTATTTCCCTTCCCCTCCCCAAATTAAAAAAAATGTATATACAATACGCAGGACACCGGAATCAAATATAGTGACAACAGGGGTTGTATCATGGGGGAAGAACATACAAAAGAAACAAAAAAAATCACACAGTATATTATAAGTACATTAAAAAGAACAACAAGAAAGATAAAATCTCTTGTGTCCCTATCTTGGGGTTTATTTCACTTAGCATAGGTTATATGGTCATATTACATAGCTTTTGACCTCTCCTGCTTGTCCCAGACATATACTAGTTATTGCAGATAAGGGAAACCATGGGACCTATGTTTCTTTGAGTCTGGCTTACTTCACTTAATATAATTTTTTCCAAGTTTTTCCATTTCCTTTTTTTTTGTTTTTTTGGGGGGGTCCGGTAGTAGGCCTGAACTCTGGGCCTGGGCGCTGTCCCTCAGCTCTTCAGCTCAAGGCTAACGCTCTACCACCTGAGCCACAGCACCACTTCCGGCTTTTTTTCTTTTTGCTTATGTGGTGCTGAGGAATCGAATCCAGGGCCTCAAGCATGCAAGGCAAGCGTTCTACCACTGAGCCACCTTCCCAGCCCCCAAGTTTTTCCATTTCCTAACAAATGGGATGATGTCATTCTTTCTGATGGAGGCATAGAATTCCATTGTGTGTGTGTGTGTGTGTGTGTGTGTGTGTACACACACACACACACATATATATATATATGCCACATTTTCTTGATCCATTCATCTACTGAGGAGCATGTGGTTGGTTCCATATCTTAGCTATGGTGAATAATGCTGTGATAAACATAGTTGTGCTAGTAGCTTTAGTATGGCCTTATTTGTGATCATTTGGGTAAATGCCCAAAAGTGGGATTGCTGGGTATAGGGGAGCTCTATGTGTAGTCTTTTGAGGAACCTCCATACTGCTTTCCAGAGTGGTTGAACAAGTTTATACTCCCACCAACAATGCAGTAGGGTTCCTTTTTGGCCACATCTCCTCCAGCATCTGTTGTTGTTAGATTTCTTGATTATAGCCATTCTAACTGGGATGAGGTGGAATCTCAATGTTGTTTTGATTTGCATTTCTTTTATGGCTAGAGAAGTTGAGCATTTCTTCATGTGTCTATTGGCCATTCTTATTTCCTCTTATTTCTTATCTTTAAATCTTTAGCCCACTTATTAATAAGGCAGTTGTTTCTTTGAGGATTTTTGTTGGGGGATTTAATTTTTTGAGTTCTAAGTATATTTTAGATATGAGACCCTTGTCCGTTGTATGGCTAGTGAAGAGCTTCTCCCAATCTGTGGGCTTTCTATTGATCTTGCTAGCTCTGTCCTTTGCCATGCAGAAGCTGTGCAGTTTCATACAATCTCATTTGTCCAATCTTTCTTTGATGTGTTGTGTTTCTGGGTCTTTATTAAGAAAATTTCGGCCTGTGCCAAGGAACCCTAGGGTTTCCCCTATACCTTCCTGTAATGTTTTCAGAGTGTCTGCTTTTACTTCGAGGTCTTTGATCCATTTGGAGTTGATTCTGGTGCAGGGTGATATATAAGGATCTAGCTTTAGTTTTTTTTTTTTCAGGTAAGGGGTAGGTTTAGTCATCATTCCAACTGGCACCAGGCCATCTTGGTCCTCCACATGGTGGGCAAAGGCCTGGGAAAGAGAGCTGGGAAAGCTGGGAGAGAGAGAGAGCTGGGAAAGAGAGGAGAGTTGGGAAAGAGAAGAGAAGGAAAATGCTGAGAAAGAGCTAGAAAAGAGAGCGTCTGGGAAAGGTGGGAAAGAGAGAGCTAAGAAAGAGAAGGGAGCTGGGAAAGAGAAGAGAAGGAAAGAGCTGAGAAAGAGCTAGAAAAGAGCAGAGCAAGCTTTAGTTTTCTATAGGTGATTAACCAATTTTGCCAGCACCATTTACTGAAGAGGCTGTTTTTCTTCCATTTTATTTTTTTAGCTCCCTTATCAAAGATTAGGTGGCTGTAGTTTTGTGAGTTCATTTCTGGGTCTTCAGTTTTATCCCATCAGTCCTCCGGTCTGGTCTTGTGCCAGTACCAAGCTGTTTTGATTACTATAGCTTTGTAGTAGAGTTTGAAGTTTGGTATTGATATTCCTCCAGCAGTGTTCTTTCTGCTAAAGATTGCTTTTTGCTATTCAGGGTCTTTTATTGTTCCATGTGAATTTTTGGATTGCTTTAAAGAAGCTATTTCAAAAGGCCTAGTTGGCTAAGGACATTGCTCAGTACTAGAGTGCTGGCCTGACATGTACAAGGCCCTAGGTTGAGTTCTCAGCACCACAGGACATTACTGCTTATAGTGCTCATCACTAAAACATGAATATCGTGGCCCAAGGAGTCTTATCTGAGAATGTCAGAGCAAACTATCAGGTGCAGTATTTCCCCAACCCTGTTGCTTGTGCCCAGGCTCCTCACAAAGCCTTATGCACAAGTAGGTCTTTCTATATTCTCTTCAAGCACACAGGCTGTTCAGAGGGGGCCAGTTTGGCATCCTTTCTCGGTAAATCCAATATTTCCTAAGGAAACAGAGCACACTATATCAGATTCCACTTGCTCTACCACTTTCCCTTCCAGCAACTGTATCCCTACATTTACATAACTAAATGAGCCATTACATTGGTTTTTTTCCCCCCCAGAGCTATATAACCAGCTGCCCTAAAGCAAGCAAGCCCAAGCAAGACTCACTTTTAGACTCTTCTAAATCTGGGTTTATTGTTGTTTTTTTTTTCTATCTGTGTCTTCTATTCTGTTTAGAAAGATTTCAAAGGTATTCAGAACAAAACTCAGACTTCACCTACGTTTCCTGTGATTCCCTCTCAAAACAATTCCTCAGGCACAGGGCCTAGCCAGGTCGCTGTGCTGAGAGATCTCCTCTTCCAGTACTAACCACCCCTCACTGCTGGAGCACCCTGAGGCTGGTTTCACTAGCGTCACTGGCAGGAAGCTGCCACTCGGGGCCCTACCTAGCTGGGTAGTTAGCAGAGAAAATGGGACCAGAGAACAGGAAAGCCAGACGAATGGCTGTCCCCTGCTTCCAGATCTCTTTGCCCTTTCTATTGCAAAGCCAGAAAAGGTTTAGTAGTCTGTGGGGAGCCTGACTGGGGTACCTTAACCAGAAGGTGAGAAGGTACACATGCATATGTTAGTTTAGTCTGCATCCCTGTGCAGGAAACTGGGGAAAGTATGAGGAGCTGGGAGACAGGAAGTGGTCCAGAGACAGATGCTGGGGAACAGAGACAAGAGCTGGGCTAGGGCCTCCTCCACCATCACCAGGCATTCCGTTTACCATGTGGGATGTGGCAGTGACAGATCAGGAGAAGGCAGTAAAGCAGGTCTGCCCCTGCCCCGTGTCCACCGTGTGGATTCTGCTACAGGCTGCTTGTTACTTGGTCCATTCCTATTTGAACTGTGGATGGGATTCATTACCAAAACACAGCATGGAGAGTAATAAGCAGTGAGAACTCACTGCAGAAAAATGCCCTTCCATCTTCTAGATCAACTGGCTTAATACCCTTCACAGTATCTGACTCGATCCCTTGACTCATCTTTGATTAGTTGAGGAGAAACTACTAATACACATTCTCCCTTCATCTCAACATGGTCATTCTTCCATAGGCCCCTACACCCTGCCTTCCGGGAAGCATTAAGGTGTTAGCCACTTGTCCTGGGTTCTAAGTAAAGAGAAAGCCAAATTAACCTGGATTCAAACAAAGGATTCCATCTGTAGAAGCTCATTTGTTTCCCTCTCTGCAGCTGGCTGCATTAGTGAGTGGAAGTGGGAAGTCTTCACTTGCTCTTTTCTTAAACTTTTACGTGCAGGAACTGACCGGCTCTTTACAGTTCAAAAGCATGTCAGGGGCTGCCCTAGTAACCAGCAAACTCCTTGTATTTCCTGCTTTTTATTCTGTGAACATACCAGAGGAGTTGTTTCACATAGGCACTCCCTTTCTGGGCCTTCGAGATTCATTACTCAGAGGCTATTTCCAGCCAGGAGCCTCCGTGTGAGCCTTGGAAACCCTCACCGTCACACTCTTGGTCATCTCAGGACGCTTAATTGAAAACACCAGCTCCAGTGAGGCCAGCTGTGCTGTGGCCATCCCCACCAGCTATACCCACACCCACCTCCAGTTTCCAAAGCACCACTGTGGATTCTGTCAGAAAAAACCCCGTGCACCTTCATAGGTATAGCTAACCTCCATGAACCTCAGAAAGGAGAGAAACCTAACACTCGTACCAATTTAGAAGGTTTGCAGAGATTAAATCAAGAATGTTTTGTAAATAGTGCTGAAATCGATTTTCAGAGCCTGTTTAAATGTTAGACAGTACTGCTTCCCAGACATTAAGCCAGAGGAAAAACTTAACAGACCTTTCCTTTGGGTTCCAGAATGTAGGCATCTTCCCTGATAGCCTGGTGACACAACTCGGGTGAAGGAATCCTCATAAGAGCAAGGTCCATCTTTATCATGTGTCCTTCCAGGAAGAGGTTTGAACTCAGGACCTGGACCCTGTCCCTGAGCTTTTTTGGTGCAAGGCTAGTACTCTACCACTTTAAGCCACGGTGCCACTTCCGGTTTTCTGGTGGTTAATTGGAGATAAGAGTCTCACACTTTCCTGCCCATGCTGGCTTCAAACCGTGACCCTCAGATCTCAGCCTCCTGACTAGCTAAGGTTACAGGCTTGAGCCCACACCCGGCTAAAAAATATTGTCAATACATCAAGGAACCTCAGTGCTGAACACACTAAAGGCTGTGAGGAAACATTTGTGTCCTGACAGTCCTGGATAACATTTTGAACTCAGAGAGGCTTAAAAGGTATGGGAAATGCCACAGCTGCTACAAGTAACCTGGATTGACAGTCACCCATAGCCCCAAACTGTGACTGCCTGAGAATATGCAGAAAATCACCACAATTTCAGTCAAAATGAAGTCCACATGGGGTCTGATTCACATCAGGATCTCTGACCCTCTCTTTACCCAGGTAGCTCTGAGAGAATGACAGGTCAGGTCAGTCCACAAAAGTTTAGCCTTCAGGTTGCCCCACACATGACTGCATAACTCCAGAGCAGATTCCTATTTACTGACACTCACTTCTTTGCTTTGACTATTGTGCCTGAGTGTTTTAAGGCCTGGCTGGCCCTGCTGGAGTTTGGCCATGTTTTAAAAAGTGACTGCAGTGTTTGTGGTAGTCATTGGCATGGTACCATGGCTCAAGACACAGCAGCATGATGGACTGGAACAGTTTGAATTCAGCGGCGATTTTGTTTTTCATGGCTTCTGCTGTTGCAACTAACATAGAGGCACCAAACAGTCCAGGAAGAGTCTGGGGCTTGTGTGATTGGTCATATCTTAGACATACGTCTAGAATTAGCCAGATATTTCTCAAGGGCTTGTGGTATAAAAAGCTGTGAGGCAGTGTTGCCTGTGATATTTCCTTGGGTTCTAGTTCACCCAAAAGAAGACAGGAGAGAGGGACCTATAAAGAACTTGTTATAGTAGAGGAGTCAGCCACCATGGTGAGTTTTGGCAGCCCCCAAAGGGAGGGGCCAGGAACTGGGAGAGCTTTATGGTGATTTTTAAAAGGAGAAACTGCCAGCATGCTCAAATTGGAAGCTGTTTGGCATGAGAAAGCTGGAAGTGGGTTAACTAGAGCAGGGTACCCTACATGATTGGTTAGGGGAGCATATTTGGCTTTCTCTAAATGGAAGGAGGGGCAAATTTTAGGGAAGTTGGCAGTTACTGACCAAATTCTGATGGAAGTGGTCAGAGCTCAGTTTTCATATATGGTCTGGCCACTATCTCCATAGCTAGTCTCTTTGGAGAGGCAACATTTGCCCATCCTTGTCAATCTAAAATAACATGCTTTTGTCTTGGGATGGACGACGGTTGCTTAGTAAGAATATACTGCACAGATATTTATCCTAGTGGTGATTATAATCACAACCTTCCCTCTCCTTACCCCTCAACAAAGTCTGGAAACATTGCTGAATTTTATAGACTTAAATTAGGGTTCATTTATACTGTGTAAAAAAATAATAATAAAGGAACAAGAGACTGTAATGTTATTCAAAACATTTCTAAGTGTGATACTATATGACAGCCTTGATTCAAGTCATGTGAACAATATGATTGCCTGGATTGCAGAGGTCTGTCAGAGTCTTCCTGCCGTGTGCCTATTGCATCTACAGACAGCCCGGCAGCTTCTTTGGGAATGTTGAAAATTTGGGGGAGGTATGGGAAATCACTCTGGTGATGAGCTACTTTCCCAGAATTGTCCAAATTCTAGCATATAGGCTCATCTTCTCTCCTATGTTGCCTCTGACTTATACAATGTAGATCCAATTGCAGAGGCCAGCCCTTCATTTTGACAAAGACTCACTCACCCAACCCTTTGTGTGGATCACAGAGGGATTTGCAACCAGCCAAACATATAAAAACGAAAATGATCTCTTTCGTTGTCTTTGTCCTTTGGCTGCCCGCACACACACACCCAGTTCTAGTCTCTCACCACGTTCTCAGCCTTCAGACTCCTTTCTTCCCTTTCCCTTCTCTGTCTCCACCCCTGGAAGGAAAAACACTCCTCCCAGAAGATAATATTGGCACAAGATAGTGCAAGTGGTTAACGTCTTTACAGTGCCCACTATAAACTCTCTTCTAAAGTGGCTGAAGGATTCTGCTAACACTAAAATTACCCACTATGGGGCTGGAAGAGTAGCTCAGTGGTAGTTGTAGTTGTGGTAGTTGGCATATATGAGGCCCTTGATTCCAGCCCCAACATTGTAACAACAAATATTAAATTATATTTTGCAAGGTTATACTTTGAAAGGACAGCCTCTTTTCCTCCTAGCGTGTTGGGTGAATGAGGAAGGGACTAGGCGTAGGCTAGCAGGGTTTTTTCCCCTCAGTAACATGTGGCTGTTTGAAGATTAGAGACAGGGGCATAAAACTCTAGTCCAGCTCCAGCATTGTGGTGACTCTTGTCGTTTTATCACCTGCTCTCAAAAGGGCCTCTCCCACGTCTTTTGAGTTTCCAAGCTTTATTCATATCTGCATATCAGATGCCAGCTCTACAGATAATGCCTTCATTACTAGTTTCTGTGCTATTTTCTCCCATCTGTTCTAAAAGTCTAGAACTTTCCACATTTGCTTTTTACTAAATTATCTTAATCAGTGTTTGTTCCTAATGTTTATCAAAGACCTTCATTTTGTCATCTCCATATTAAGTTTCTGTTGATCTTCTCAACAATTAATTCTTTAAAACTTCAAGCCTACCTGGGTGCCGGTGGCTCACGCCTGTAATGCTGGCTACTCAGGAGGCTGAGAGCTGAGGATTGCGGTTCAAAGCCAGCCCAGCAGGAAAGTCCAAAGCCAGCCTAGCAGGAAAGTTCATGAAACTCTTATCTCCAATAAACCACTCAGAAAACCAGAAGTGGTGCTGAGGCTCAAGTGGTAGAGGGCTTGAGCTGCAAAGCTGAGGGACAGCATCCAGGCCCAGAGTTCAAGCCCCACAACCACCACCACCACCACTACCAACAACAACAAAAAAAAACTTCAAGCTTAATTTTTCCCTTTTAAAGGTACCAAGGATCTGAGTTGGAGCCAAGCCAGCTTTGGCTGGGGGTCAGGCAGGTCTAGTGTGTTCTACAGAGGGCCGGTGAAGGGATCTGCCAGGCACCATTCACACAAGGGGACAAGGAGCCACCAGGAAAGGACTATTTCTAAGAGAAAAGGAAGCTGGCAGGCACAAAGCATTGCTGATTAAAAAAAAATGTTCTTGACTTCTGTAAGGAGGAGTGGCTTTGAGTAACAGCTGGGGTATGCCTCTGTTCCCTATCCAGCACCCTGTGAATGTGATTAACTCTGAATCACATGGGACTTAGAAGACAGGTGGCTTAAATGGTGGAGAGCTGAAGTAGGCACAGCCAGGCAGACATTCTATGGGGCACCGAGAATATGCAGGCAGGACCTGGGGACAGGTGGAAACAAGAGGATCAGGATACCCTCAATGTGCAGAGGCTGGTGGGACCGTGAGTGATGCAGCTCTGCTTTGGGCTGCCTCCTTCCTAGGAGGCTCCGTGAGGTGGCCTAATGGACAGTCCTGGAGTAATGTCAGTGGGCTGTGGTGGATGTCTCCAATACCTAAAGCTTCAGAAAGTAGCTCTCAAGGCTATTGATTCAGTGTCATCGTTACTGGCCTGAAGCAGGAGATGATTATTCGCATTAGCTTGAGACATTAGTACCCTACAGTGGGTGGACCTGGCAAAATGTACTCAAAAGCTTAGTAACAGACAATACCGTAAGAAATGAGAACAGAGAGGTTTGGTAGAGAATCTGAAACAAATGCAGGATTTGGTAGTGAATAAGACTTACTTAATAATGAAGACACCTAAGGCTGACCTGAAGATTTGCAAAATTTTCTTGAGGGGAAGTTGGAGGAATGATCGAGTCTCTAGGGTACTGCTACTGCTTCCTCCTCCTCCTCCTCCTCCCCCCCCTCCTCCTCCCCCCCCTCC
>NW_012267218.1:30415038-30438670 GCF_000151885.1 Dipodomys ordii
GTGTGTGTGTGTTGGTCCTGGGGCCTGAACTCAGGGCTTTGGCACTATCCCTGAGCATCTTTTGCTCAAGGCTAGCATTCTACCACTTGAGCCACAGCTCTTATTTTTAAAGGAAAGATAAAGCATTTCTCCTGCCCTCTCAAGTGGAATCTCAGCAGAAAGTCTCACTACTGTTTTTCCAAATGTCATAGTCATTAATTCTACTATACTCTGAAACATCAAGCTTCCTTCTGTCTTGTTGGTCTGTCTAATTATGGCTTCAACCTTCATAAGTATAAAGTCTGCTTAAAATACTAGCATTCCCCTTTTTCAGAATCTTATTGTACTTAGTAATATAAGACCTCATTATGAGGACCCAAGTTGTTGTTTTTTAATCAATCTAGTAAGATTAAGGGCAAAGACTTTTATTTATTTGTTTGTTTGTTTTGATGATTGCACTAAGGTTTATTCTTTGGGGCTGTGTTCAGCTCTCAGCCTCCTGAGTAGCTAGAATTACAGGCTGAGCCACCAGCTCCTGGCTTAGGACATTCTTTTAGATCCTAGTAGGGCCTAATGCTAGGTTAGACCTCAGGTAGATGGCCTAATCAAATTTACTGAATTAAATTTCTAGGCAACATATTAAAGCCCAGGCTCGCCACATTCTTAACTCCTTCTTCTCAGAAGGTCTGTGGATAAACCAAGGAGACAAGAAACATTTCCCCACCCTTTCTACCCTGGATGAATGAGGGCATTTTTCAAATACTCATTGGGAAGCCATGTGTGCTTTGGTTTAGGGAGCTGGGCATAGGTCTAGGAGTCAAGGAGTTGACATAACACCTATTTCTACTTCTTTATACATTGCTTAGCAAATATAGTTAACTTTTTATCATTAGCTTGATGTATGTCTTGCTTTCACACACACACACACAAAAAAAACCCATAAAGTTCTCTGAAGACAGCAACTCTCTTTTTATTTATTTAAATAAGATCCAGTGATAAGATCTTATGTTTACATATTTCAATTTTACCGGGTGTTTTTCTCATTTATTGTCTAACTTGTTCTATAGAATCAATAAAGTTCCAGACACCTGGCTCAGGACTTACTCCAACTCAAGTAGAAAAGTTGAAGATGCTCTTTGGGGGAATTTTCTCTTGGTTTCCTGCATACCCAGCTACAATCTCCATCACTTGAATTCTAGTTCTGAACACAACTCAGCGCCCACTGGTAAGAGCTGGCAACTTCCAAGAGTGCTACTAATCTGGGCTGGTGGTGTTTACAAGGGGAGAGGCAGCTTCCTGTGTCCTTAGCTACAGTGGCAGCAGATTTGTTTACAAGATCAAGCTCCACCTTGGGATCAGCAGGACGTGGTCCCTGACTGAGAACTCTTTTATTCAGAGCACCATCTAAGTCCCAAGACTCCATAATTTAAGGGTTTCTACTTTCTCCAGTTGGCCTGGACTGAGGCCCAAGTCCTGGAACCAATCCGGTTACCTGGCTTAACAGGAAGCTATCAAATACTATGAGGTGGGGAGGGCGGGGACAGGGGGGAGCTGGGGGGGGGTGGAGAATTGGAGGTGACTCAGACTTTCTGAGCTCTGAAGGTCAGAATCAAACTGTTCTTAGGGCAAGAGAAAGAAGAAGACATGTCCTTCGGGGGATGGGAGTGGGGGGAATCCAAGCTGCTTAGATTTACATTCTCCAACTATTCTTCCCTCTCCTTCCACCAGCTCAGTTTGCCTAGAACCCTGTGGGGTTGGAAGATGGGAAACATGTAGTTTGCAAGTCAGGGAAGTCCTGGACCAAAGAGCTTCTCTAGGGCTCTGTCCCCAGCCTTCTCCACAATCTCCATAGGACTTTACCAACTCTAAAACATCCACCAGCCTTTGATACACAGCTCCACAGTAGATTCTCAACTCTGGATTCTCTGGAGCACCAGACCAACACTGGAGCCATCAGGCAGTATTGCCAAGTGCACACTCAGCCTTAAACCCCACAGCTCTAAACCACCGACTCGCTGCTCACTCCTCCTGCCCTAGTCTCACTGCTCTCTAGGGTTTTTGCACCTGTCAATGTCTCATCATTGGTACCACCGTTGAAGACATACCTCTTCATATTCACTCACTGCCTACACAGGGCCAGTTCTGTCCAAGATGCTGAGGACCCAGCAGTGAACAAAGGTCAATGGTCTCAGAAGGTTTCATCCAAGAGATAGAAAAGAAATAAATACATAGTTGGTTGGAGGTGAGGTACTATAGAGGAGAATCAAGCAGAGTGCTAGTAAGTGGGTCCAGGGAAATCTTTCTGATGCAATATGCTGGCCTGAGGAAGCGGGTGATGAACCAAGGACCTTTGGAGTTAGTGTCCAAAGCAGAGGACACGGCAAGTACGAGAAGCAGAACACGCTGAAAATATAGAAATCTGGGACAAAATGGAGTACAGGGTGGAAGAGCCCCTGGAGAATCCTGTAGAGGAAAGCTTTTTTTTTTTTTTCTCGTTTCTGTCAGTACTGGGGTTTGAACTCAGGGCCTGGGTATTATCTCTTAGCTTTTTTCACTCAAGGCTGACCTCTACCACCTGGGCCACACATCTACTTCCTACTTTCTGTTGGTTAATTGGAGAAAAGAGTTTCTCAGTTTTGAAGATTTGGGCTATCTTTCAACTACAACCTTCAGATTTCAGTCTCCTGAGTAGCCAGGATTACAGGCGTGAGCCACTGAAGCCTAGATTGAAAGCAATTTCTTTTGATTCCTTTATCTTCTATTCTTTTGTCAAACCATGGTCATCCCACCCCTGCAGGGTCTCTGCTTTCCATTTCTATGGCCTCCATCTTTGAAGATGCTCATTGCATCTCATTTGAGCTATTATCCTGGCCTCCTGAGTGGTCTCTTCGCCTCTTGTTTCTCCTTACTCTAATCCTGCGCTAATCTCCTTGAAGTACAGCTGGGATCATCATCTTCATCAGATCATTAGCATACATTTGTATAGCTCAGAACGGACTTAGATGTAGAAAGGAGGAGACCAGCACTGAGAATGGGTTCCCACAGCTTCCCAGCATGTCCTTGTCAGAAATAGAACTGTCAAAGATATGTTGTCAAACATGTCGAGAGTCTTGTTTTATGCCACAATGTAAAAATTACAAGGTTTTTTTTGTCAAAATAAAAAGTAAATAGATGCATTAGTCACAACCCCTTTGGTTGCCATTAACACAAACAGAAACCTAATTTGAGCTGTCTTCAAAAAGATAACATGGGTGATCAAGGAGAGGGGTAGACGAACGAAGAGAGGAAGGGGAGGAGAAACTCAGTCATAATATTCAATGTATATCCTACCACAATTAAGATAGTTGAGAGGAGGGGTTGGGTTTGGGAGGGATGGTGAATGATGAAAGAGGTAATATCAATCAAGACAAATTAAAGTCCTTTGTCCAACTACTTATAGGTAATTGAACAACTCTATGTCTATATATGAAAGGTAATATGTTTGCTCATGTAAATACAAATTCTACCTCTTCAGAAATGACTGGTAGAATGCAACCCAAAATCAGTCTGACTTCTAGCAGACTGTCCATGAAGTGGCAAAAATAAATAAATAAATAAAATAAGTGGCCTGCAGGATTTGATCATGGGGCTCTACCCTGAGGAAATTATTTAATCCTCATAACCTCCTGAAGGGCCTCCAAACACAACAGTCAGATTGCAAGTGTGTGTGTGTGTGTGTGTGTGTGTGTGTGTGTGTGTGTGTGTGTACCAGCCTAAGGGCTTGAATTTAGGACCTATGTACTGTCCCTGAGCTTTTGTGCTCAAGGCTAGTGCTCTGCAGCATAAGCCAGAGCTCCACTTTCAGCTATTTGGTGGTTACTTGGGGATAAGTGTCATCCAAACTTTCCTGCCTGGCCTCGCTTCAAACTGCACTCCTCAGATCTCAGCCTGCTGAGTAGCTAGGATTATAGGCATGAGCTACTGGTGCCCAGCCTTACTGTTCTTTTGAGACAGGTTTTCAGCAGGCTGGCCTCAAACTCCCAAGCTTTCTTAGTTCACCTTCTTGCATCTGAGATCATGGATGTATACCTCCATGCCTGGCTTTCCACTTTCTTCATACCTTACAGTGGGGATTTAGTGTCAAGGCATAAACCCTTGAGGGACATACTCAAACCGTATCCAAACAACAGCATCCCCAAAGGATCACTTGTCAGTGTGGACAGGAACAGAAGGGTGAGCAGGTCTAAACAACTGGTGAATTAGAGCACCCTTTGGAGAGCCCCAACACTTCTACGTACTCATTCTGTACCCAGAATCAATTATTTCAATGACAGTTTTTAAATGGTCTCCATTGCTACCACCACCTTGCCAGTCAGTTCTTTTTTTTTTTTTTTCTGAGTCTACTGCAATTTCTTGACCACAGCACCTGGACATGAAAAGGATTTTGCCACTAAGAACTGACGTTCAGTGAGTTTCTGTTGTTGTTTTTATAAATGCCTATGGTTTGGGGGGGGAGGGGGGAGGCTGGGCAGGGATGTAAAGGGTAAACAAAGGAGGAGGCTGCAATTCTTGGTAAGAAATGTACACATTATCCCGCCCATGTAATTGTAACCCCTCTGTACAGTATGTTCACAAATAAAATAAAATTAAATTAAAAAAATAAATGCCTATGGTTATGGACACAACTAGTATGACCTTCAAAAAATGGTAAGTAGTTACCTATTGAGACTTCATGGCTACACTTAGGACTAGTTCCATTTTCCAAAGGGGGACAATGAGGCCATGACATGATGATTCTCTTGACTACTGTTTCAGATAAGAAATGCCTAGAGGATCTAGGACTGAATGGGGGTCCTTCTGACTCCTAAAGTCTATTAAAAACTGTGTAGTGTTCTCTTCCATGAACGGGAATGGAAAAGCGACTCATATAAGTTCACCCACAGCTCTCCAATCACTTGCAAATCACCAGCCTCCAGGACTGCTCACTAGATTTCACCTTGTATTTGTGTTTGTGCTTTAAGGGGCAGAGAACTGGGTAAGAGCCCAGTCATCAGCCTGTAATAGAACACTCAGAAAGGAAGAGGAAGTGGTGAGCTCAGGCCTCCTTCCAGCAGGCAGACACAACCCACCTTTAGAAACAAGTTGTTGTGGTTGGAACAGTGACCAAGTAAAAATAAGCAGGCCATCTTACATACTTAGAGGCAGGCTTGCTTTCCCAGTGATCCAAGGGACTTCTCACCATGTCAGGTCTGCTGGAAAAATCTTAGCCTTGTCAAAGCCACATCTAGGGAAACACGAACGGCCTGAAAGTCCTTCTCAGAGGAGATGCCCAGGGGCCTGTGAGTCCTGGGATGGCCTGGAGTGCTCTGAAGATGCCTGGTGCTATAGTGACGAAACCACAGGAAGGAAGCTTATGGGCTGACTCAAAGGAATGGGTCAGCCAGGTGGCTGCAAGTGGCTCACAGCTCACAGCTCACCTCCACTGAGCTAGACCATGGTAACCAGAGGAGGAGGTAGCTCATGACAAAGTTGGGAGGCAAATCTCAGAAGGAAGGGTTACCAAGCAACTGAAGTTGGTCCAAGGGGAGCTCCTGGCTAAGGATACCCAGGGTAGATCATTAAGCAAGAAGGAGGGAGAACTTGCCTTACCAGGGAGACGTTATCCTTTGGTGCTGGGGATGGAACCAAGATGCCACGCAAGATTTCTACCTCTCGAGCCCTCAGCTGCCAGTCTTCAAAGACCAAACAGTAACAGTGACAAAGCCTTCCTTTCTGTTTCCCAGGAAAATAAGCTCTGAGGCAAACCTATGAAGATTTTAGGATCCCAGGATCCTTTTAACTCTCTGACCACCCGTATTTCAATGTGCTTTTCTTCCTCATGGTCTAAAACACCTAATGAAAACACAGATCTCTTATCTCTATTCCAAGTGACTTGATGGAAAAATGAAGAAAGGCACCTGTGTGCATTAGTTTCTGTTGGCTGCTAAAACAAAACACCACAGAGCAGCTCACCAGAAATGTATTTGTCTCCCAGTTCTTACAGTGGTGGAGGCTAAAAATCTGGCAGAGTTGGGCCTTCTTTTTTGCTTCTCGTAGTTTTAGAGGTTCCTTAATTTGTAAAAGCATCACCCCAATCTCTGCCTTCATTTCACATGGTGACTTCCTTCTCTGTGTCTACATTTCCCCTCTTTATAAGGATATTATTGATAACTGATCAGGGCTCATCTTAATCACCTCAGCTTAGCTTACTTCCAATAAGGCCCCATTCTGAAATTGTAGGATTCCTATATGACTTTGAAGGAGACACAATTTTGTCCATCACGTGCTCCCATAAACAGACATTATAGGAGTCCCTTACTCTTGTTTATTTATATTTCTTTGTCCAAATCCTAGTCTCATGGTCACACCTAGCTGCAAGAGATGCTAAGGAAGGTAGACTTTAGCCAAGCATATGCCCCTCCCCCCATAGGCCCTTCTCATTTTTATTTTGAACTCAGGTACTCCACCACTTTAGCCATGCCTCCATTGTTGCATTGATTCTTTTTTTTTAATTTTATTTTATTTGTGAACATACTGTACAGAGGGGTTACAATTACATGGGCGGGATAATGCGTACATTTCTTACCAAGAATTGCAGCCTCCTCCTTTGTTTA
Organism: Dipodomys ordii; assembly: GCF_000151885.1. Lineage (NCBI taxonomy): Eukaryota > Metazoa > Chordata > Mammalia > Rodentia > Heteromyidae > Dipodomys > Dipodomys ordii. The sequence goes on from NW_012267218.1 coordinate 30,421,650, forward strand.
CCCTTCACATCCCTTCCCAGCCTCCCCCCTCCCCCCCAATCCCAATCCTTCACCTTCTCCCCCCTTCCCCCCCACCGACATTGTAAAGCTCATTTTGGGCATGACAACTTGTACTTCTCATTGTTGCAACAGGTCCACCTGTATCCTTAAACAACTGATTTTTCCCCATCTCCTCCACAAGTTATACTGACATCAAATATAGAGAAAGCAGGGGTTATACTGTGGGGGAGGGACATACAAAGCAACAAAGAGATAATCTTATAAATGCGTTAGAAACACAATGTTGCATTGATTCTTATTAAGAATCAATAGATCAATAGGATCTCCCTTTATTGCCCAGCACAGCCTGGGCTACAACTTGTGTGTACCACTACATCCAGCCATTGGTTGAGATAGAGTCTCCTGAACTTTTTCCCCTCAGATGGTCAGATTCTGATCCGTTAATGCCTGCCTCCCAAGTAGTTAGGATTACAGGCATGAGCCATCACGTCTGGCACAAAAATCTCTTTATCTAGTACTAAAAAGGTCTGGTGGCTCATACCTGTAATCCTAGCTACTTGGGTTGAAATGTGAGGATTGTGGTTCAAAGCCAGTCTGGGCAGAAAAATCCATGAGACTTTTGCCTCCAATTAACTAGCAAAAAAACAGAAGTGGGGCTGTGCCCAAGTGGTAGAGTACCAACCTTGAGAGGAAAAAACTAAGAGATGATGCCCAGTCCCTGAGTTCAAGATACTACACTAGCACACACACACACACACACACACACACACACACACACACATACACACTCACAAAATGAGGGGGAAATGGGCATCCTGCCAATGACAGTCATCTGCCATGGAATGCATCCTTCAAGACATTTTTCTGTGGTGAATATATGTCTATGCACTTTTCAGTAGACACTTGAGTGTTAGATTCCTCACCTCAGACAGCTGCATCTCGTAGAATAAGATCTGGTTACCCCCTGGGGCTCCATGCTTCATCAGCATTTAATGGACAGAAAAGGTATTAGCTTAAGGCTTAGGGCTCTTCCCTTACTCAGAACTCCTCTAAGACCATTTCACTAATTTTGGATTAAAAACTTGTATTTTAATTTTGGATTTAAAACTTGTATTCTCTCTCTTTAAATACAAGTTTCAGTTATCAGATCTACCCTAGCCTACAAGGTAAGCATTATTAGCTTTTTTTTTAATAGATGAAGAACTCGAAGCCCAGAGTGTGCAAGTAGTTTGTTTAGTTCTAAAATTCAGCTCATTTCTCTTGTGCTTTGTCTCCCGGTGATACCAAAAGTACCTTGGGATGCTTTCTCCAGGACAGGTAATCAACCGTAGTCCTATCTGAATGTTAGAAGTCCTTGAGAATTATGGGTTAGACCTAGTGAGGTTTTTGCTCAAGCAAATCCTACACACACACAGAGAGAAAGCATCTCCTGTGGAAGATGAACCCCGTCAGGTTCATCCTCACAAGACACTGTCGTAGTTTCCTAGAGTTTCTGTAACAAATTACCACAAATGAAATGACTGTCTTAGTCTTCTGTGAGTCACCATGCCAAAATACTAGAGGCTAGGTGCTTTATAAATAGGTTTATTTAGCTCATTTACTGGAAGTCCCAGAACATGGCACTATACTAGCATCAACTTATGGCGAGGTCCTCATGGTAGACAGCATCACATGGCAGTGACACCTGTCCGAAAGTGAAATCACATGGCAGAAAAGACAGTCAGGAAGCAATCATGGAAGCCAGATTCAATTATTCAGAACACACTGTGGTATGATATGGTATGGTGTGGTATGGTGTGGTATGGTGTGGTATGGTATGATATGGTATGGTGTGGTATGGTATGGAATGGTATGGTATGGTATGGTATGGTGTGGTATGGTGTGGTAACCAATCCAGTCTTTCTCAAAGTAGTCCCCATGAATTCATTACCTCTCTTAAAGACCATATCACCTTAACACCAGTACATTGAGGATCAAGTCTGCAATACATGAGTTTTGGGGGAACAACTATATCTAAATCCTAACAGTGATCTAAAATACTAGACATTTATTCTCTCACAGTTGTGTAAGCCTTGTCAGCAAGACACTGGTGACAACTCTTCCTTGCCTTCCTCAGCTTTTGGTAGCCAGAATATTAACCGCATTACCTGCATTAACTGCCTTCATCTTTACATGGACTTCTCTATGCCTGAGTCTTTTTCTATTCTCTCATAAAGACTCTTATCATTGTGTTTAGGCCCCGTCTAGGTAACCCACAATTATTTTTCCCCAACATCTTCAAATTAATTATATCTTCAAACACCTTTTCTCAAGTAAGTCATATTCACAGGTTCCCAGATGTGATTCACTGGTTCCAGATATATAGCACCTCTAGCCCAACTGTGCTAGGGCATCAGAGAGACAGAAAAGAAGACCTGGAGGCAGTGAACAAGTCTTACAGGGGAGCTTCCAGGGGAAAGAATGCCACCTTCTGCAGTACTGCTATGGTCTAGTGGCAATGAGCTGGACCGGTAGCACTTTTATCCTTCATATCCCCTGCCAAAGAGTTACCCTTGAAATCTAATGGCAGTGGGATAGACCTAGAGCACTTTTCTTCTCCACAGAGCTCCTTATCACACTGGATTTCTATAGGGAGAGGAGTTTATAGGCTAGATTATAGATAAGCTGTGACTGGCTAGATTATCTTGTTTTGTATGGCCAGCATTCCACAGACTAGCAGACTTAGCTGTGTGCAGAAGGCAGGGTCTCTTCTAGATAACACCAGTTTGCCCCAGTTCAGTGACTATGACATGAAGTCATGGCATTCTCATCTTTCCTTGACTTGGGAGGAATCTTGGGAACATTAAAAAAAAATTCTGGGATTTGCTATTGAAAGTATTTTTCTTTTCCTTTTCTTAATCTTTTTTTTTTTTTTTGCCAGTCCCAGGGATTGAACTAAGGGCTTGGGTACTGTCCACTGTCCCTGAGCTTCTTTTGCTCACTCTACCACTTGAGCCACAGTGCCACTTCCAACTTTTTTCTGTTTATGTCGTACTGAGGAATCAAACCCAGGGCCTCATGCATGTGAGGCAAACACTCTACCACTGAGCCACCTTCCTAGCCCAACAGTATTTTTCTAAGAGCTCATATATAGTGTCTTTTAGGGACCATAGTTCAACCCACTATACTTTCTGTATTAATTGGATTTTCTCATTGCTATGATCAAACATGAGAGAATAAGTAAGGAATGAAGGATTTCTTCTGGCTCGATTTCAGAGGGCTCAAGATTGGGTGGTCCGATGTGCTTGGGCAGGACATCATGGCATCAGCAATGCATGGCAGAGGAACCTGTTCACCTCCTAGAGAACAGGGTTGGGGGTAGAGAAACAAAAAGGGGACAGGGACAAGATGTCCTCAGTGATCTGCTTCCTCCAAGTAGGCCTTACTTCCTAAAGTTTCTAGGCATTCCCAAAATAGTGCCACCAGCTGAAGACCATGATTTCAACACATGAATCTCTTGGAGACATTTCATACTTAAACTGAAACATCCTCCATTCCACAGCAGCAGACATCATTTCCAGGACAAGGGGTAAGGCCAGGAGAAGACAGCTATATACACTGTCCTTCTATCCTATTTTTAATTAGCATTGGCAACACGGGAGGCCACAGGTAAAACTGCCAAAACAGAATGGAAATGGGATGGAACCAGAATGGAAACACAATGAAACCAGTTGTCTATGGCCTGTTTGATTCTACACAAACACTAGGCTTCTGCCAGGCATAGGCATGCATGGGTCAAGTTGAGTGTGTGTGATATCATTGGTTGGTAGTGGAGGTGGTCGTGGTGATGGTTTTTAGTGCAACAGAAAGCTATGCTGCCATGTTATATGTTTTCTGTGCATTTTAGAGAAGTCCCCTAAGAAATCAATTTTAAGTTTAGAAGCCAAGTAAGGAGAGTCCCAAGAAGATGAAGAGAGAAGAGAAACATTTCCAACATTATGGAGCTATGAGTTCCATGGCCTTGCGTCTTCTTTAAAAATAATTACCTTTAAGTAATTTTATAAACAAACAGCCTTGCTTCTTAAAGTGTGAGGTCCTAGCTCACCGGAGTGGTGGAAAGCTCCTGATGCCAGATTTCAGAAATGGGAGGGAGAAAAACAGTGTCAGTCCTGTTGCCCCTATTGCCAGCTTCTTCAACTATTCTAAATCCAGTTTCAGTATTTACATACTGGGCACCAGGCAGGTCTTATTTTCCTCCAGTCTGACAACCAAGTAGGTGCTATTATTTTAATTTCACTTTCCAGATGAGACGCTAAAATTCTTAAAGGTTAAGGGACTTGCCGAAGATCATAGGGCCCTAAAATGCCTAACCCATACTCTCTATGTACCATGGCTTAAGAGAAAAGCACCCCTTTCTCCTTGCAGGTTCCCATTCATGGTGAGACTTAGAGCAGGAACCTGGCCCCTCTCCTCCTGCCCATTTGAAAGCTGGTGGATGGTGGAGGCAAGTGCTCAGCACTCCTGTCAGTGTGTAGTGTACTAGGAAGAAAGGACCTAATTCGAGGGTGCAGCATGCCCAGAAGCTGCCTCAGCCATTACCATTGTTGCCTGGGTGGCCCAACACCCAAAAGATACATTTTCTTCACATTTATGTGGCACAGTACCCTACGCCCATGAGCATCGAGTCTTAGTGAATCAATTTCTCCATCCATGTAGTTCAAGCAACCAGAAGGCATCCCTGCTCTAATTTATGAGGGACCAGCATGTGCAATCAATAGATGCCCACAGGTTATGGAAGAAGAGAAACATGGCCCAGGTGGCCCTGCTTACTAACAGGGAAATGGCCTCTTCCAGCAGCTTCTAGCACATGGGCTAGGACAGATTTACATTCTCTTTCTTTTTAGCCCTGAGCCTGAGGACAGGACTCCCTGTACAATTTTCATGGAGGGTGGTAGAGGTTGCGGGGGAGAGGGCGTCTGAGACCAGTGGTCCTCCCAAAGCTTTTGTAAGACCCTTTGTAGTTTGAGGCTCCAGAAACAAGAGCTTTCAGGATGGGTGCTGGACTTTGTGAGTGGGATAGGTGATGGAATGTTAAACCAATGAATCATAAAGAAACTGGCAACTGCTACCAGGCTGCCTGTGGAGGAAGAGGGGACCTAGGTCAGCCTTGCAGTCTCTAGAGAAGTTGCTACATTCACTTCTTTGGAAACCTAATTTCCAGAAGTAGATACTGACACTACCTCTTCCTCCTCCTCCTCCTCTTCCTCCTCCTCCTCTTCCTCCTCCTCCTCCTCCTCCTCCTCCTCGTCCTCTTGCTTGTCCTTTTTCTCATCCTCCTCTTTCTGGGTGCATTCTGGTACTGGCACTTGAACTTACATTCTTACTTGTCTTTATCCACTCTTGGTTGGTACTCTACCACTTGAGCCACACCTCCAGTCTAGCATTTTGCTGGTTAATTGGAGATAGTCTTGAGGACTTTTCCGCCAAGGTTTACATCCATCATCAGATCTCAGCCTTTCTGAATAGCTAGTATTACAAGCTTGATCCATCAGTGCCTGAATAGTTTCAGTTTTAGTGGTTTTTGTTCTTCTTAACAGGTGGGGGGCAGAGGAGATTTGGATATAAAAATAAAACAATAACAGCAGTGTGTTATTTGGGTAACTTGGAAAGAGGTACTTCCCTCCCCTGTACCTTCTGGAGAGCAGAGTGGTATATCGAAGTGGTTTTCAAACTCTTTAGTCCCAGGATCCCTTTTACTCCTGAAATATACAGAGGCTCTATCTTCCAGTGGAAAATTTAAGGTATTTATTAATTGTATAACAACAATAATGAACCTATTACATGCCAACATAAATAATATATTCCTAGTTGGAAAAAAATACATCTTCTAAAATAAAATATTTAGCCAGAGAGATTATTCTGCATGTTTGCAATTTAAATAAAAGTGTCTATATTAATAGAAGAATTGAACTTTCATATTTGCTTCTCATCCAGCATATTGTAATGTACGTTGTTTTGCTTAAAGCATAAGAATAAAAACTGGCTTTTATAAAGATACATAGCTAGGAAAAGGAATAGTGTACAACACTCTGGTTTAAATAATTGGGGCTATTCTTTTAAAATAACATAGCATAACAAATGTGTTAAATGTTAGCTGCAATGTGGAACCCAAAGCCAGGTTCACAAACATCTAATCTCTGTCCACTGGTCTCTAGAATGACTCTAGGGATGGGATGACTTTAGGCCCTGCGATCAAGCCCAGTGCCTCCAAGTGCTAACTACATGAACTACAGTAGTCCCAGCTCCAGCATACACTAATATTGGACCTTTTCTCCATGTGCTGTTTTGTAAAACAATGTACTGGCCATTAGAAAATCTTGGTTTATTGAGATATATGAGTATTCCCAGTGTTGACATATCTTACATACCATGTTAGGGAAGAGCTATATTATATTCATCCTTATAATCAGAAGTCAGTTATTTTTGAAGAAAAGAGCCTATATTCATAAGTTATAAGGTCTGAAGTTTTATTTTTCAGACTTTGAAGCTCAAACTTTATCATTGGCAACAAATAGTATCACTGGTTCTCCTTGAAGTGACAGGCTCCCTTTGTTCATTTTTGAGAAAGTATCTGCCAAATACCCAGTCTAAAAAAGCAGTCTTTGTTATTCATTCTTCCAAGCCAAAAAAAAAAAAAGAGTTCAGACTAGAAAGTGGCTCATTCATTCAATTGGCAACTCAAATAACTGCTAAGCATTTTTCTATGCTTTCCTATGATAACCATCAATTCCTTTGCGATATAGCAAGAGTACTTTATGCAAACTTCCCAGGTTGTTACACGGACTATTTTGAGAAGTCTCAATATTTGATATAACTAATCATTTTTCCTGCTTCAGCAAGGGCATTCTTGAAAGGGTTTCTCCTGCAAGGGTGTGGCATGCTGATAGTTCCACTGGTGCTCCAGCCTTGATGTGTACCAAAATGCCAGGAGTTTCCTATTATTGCTTTTGTTGCATTGGGGTGACTATCAACATGGTGAGAAAAAACTCTGGCAGGAGCTCTTACTGGCCTGTGTACCACCCTTTGTGGTACATCCTTTGTGCTGGGATGGGAGCAAATAACTGAATGTCAAGGATGCCTTACCCCAGTTTTGCCCAGATGCCTACTTGTCTTCTTCACATCATTTCATACAGTGTCTTGGCTGCCTTACATGTAACATAAGGGACTCTGACATCTCATTGTTACTTGAGGAGCACTGTGGGGCGTGGGGCAGTCTTTATCATCCACTACGCTTATTGTCCCATTTACTTCTCATGCTTTGCCCTGTCTGATGCAGTGTTGGGAGGGTATGTGAACAGATGTTCTCTCCCTGTCCTTTTATTGTAGTGGTACTGGGTTTGACATCAAGGCCTCTCACTTGCAAAGAAGGCACTGTAACACTTGAGCCATAACCACAGTCCTTTGGTTAGTTATTTTTCAGAATCTTGTGTTTTTCCCTTGGCTATATCAAGCCAAGATCCTCCTACTTGTACTTCTCTATACTTAAGATTGCAAATGTGTTGCCGGGCGCCTGTGGCTCACGCCTGTAATCCTAGCTACTCAGGAGGCTGAGATCTGAGGATCACCATTCAAAGCCAGCCCAGGCAGGAAAGTCCTTGAGACTCTTATCTCCAATAAAAACCACTAGAAAACCGGAAGTGGCACTGTGGCCAAGCGGTAGAGCGCTCCTCTTGAGCTGAAGAGCACAGGGACAGCACCCAGGCCCAGAGTTCAAGTCCCACAACCGACTAAAAAAATTAAAAAAGATTGCAAATGTGAACCACCAGACATGGCTTGTTGGATGAGATGGTGAGGAGGGAAGGGGGGGGGGGGTCTCACGCACTTTTTGCCCAAGCTGGCCTCAAATCACAATCCTAATCACTGGGTAGTTGGTATGATAGATGTGAACTACTCTGCCCAACCACAAGTTTCTTCTTGTCCCTTTACAAAAGGAAGGGCATCTAGCTCTCCCATAGAGTCCACTGAGCTCTCTAGGTAAAGTAGAAAGAGGAACCTCCTTCCAGTCTCTTTCTAGAAGGCTGTATTGTGGAGTAATACTCCATCTCTACTGTCCAGAGAGAAGCCTAGATAAGGTGAGTTATTTGAACACTTGTTCCAAGTAGTTCTTGCTAGGGCATTGTCAGCTAATGGGGAAGGAGAGGCTCTAAGTTGCAAAGGATTTATTTTATAGAAATAAGATACATATTTTTTATTTTCTTATTTTATAATATTTTTTTCACAAAAAGTAACAAAGATCAGACTGGATGGTTTGCTGAAAGAACTACATTTTTGTGGTAGATTTCCATTTGTCTCCTGAGGGAAAGAGGCCAGGATTGTGCTTTGCCTCCTTGATCACCATCCATGGACCAGAATTGACCCTGTCCAGCCCTTATTGGCCTCTCAAAATCTAACTTTTCAGAAACCAAGCAATTATCACTAAGAGTAAATACAGCAATTATTGTTTGGTTTCTGAAAAGTTAGGTTCAAAAAGGGCTGTACCAGGGCTATTATCCTAAAGAAGGAGTAATCTGCCTGAGGAACGGACTGAGGCATCTGACCAGGGAGCTATGACTACAGACAAAAGGACTTTTACTTAACACATCACACACAAGGCAGCACAGAGGCATATTTCTCCCTTTATGACTTGTAAAAAATGAGACAAAACTTAAAACACAACTTCTTCTTTCCTGCCTGCTTTTGTAAAGCTTTAGTGTATGTACTTGAATTCTTTAATATAAGAGCTGGACCAGGCCTCCTGGCAAATCCCTATAATCCCTCCTACTTAGGAGGTAGGGAGATAGGAGGATCTCATTTCGAGGCTATCCAAGGAAAACTTAACTGGACCCTATATCAAAAACAAGCTGTGTGTGGTGGTACATACCTGAAATCCCAGCTACTGGAGAGATGTAGGTTGGAAAATCATAGTCCGAGGTTGGCCCAAGCAAAGTTAGCTTAAGACTCTATCTGAAAAACAAAAACAAACACACACAAAAAAATCCACAAAACTGAAATGCAAAAGGCACAGCTCAAGTGGTAAAGCATTTGCCTAGCATACATGAGGCCCTGACTTCAAGCTCCAGTATTCAAAAGAAAAAAAGGGGGATGGGATCATAAGCTGCCATCAATGCGTCTTACGCATTTGGTCTATATAAAATGGATGGTCAGACGTTCTTGAGTCTAACCTCTACCTAACCATTAACCAATCACCAGGTGAGAAGATGCTGCACTGCCTCTGTGAAAGGCACTAATGCTCCTTACACGCCAGATACTCAGCGAACCAAGGTACTCTCAAGCTCCTCTGTGCCACAAATCCCGCTGACTGCTCCCTGAGGTCAGTGGCACTTACGCCCAAGGCTCAACGATCCATTGTACATGCAATTCTGATGAAAAACCTACGAAATGTGAATGCAAACAAAATGAAACAACAACAATAAAAAGATCTTGTTCCTGTGGGAACTGGAGTTATAAGCACTAGAAAGGCTTCATAAGGGCAAGTCACACACACAAAAATTGCCTTTGAATTTGGTGTGGAAAAAGAAATGTGGAAATGACCAGAGAGAAAAGATAATAAAGATTTTAGAGTAATTCTGGACTTGGACTGCTTTGTGTCTTTAAATTCTCATTCTACTGTGGGTGGGTTGGTAGGAAAGAAGAGAGGAGAAAACAAAGACAAGGAAAACCCATACACCAGGTGCTGTGGCTTGTAACTATAATCCTAGCTACTTAGGAAGCTGAGATCTGAAGATTGAGGTTCAGAGTCAGCCCAGGCAGACAAATTCAAAAGACTCTCCACTTAACTAGCAAAACACCAGAACTGGAGATATGGCTCAAGTGGTAGTGGGCCAGCAATGAGTGAAAAAGTCAAACCCAGCCAGAGCACAAAGCTCTGAGTTCAAGCTCCAGTACCAGTACAAAAAAAGAAAAGAAGGAAAAAGAAAACCCATAGATGATCCCAAGATGTTGTGAAGTCCATGAGTGCAAGGCTGTGCTATTGGCTCAAGTATCACTTGGCATCTAGAATATCTGGAACCAAGTGGAACTCAATAAATATTTGCAGAATAAATTAATTGTGAAGGTAGTTGAGGCAAGATACATAAAGCAGAACTCCAATTAACAGATGTCTGATCCAAGAAAATGTCCTGATCTTACACCAAAAGATGTCCAGCCAGGTATAGTAACTCAAGCCCATAATCCAAGTCATATAAGAGACCATAAGTAGGGGAATCAGCAGTACCTTGAACACAACATCCCCTTAGCAAGCACAGGGCCCTGAGTTCAAACCCTGAGTTTAAAAGTTATAACCCTATATACTTTGAGTTTAAAAGTTTCAGGTATGCTCTCATCATTTTTCATGTTTCCTCCCTAGACAACGCCATTAATCAATGGGCCATCTACTGCCCTGCTCCTACTGGACAGGAGGGGTTTGCCGGGATTGAGAAGCAGAAAGCACCTTGCTCATCCATGATTGGTTCCAAGAGTAAAAAGACATCTACCCAGACCATGAGACCTTAAAGCAGACTTTCCTAGTTTTCTTTCTAGAGTATAACTAGAACAGTTTACCAGAGTCCAGGAAGGAAACTTGAGGAGGTAGACTACATCTCTAAAGACTTGTCCAATGGACATAGGCAGTAGGAAGAAGCAGCCATGGCTTTTAAATTCCACTGAGCCAGTAAACTATTATAACTCACACTCATAGTAAATGCCCCGCCCCACACCCCCTGCTGCAGACTTACAAGGGTGTTAGGATTCATAATATTTATACACACACACACACACACACACACACACTTATTCTCCCCTCACCTTCTCTCCCTCCTTGTCCAGAATGAGATAACTAGCCTCCGTTTGAACATGGGATCAGAATTGCTGGAACCAAGCACTATGGATAGAAACTGGAAGCTATGAGGCAAGATAAATCCTTCTTTCTTTCAATAGTTTATGGAAGGTATTTTGTCAAGTGACAAAAAATTACATATATATATTTACAGAGAGAGAGAGAGGGAGGGAGAGAGAGAGAGAGAATCTAACACAAGTGTTTAAGTGGTGGTTGGTATCTGAAACATCACAATATATCACAATTAGCCTTTCCCAAAATCCCACCCCCACCCCTCCACTCCTTCCACTGGATCTTTTCATTTCTTATTGAGCACATGCTCAATCATTCCAGTGAACACAAATCTCTTTTAGAATCATACTCATCATCACATCACAGGCATGAAATAATGAACACTCTATTCTTCATGTTTATAGAGTTCTATTCATAGGTATTAGACAGAAATTAATATACAAAGCCCCACCTTCTTCTAAGCTACCTCTGTGTACCTCTTCAAATCTCAGCTCCCTGACAGCATTCCTCTATTAAGCAATACAAGGTATCTGTGGAATTGTGTTGATATGACTGCTGAGTTTGGCAGAGAGGCCAGCCAGTGTTGCCCTGAGTTTAGAGACTGTTTAGAGATAGACCAGAGAGCAGTTACATCATCACAGCTCTTAGTCTTTCAAGTCCACACCTTGGAAGGGTTGTAGGAATTTCAGATTGACTCGTCCCCAGCTATTCATCTCCAATTTATTACTCCAAGAACATAGACTTAGTCACCCTTGAAGAAAAGAGACTGCTATGCTAATCTCATAGCCTAGGCCTGCTTTCTAGGATAATCAGATCCCTTTTCCTTCAGTCTGAGAGTGGTTATATTTTTTAGTAGTGTAATGGTTTTGATTAAAATGCCTTTCCTTTTGAAGATTCAAATCAGATCAGTGAAAAGAGAGTCTCTTTTATATAATAAATTCTTGGGGCTCTAAACCACATACTTTGTTTTGTTTAGTTGTTTATGGCTTGGGATTTTGGTACTGGGGGCAGGGATTGGTGGTATTGAGGGTTGAATTAGAGGCCTGTGCTTGCAAGCAGGTGCTCTATCACTAGAACAGAAAATAAGAAGGATACACACAATGCTTCTTTTTTGTTGCTTGTACTGGGGTTTGAATGCAGCCCCTTGTACATGTTAAACAAGTGTTCTACCACTTGACCTATGCTCATCAGCTCTTTTTACTTTTGGGTTTTGTTTTTGTATTTTTCAATTTCTGTTGTTGCTTTTGATGTGAGTGTGAGTGTGTGTGTTTGTGTGTGTGCACGCACACGCATACACACAAGTACTGGGGCTTGAACTCAAGACTCGAGTTCTGTGCCTTAGCTTTTTCACTCAAAGCTGGTGATCTACCACTTGTGTTACAACTCCACTTCCAGATTTTTGATGGTTAATTGAAGATAAGAATTTCATAGACATTTGCTCTGGCTGGCTTCAAACGATGAAGCGCAGATCTCAGCCTCCTAAGTAGCTAGGATTATAGGCATGAGCCACTGGTACCCAGCTCCTTTGATTTTTTTTATATTTCATTTTGAGACAAGGTCTCCTTACCTTGCCTGAGCTCGCCTTAAATTCATTCTTGCCTCTACCTCCTGAATAGCTGGGACAGTATGTTTATCATCAAGTCCAGCAGCAAGACTTTTTCTTATTTAATGTTCACTACTTGGGTTGTTAAAGAAATACCTAAAATTCATATTTCTGATTCATTAGAATGTGTATTTGGAGAGACAAGAAAGAATTTTACTTCAGCTCATCCAAAGTTTTATACAGTAATTTTTGAAATAGTTCTGGAGATTGAATGAAACTAGTACTCCAGGTCGAAAGAGTTTTATTGGTCACAACTGTGGGACTCTTTTTGTTTGTAAAGCGGAACCTGTGTTTCTATGAGTCACTTTATTTAATAGCTATCTCAGTAAACTCACAAAGGCAAAGATGTGACAGTGTTGCTCATCTGTATATTGACAGTTGTTCAGCCTGCTTTAAATGTCTGTCAAAGTCCAGTGGTCTAGGAAAGAATGAAGGCATGGATGACAACAGATCTCAGCCAGAATTGCTCCGCATATGCACTGATAGGAACCTGACCTTTAACAGGGCCTTCTGTGCCCCCGCTTTCCGCCATCCCCCACCCCACCCCCGCTGCACCCCTGGGAGGAGGAGAGGGGTCTGTCCTCCCTACCCACGTCCAGCTGTGTTCAGCCCTTGCACCTGTTTCCATGTCATTAGCAACATCTGCTAATATTGAAAATAGTTTAGGGACTTCCCACCTATGAAAATCAATTCCTGTAAAATAAGACCCCCAAAAAAGTAATTTAAAGGAGAGATGGAAATTTTGAAAGGCACTTAGTTGCCCAGAAATGCTCTGAGCCCCAACCCTAACAGTCAGCATGCACAGATGATGAAACCTCTCCGTGGCAAAATGGAAGGACCTTTCGTATCCAAGCAGGAGACTGTTCATGCAGGATAGCAAAAACACTTTCTATACATGAGCCACAAATGACCCCACAGAACTTACATGTTGATGTCTTCATCTGTGGCCCCTCAGAAGGTAGCAGAGTGTGAAAAGAAGATCTTTAAAGAGAGAACTAAGTTAAAAAAAGAGGGCAAGCCAGACATGAGTGGCTCACACCTGTAATCCGAGCTACTCAGGAGGCTGAGATCTGAAGACTGCAGTGTAAGCCAGCCCCGGCAGGAACATCTGTAAGACTCTTTTAACTACCAGATAACCAGAAGTGGTGCTGTAGCTCAAAGTGGTAGAGCACTAGCCTTGAGTGAAAGAGATCAGGAACAGCATCAAGCACCCAAGGTGTTCAAGCCCCCTAACCAACAGTTCAAAAAAATAAAATAAAAAGAGGGGGAAGAAATGTGACACCGAGAAAGAGCGAGAGGAAGACACGTGTGTGGAGATTCTGTGAGGAAGCAGACCTGCTAAGACCCAGAGCTTGGGCTTCTACCCTCTACTGCTGTGAGCATAAACCTTTCTGTCATTTAAGTGTACTGGCCAAGGGCTTTTTGTTATTGAAGCCCTAACAAATTAATCTGATACTATAAAATTATTCATCAAAGTAGGAGCACAAAAATGTGTCTGTGTAATGCATACCTACTGAGTTCTATATAATTGGGGTTACATAATAAAGCAAAACATGATAACGTAAGAGATCAGGTGGAAAGCCTATAGCAAGACTTTTGTCTCTCTGGAAATTATATGCTACTTGACACCTGGAGCTAAATTTTCTTACCTCTAAAAATGATGTTTTTAGATGTTTCAGACTTTTCAGGCCCCTACCTCCTGCTCTTCACATCCCTTCATTCCCCCACTCTCTCTGTATGCATACACTTCTTACTGCTCTCCCCACCTACCCATTCTATCATAACACCATAACACACCCTCTTGCCCTCTGACCAGCCACCTCTGATATCCATATGTGGCTCTACTTTAAAAGAAAGGGAGGAACAGGAGCAGGAGGAAGAGGAGGAGGAAGAAAGCCATTCTGTTTTGCTTTGTTTGGTTTTATAAGTCTTCAAGCAGGTTTCCCTAACCAAAATTTGGGAACAAATTTTAACACCTGTTTGTGAAGGCCAGATTTTCTGGTTGACCTTTACTCAATCAGGGTCCATGAGTTTGGAAAACTCAGCCAGTAGTCCTTATGTATCCTCATGTGTTTCGACTATGAGAGAACACATTGCCAGACTTGGAGAGAAGTCTCATCTGTATCTGGCAAAAACTGACAAGGACCACAGGTCTGAGGGGCAGTGTTTCCTCCTGCTCCAGCCTGGAGAAGCTCCGGGCTAGGTCTATAGTAGCCTGTCCCCATCAGGAGGTCCCCTTCAGTGAGGCATTGGACATGGCTCCAGGAGGCCCGCAGGAAGTTACTTGACTCTGAATCTGAATTGTAAAAGTTTAATTTCCTGAACAGTAAGATAAGAGAATTAGATCAGATCAGTCACTTTCAATTTTCTTAACTATAAGAAAGAACTTTGTCGTTTACATGTATGAATATAGAACAATGAAACCTGTGCAGTGTTTTAGGAAGGGGGCGGGAAGGAATTAAGGGAATTAGAGAGAGCGGGAGATTGATTGGAATACCTTGGAACTTGATTGGAAATGTCAAAATAAAATGTCACAATAAAATCCCTCTGCATAACTAAAGCATGCTATTTTTTTTCTTCTTTTTGTTGGTTGTAGGTCTTGAACTCAGGGCCTGGACACTGTCCTTGAAGTTTTTTGCTCAAGGCTAGCACTCTACCACTTGGAGTGACAGTTCTACTTCCAGTTTTCTGGTGGTTATCTGGAGATAACAATTTCCTGCCCAGGCTGGCTTTGAACTGTGATTCTCAAATCTCAGCCTCCTGGGTAGCTAGGATTATAGGCGTGAACCACCAGAGCCTGGCAATGTGCTAATTTCTTAAAAGAACTGTATATAAACAAAATTTTGTATAAATTTGTATCAAAGGCATGCAAGCTAATATCTAGATGGCCTGGCTCTGGACCTGGAAAAATAGACAAAGTCCTACCTATTGTCACCTCCTTCTGCTCCCTATTCTCTTCCTTTTCTGTACCACCTCCACCCCCAATCCAAGGACTTCCATGGACACATACACACACCCATGCTTCATGGGACCTGGGGGAAATTCACAAATTTCATTAGCTCTCAGGCCAGTGGTGTTCTGGGCTCTGGGGGAAGGTTCTATTTTGTAGTGTTGGCTGATTTTAGTGGTATAAATACTATCAGCATGGCTACATTCAAGCTATCGAAGTCAAAGTCACACCACTACATGCAGAGTCAGGCATTCAATAGCATCTCATATAGTATAACTGAATGGATGTGGTTTAAATATTTATTGCTTCTCCTTTTAATGTAGTTTGACTATCCATTTATATAATTCTATACATGGATAATGGCTGTGTGTAATAATCAGCTTGCAAATCTCCTGAAAATTTACCAGTTGGTTCTTCTGAGTTGGTATTCAGAATACCACTGCTGTGACCTTTGTAGCTCCTACATTCTAAATGTTTACATTTAAGCATAAACATTTGAAGTTAGAAAGGGCTAAGTGGGATAATTTTAGGGATTTGGGGATTGTACTCAAGAGGAAAGAAAGAACATGATTTAGTATGCCATCCAGCACAGAGAAGACAACTTGGCAAACAGTAGATGGCCAGTCCATTGCTCAGCCTACGTCCTGTAGGTTCTGTACTTGGTTCTGCATTTTACCTTCTGTCAACTGGCCTTACACGGGGCAAGGGCACCAACTAGGGTAATACCTGTGGCAAAAATTTATCAACAATGTACTCAATGCCTTAATAACTTTAGAAACACTACAAGAGAGGGCCCAGGAAGGTGGCTCAGTGGTAGAATGCTTGCCTTGCATGCATGAAGCCCTGGGTTAGATTTCTTAGCACTACATAAACAGAAAAAGCCTGAAGTAGCATTGTGGCTCAAGTGGTAGAGTGCTGGTCTTGAGCTGAAGAGCTGAGGGACAGTGCCTAGGCCCAGAGTTCAGGCCCCACAACTGACCAAAAAAGAAAGAAAGAAAGAAATACTACAAGAGCTACTTTTGATGACACAGGCCGAATGCCAAGAGGCCCAGGTGGGCTCTAAACCCTCTAGGCAGCCATAATCACACTGCATTAGGTAGGTAGGTAGGATCTTACTGTCTCATCACTCCTCCTGGCTACTGTCTCCCAGTGGGGAGAGTCAGTGTTTACTTTATACTTTCATCAACCCTCCATTCTTCTCTGAGTCTCTGACCATAGACTGGGTATCCATTAGCCAGTTATGAGCACAGATTCTGACTAGACACCAGCATACATGGAGGCATTAAACATGTTGAAAATAGACATTTTCTCCTACTTTCTCCCCCTGCCCAACTCCCCTTCCCCCCAAGTTGTAAAGTTCATTCCAACATAGTGTCTTGTATTGCTGTTGCATTGGTTCACCCTTTGTCTTTTGTCTCATGACTTTGTTATTCTCCTTCCTGTCCCCAAATCAGATAAACATATATAAAAGACAAAGGGTACCAAGATAAAAAACAGTTACAATAGGGGATAAACAAAAGGGGAAGGAAGGAAGGAAGGAAGGAAGGAAGGAAGGAAGGAAGGAAGGAAGGAAGGAAGGAAGGAAGGAAGGAAGGAAAGAGAAG
>NW_012267218.1:30438720-30478913 GCF_000151885.1 Dipodomys ordii
AAGGAAGGAAGGAAGGAAGGAAGGAAGGAAGGAAGGAAGGAAGGAAGGAAGGAAGGAAGGAAAGAGAAGAAGGAGGGCTGGGAAGGTGGCTCAGTGGTAGAGAGCGCTTGCCTTGCATGCATGAGGCCCTGGGTTCGATTCCTCAGCACCACATAAACAAAAACAAAAAAGCTGGAAGTGGCGCTGTGGCTCAAGTGGTAGAGTGCTAGCCTTGAGCTGAAGAGCTGAGGAACAGCGCCCAGGCCCAGGATTCAGGCCCCACGACAGGACCCTCCCAAAAAAGAAAGAAAGAAGAACAAACTTCACATAGTACATTAAAAAACAAAAACAAAAACCTCTTGTTTCCATATCATAGAGTTCATTCTAATTAGCATCATTTTATCTGGTCATATGTACACAGATATTGAGCTATTGTGATCTTCTGCTAGGACTATCCTAGACATATACTAATTATTATGAATGAAACCATAGAACCTATGTTTCTTTGGGTCTGGCTTACTTAATATAATTGTTTCCAAGTCTTTCTATTTCCTTACAAATGGGGCAATGTCATTCTTTCTAATGGAAGCATAGAATTCCGTTGTGTATTTATACCACATTTTCTTGATCCATTCATCTACTGAAAGGCATCTGGGTTGATTCCATATTTTAGCTATGGTAAATAATGCTACAAAGAACATAGTTGTGCTGGTAGCTTTAGTGTGACCTTGTTTGTGATCATTTGGGTAAATATCCAGGAATAAGATTGTTGGATCAGAGGGGAGCTCTATGTTTAGTCTTTTGAGGAACCTCCATACTGTTTCCCAGAGTGGTTGAACCAGTATACATTCCCACTAATAATGTAGTAGCATTCCCTTTTAGCCACATCCCTGCTGGCACCTGTTATTATTTGTCTTCTTGATAATGGCCATTCTAACTGGAGTGAGGTGGAATCTCAATGTAGTTTTGATTTTAATTTCTTTTATGACCAGAATGTCTATCAAGCTATTTCTACAGCCTCTTCCTCAAGTTGCCTACTGCCTGCTCAATAATGTTCAATCTTATTAAAAGCATACACAGATTCAACATATCAATTTATGAGTATAATGCACCTAGATCAATGTCACCTCTTTCATTCTCTTCTCCCATCTCTCCCAATCCTACCATCTCCTCAAGTTACCTGGCTCCCTTTTCACATAAGTACACTGAATATTATGAATTGAAACCCCTTTGTACAACTACTTAAAGATAGTTAAAAAATACATTTAAAAAAAAGAGCATCAGAAGAGCAACTTACAAGCTATGCAAATGTAGCTGAGCAGAGAGAAGAGAGACACTGAGGGGGCGTTTAAAATGAGTGCTTGGAATGCAGTAGAATCTTTCAGAGAAAGTTTTCTAGACTTAGCAACAACTATATTTTATAAAAAGTAAATGCAATTATTTCTTGGTACAGATGTAATACATACTTATGACAAACAAAGCAGAAAATACAGACAAGCAAAGAAAGAAAGAGAAAAAAACTGTAAGAAGTACCCACCTACCATCTCACCTACCCAAAAACTCCTTCTGTCAACACCTTCAATGCTTTGACAACCAGCATTTGTAGGAGCAATGTGCAGAGCTGAGACACTGGTGTATGTGTGTGTGTGTGTGTGCGTGTGTGCGTGTGTGTGCACACGCAGGACATCAGAGATAGTCATGGTGTTTTAGTCTATAGTCAGAGTAAGTGACAAGAAATCCATCTGATTGGGAATGCAATTGGGACGGGCATTGATGTTGAGGACTGAGAACAAAGACAATTACATCTTTCAGGCAAGGCAGAGATTCAAAGTGGAGTAGCAGTACCAGGCAATCTTACTAAGCAGTGACATGATTAAAATAATCATAATAGCAATACAGTTGACACTGAGTGCTTACCATATGTAAGACATTATTGGTAAGTACTTTTCCATCCATCTTCTGAATTAATCCTTGCACTCACCCTGCAAAGTCCTTATCTCCAATGTAGAGAGGATGAGAGCTTTGTCCAGATTCACACAGTAAGTGGGTTCCAATCGGAAGGCCCTGGAGTGTTTATTAAAAATGCAATCTTTGGTCCTTATCTCAAGTACTTGATTCAGCAAGTCTAGGAGGAAGCAGAGGAGTTACTCAGCTCTACAATCCTCCTGGTGAAGTTCCATCTAGTCAAGTCTGAGGGTGAGGGCTGCTGATCTTGGATAATAGAAGAGCAAAACACACAAGTAGTAACAGGAGATCCAGGAGAGCCATTCCTCTGACCAGTTCTCTGACTGGATTTTACTGCACTAAGGTGTCTTAAACTTTGTCCCTGGAGCTTCTGCAGTCCTCCCCCTTAAAAAATATTATAATGTTTTTAACTAAGCTTCTGTTCTAAGCCTGGAGTAAAAATCAAAATGGAGTCCGCTTCAGATCTCCAAATGGAAACTGAGTTCTTAACTGACCTTCTGAGAAATCTAGAGAGAGATGATAGCCAAATTTCCCAAATAGGGAAGTTTCAACAGGCATGATTATAAAGGGCCCTCTGCTTTAATCCTTAATAATAACAAGGAAAAGAAAAGTGAGGGGCTAGAAGTATAACTCAGTGGTAGAATCCAGACTTACTATTTGCAAGGCCCTGTGTTCAACCTCTGCCCTAAAGGAAAGATAAAGTAACCTGACGTCATCCAGTCAACTACTTTTCTACTATTCTGTCTCCTTGTTACTGCCTTATAAGAAAGTAACTTTAACCAATCTACTTTTTCTTCTTTGTTTCTGCTGTGTTTAGCTCTGTTCCTCTATAAAAAAAATAAAC
Source organism: Dipodomys ordii (assembly GCF_000151885.1). NCBI lineage: Eukaryota > Metazoa > Chordata > Mammalia > Rodentia > Heteromyidae > Dipodomys > Dipodomys ordii. The sequence goes on from NW_012267218.1 coordinate 30,441,509, forward strand.
CCTTTTTATCCATTAGGACATGTTTTCTACTTATGGAATTGAAACCACAGTTTTAGGACAAAAAGCCTTAGTTCTAGGAGTCCCAACTGGTCCCAACTGGCCATCTGCCCCTACACAAAGCAGTAGTGCCCATTAGAGAAAGATTCAATCAAATTTAGCCAAGTAGGGTAGACAAAAGGATGCAATGACCCCAAACATTGTCTTCAAGGTACTGACATAAATCTTTGGTTTAAGCAGTAGAAGAAAGGTAACATGTACTTATGTGGTCGTGGTCAACGAAGTCCTCTGGTTGATAATTATCCCAGGATGGTTTAGGTATCTCCATAAGAAGATGGCATGGTTTAACTGAGGAGCAGTTTTAGCTTTTGTCACAAGATGTTTACTCATGATCCTGCCCTTCCTGGAATTCCAAGGTTACTGGAGGCTAGGGACAGTAAAAAAGAGAGTTAGAAAACTCTCTTGGGCTGGGAACGTGGCTTAGTAGTAGAGTGCTTTCCTAGCATGCATGAATACTCAGGTTTGATTCCTTAGTACCATATAAACAGAAAAGGCTGGAAGTGGCACTGTGGCTCAAGTGGCAGAGTGCTAGCCTTGAGCAAAAGAAGCTCAGAGACAGTGCCCAGGTCCTGAGTTCAAGCCCCAGGATTGGCAAAAATAATTTTAAAAAAATCTCCTAATAATGGAGAGAGAGGGAGAAGGACAAAATGGAATTAAGCCAGTGCCATCCTTCAGAATGAATTCTGCCTGATTCTAGAATCACAACCAAGCCAATTAACAAATTTAAACTATATTTGTTGTACTTTTGCCCTTTGACAGAGACCTGTGGGCAGAGATCACTTGTTACCTCTGGCACTTGGTCCTTTTGCCAACTCCTCTTAGATTCTTGAACAGAAGAGAATACCTAAATGGGGTCACTAATGCATGGTCAGCAGTTACAGAGAAGTATGGCTCTCAGTGATAATAGTAAAGCCTATAAGAATGTCTTCTGAGTCACCATGAAATGCTTTCCGTGAGTGGCTCTCAAGGACCTTGAGAACTGGGAAGCTGAGGAAAGCCCTCATGTATCAACCAGTGACAATTCCAGCTATGCAGGAGGCCTCTGGTGGGAATATCGAGTGCTCTGAGGACTGCCCTGGGAAAATCATGAGACCTTACCTCAAAAGTAACTAAATCTCAAGGACAGTACCCAGGCCCTGAGTTCAAGCCCCAGATGACACACACACACACACACACACACACACACACACACACTCAAGGACAGCACCCAGGTCATAAATCAAGCTCCAGGACTGACACAAAAATACATACATACAAATATACATAACATACACACATATATAAGTATGGGCTGGAGGTGTGCTTTAAGAACTAGAGTGCAAACACAAGGCTCTGAGTTCAAACCTCAGTACTGCAAAAAAATAATAATAAATATTTAATCAATAATAAGCCTATAGAGTGGAAAGCACTCCAGGTTGTCTACTGAGTAACCCATTGTCCCAAGTCTCTTTTAAAAATTCTCTGAGGATAACAAACCTGAGCAAGAACTTAGTCCAACACCTGAGGTCCATTGATTGCCCTTGAGTAGTCATCCTCTGGCCCCACAACCTAGATAGAGTAGGAGCCAGGAGGTCTGCTGGCCTCTGAAACAGCAATCAGAGAGGGAGATTATTCAGACATTCTGAAGGGGCATTTGGGACCAATGAGTAGAACTACAAGACCATGTGGAGAGGAGGGCTGAGAACCAAGAGGAGCTCCTGGTTGCAAGTTTCTGGTGAACAGGAGGCCAATTCTCTTGGGTTCTTTGAGCCTCCAAGCTCAAATCTGTAGGATTGGGGAGCCAGTCTTAATGATCTCAAAGGTCCTTTCAGCTCTAGGTGGGAACAGTATGGAAATCCTAGTTGAATGGACATCTACTACCCAGGTTTATTTCTGTGTTGGCAAGCCTATAAATCCGGGATGCCCAATGCCACCTGGAGGCCATGGCAGACACAGGTTACAGAGGAGCTCACCGCTGTACCAGGATGACCATCTCTACTGAGAAGGAGACTGGGAAAAACAGGCGGCTGTTCCAGCCCAGGGCGGGCTGTAGGTCCTTCCTCCAGCGGAAGGATTCAAAGACATTTCACAGAAGTGACCTCATTTCATTCTTCCCACCCAGTAGTGATGTTAGTATTTATAGTAGCTCTTTCCATGTGAACACAAGAGACAACCAAGAGAATGCTATGGGAAAGAAAAAAAGTTATTTTTAGGGACATGTAAGATGTGAAAGAGACAGCTACCTCCCAAAGGCTCTGAGCTGTCAGGCAGGCTTCATGTGCTAATTGGAAGATTCCCAAGCAGTGACCCACCACGTCTCTCTTTTTCTCATCATCATTGGTTAACAGGATGTGATTCAGCAAAAGGTATAAATCTTTTCATTGGGTTGGGTTCTCTAAAGGCCCCAGAACTACCTGAGACTAGATAAATCATTTGTTTATTTTTCCATTGCCTTCTCTTTCCAAACAGGTACTGGTAGTCTGGCTTTTTGTTTTCCCTGGCCTTAGGAATTTTTTTTTCTGGACAGGAAGCAGAAGCTGCTTAAAGATAATAGACCTTCTGGTCTTGATAAAAGCCTGGGTGGATTGTGATGATTAGATACTCTTGGAGGAGCTGGGAGGGCCTTCAAAGACAAGGACAAAAAGAGAACACAACTCTGATTGTGAGAACAAAGGGGGGGGGGAGACAAGGACAAAAAGAGGGCACAACTCTGCTTGTGAAAAGTCGGGGTGGGGAGGGGGTGGCATTGGGTTTCCATCCTTGCCAGATCACTGCGTTCAAACAGCAAAATTGCCCAGTTGGAAGGGATTTGAGGATACATGACAAATTCTTTTGGCTGATATCTATAGGAGATGCCTCACACTTTTGCCCAGTTGAACACAATCTTTCAGGGGAAAGGGCAGACTCCCAGAAGATTAATAATCTGCCCACTGAGCAAGTCTGAGTCTCAGAGTTAGATTGACTTTGATTTTTAAAAAGAAAGAAAACAAATAGAAATACAAACAAAAGTAGAGAAATTCAGTATTGTTGGCCCAGCCAGGTAGTGGCATGAGTCACCATAATAATGTCTAGAAGAATGAATAACACCATTTTCTTGCTACACTAGTCTGTGAAGATACAATTCACATCTGCTTAACAGCCAAATCTTATTAGCTGTAATTCCTACCATAGGAAATCCAGTCTCATATTCTGTTGATTAGGATGCTTTAGCTGAAAGCATTAGAAAACCAGGCTCAAACATATAAGTAAATACATAATCTCCTAAGTAGGAAGTTTAGAAGTGGTGAGTTCCAGGTACTGTACTGATTCGTTGAATCCAGGTACCTTTAAGGTCTAAGTCTTTGTTGAGTCTCAGAAAACAATATGGCACAGTGGTACTTTGATGTGCTGAGCTAAAACAGTAATCTTATAACCTTTCCCTCCCCACCCCAACTTCACTCTGAAGTTTCCCTTCTCTAACTTGCAAAAGAAATGCAAGCCTCCTCCCTAGGGATCTCATAAAATAAATAGGAAAGATTAATCACTTGAGAATATCCAGACATTTCAACTATTCTGAGAGCAGCTCAAACACCTTGAGAGATAGAGGGAGACTTGAGCAGCATACTAAGACAAACTTGTTCACCATGCAGTTCCACCCCTTACCTTACCTCCCCTCCCCTCACCCCAGCTATTCTGTCTCCTACTTGATTTCCAGAAATTTTCCATTTACAAACCACTCAGCACTCTCTTAGCCCATTCATTTCCCCACTTCTTGCTCCCAGAAGAAGATAAGATATAAGACGCTGAACCTCATTGGGTTATTAGGTAATCGCTCCTCTGTGACTTTCTCCCAAGTACATTAAACAAATGTGTATGCTTTTTCTCCTGTTAATCTGTCTCTTGTCAATTCCTTCCAGAGAACCTCCCGAGGTAAAACAGAAGCTTCCCATCACTCCTATATCTTCATGTCTCTCTTGCGATGTGTTCAGGCTGTTGGCTTTATCTTAAAATTGGCTTTATTTGTGCTATCAAGATGCTTGCACCAGACACAACATCCAGGAGAAGGAAGAGATGTGTCTGCTTCTTAAAAGCATGCAAGTTTTTTCAGAAGTCCCCTGAAAATCTCCTTCATGTCTTATTGGCTTAAACTGGGTGCATGTTCAACCTCAACCCTTCACTGGGGACTGAACCCAATACTTCAGGACTGCTATGCAAGTGTAGTACTACTGGAGCTACATTCCCAGCCCACCCAAAGTCTATTCTTAAACTAATCCTTGACAAAGACAGTAGAATAATCATAGTTGACTTTAAAGGAAACTGAAAAATCAACAACAAAGAAAATACTTTCTACCTTCCAAATACAGCCTTGCTTACTATAAAGTCACATGAATATCTTCTTTTCCCATGGCTGAATTTGATTCCTTCTTTTTAAAAAAAATTTTAATGAAGAATTCTCTCTTGAGGACCTGGCATCCTCTTAGCCTGAAAAGCTTACTAGTTTATGCACCATAAATATGAATGCAGGTCAAGATCTTTCTCCTAGGTCCATCTTATAACAGGTTCTATGAATCCCCTTCCCCTCCTGTGCTCATTTCCTCAGTTGTGAAATACATACTTGGAATAGATCAATTCAGCCACAGGCAGAATTATCTCCCTCACCTACACAGTGAGGACTATTGTCTTAGTCTATTGGCTTTTACTTAATGAAGCATCACAAAGTGAGTAGTCTATAAGAAAAAAAAGTGATTTATTTGGCTCATGGTTCCAAAAGCTAGGAAGTTCAAGAGTGGACATTCATACCTGGTGACCCCTTTTGCTGGTGGAGGATGAATAGAGTCTCAAGGTGATGTTGGCCTTCACCTATTAAGAAGGATTAAGTGAGCCATTTCTGCTCTCCTTTTCTTTCTTCCTCCTCCTTCTCCTCCCTCTCCATCTTCATTTGTGTTAGGGATCAAACCCAGAGCCATGGGCATGCTAGGCAAATGCTTGACAATGAGGCATACTTCAGCCTTCTCCTTATAAAGTCACAGTCCCCTTGGATTAAGGGCTTGCCCTTATGGACTCTCATCATCAAATTTACTTTGGGGGAGGAAATTGGGGCTGTATATCAGTGTCAGAAATTTATCATGAATCAGGCATAGGGTGTTATCTAGTAATCCTCCCCCCCCAAAAAAAAATAAGAGATAGATGAAGAACGTAAAAGATTCAGATGTAATAATTCCCACCACATTCCCATTCCACACACCAGTTTGGCTCATGCAGAAGACAGATGGATCTTGGAGAATGATGGTGGATTAAGCTTAACCAGGTGGTGATTCCAATTGCAGTTAGTATACCAGATGTAGTGTCATTACTGGTGTCGATTCATTACAGATGTGGCTCATTCTGTGAAATATCTAGGGGTCCAGTGGTGTGAGGAATACCAAGGTATTTCTTCTAAGGTGAAGGATAAGTTTTTGCATCTGGCCCCTCCTGCAGTCATAAAAGAAGTGTAATGCCCATTGAGCCTCTTGGGATTTGCAGGCAATATATTTCTCATTTGAGTGCAAAACTCTATCCATTTACTGAGTGAGTTGCAAAGTTGCTAGTTTTCAGTGGAAGGCTCTGAAATGGGCCCATGTTGCTGTGCAAGCTGCTCTGCCACTAGATCATCTGACCCAGCAGTACAATCTATGTGTCAACAGCAGACAATATCCAGAGCCTCTGGCAAGGCCCTACAGGTAAAATGTAGTATAAGCCTTTAGGGTTTGAGAGCAAGGTTCTACCATTATTTGAAGATAACTACTCCCTCTTTAAAAGATGACTCTCAATATGATACTGTGACTTAGTAGAAATTGAACATTTGACCATAGGCTACCAAGTTACCCTGTGACCTGGAACTGCCCATCATTGACTGAGGGATCTCTCACTTATCAAGCTCTAAGTAGGGTGGGCATAGTAAATACTTTATCACTAAATGGAAGTGGTGCAGAGGCGATAAGGTCTGAACAGGCCCTGAAGGCATAAATAAATTACATGAAAAAATAGCCCAAATGACAACAGTATCTAATCTTACTGCCCTGCCTTCTGTCTCCCAGTTTGTACCTGTGACCTCACACAGTATCCGCTATGATCAGCTGACAGCGAAAAAGAAGATCTCAACCTAGTTTACAGATGGTTTTACACAATCTTCATGTGCCATCTGAATATAGACAGTTGAGCCAGGTGCAAGTGGGTCATGCCTGTAATCCTAGCTACTCAGGAGGCTGAGATCTGAGGATCATGGTTCAAAGACAGCCCTGGCAGGAAATTCCATGAGAATCTTATCTCCAATAAATTCCTCAGAAAAGCTGGAAGTGGTGCTGTGGTTCAAGTGGAAGAGCACTCGCCTTGAGCAAAAGAAGCTCAGGGACAGCAGCCAGACCCAGTGTTCAAGTCCCAGGACCAGCAAAAAAATAAAGAAGAAAGAAAGAAAATGGACAGTTCAGTACTTCACTCCTGAAAGATACTTGTGGAAGGAAAACCTTCCCAGTGGGAAGCACATCCAGAAATACACCCAATTGTTTGCTTTTCTTGGAAGGAAAATGGTCAGGTGTGTGCATATAGACAGATTAATTGTCTGTGGCTGATGATTAGGCCAGATGATCAGGGACTTGGAAGGAAGGAATTTGACTAGAAAATTGGTAACCAGGAAACTTGAGAAAGAGGGATATAACTATATGTCTCTGGACAGGAAAAAAAATATAGAGATACTCACATGTACGTAAATGCTCACTAAAAGGTGACCTCTGCAGAGAATAATTTTAATGGGTGATTGGCATGGCCAATTCTGTGGGCACCAGTCAGCTGCTTTCCATCCTGAACATCTTCTGATGGGCTCATGCTCACAGTGGCCACAGTAGCAGAATGGAGATGATGCATGGGCTCAGCAATGCAGACTTTACCCACCAGTGCCAATCTGGCTATAGCCACTGTGTGTGCCCAATGTGCAAGAAACAGAGACCATCACCAAGTGCCTGATATGGCATCATTCCTCAGGGCAACCAGCCAGCTGCCTAGCAGCAAGTTGATTACACTGAACAGCTTCCATCATGGAAGAGATAGTTGAAACAAATACTGACTTTGAATATGAATTTGCCTTCCCTGCAGACAATGCTTCTTCCCTGAGAAAACCACCATCCACAGATTTAATGAATGCTTTATTTTCTGTGTTGGCTTTCCACACACTGTTGCTTTTTGTTTGTTTTCCATTTTGCTGTAGCTTATTTTTGTCTGTATATATTAATTATATAAGAGAGTTTCATTGGAATATATGGGATTCACTGACGCTACCATGGAACTCACTGCTACAATTTGCATCTTCAGTGTTCCCCAAAGGCCTATGCGTTAAAAACTTGATCCCTAAAATAGTGCCTTTCGGAAGTAGTAGAAACTTTTAGGCCTGGTTAAAGATTTTAGGTCATTTGAAAATACAAACTTAAGGGAATTGTGAGACCCTAGTCTCTCCTCTTTAGAATCCTGGCCACTGGTGAACACATTGCTCTACTATGACTCTCTGCCATAACATACTGCCCCAGCACAGGTTCAAAGCAATGGGGCCCACTGAACTTCCTAACTGTGAGGTAAAAGAAATCTTTTCTCTTTATAAGTTTTCTCAGATACATTTTTATAGTAATGGAAAGCTGGCATATTCTACCCACTATCCTAGAGTAGCTGGGTTTTGATAGATTAGAGGAATGGCCTTCTGAAGACTCAGTTACAGGACCAGTCAGACGACAATACCCTGTAGGTCCACAGCAAGGTTCTCCAGAAAGCCAGATGTGCTCCAGTAGCTGGTGCTTTACCTTCTGGAGCTAGGATTCACAGGTCCAGTAACCTATGAACAGAAATTTTGCTTCTTGTTCCCATGATGTTATAACTTATAGGATTTCATCCCAAAGCAAAGATTCCATTGGACTAGACATTAAGATTGACACCTGGCTACTTAGTCCTTCAGAATCAATAGGCAAAGAAGGGAGATTGTTGGCTGGGCTGATTGGTCCCAACTACTAAGGGAAATGGAACTGTTACTCCACAGTGAAGGTAAGGAGGAGAATATATGCAGGAGATTTCTTTTTATCATGGCCTGTATAGTCAATGGAAAACTGTAACCCAATGCAGCCAGCACTATGGTTGCATAGACTCTAGGATTGAAGGTTTAAGTGCTCCACCAGGTAAAGAATAAGCTGCTGAGGTGCTCACTGAAGATGAAGAGAATATAGAATGGGTAGTGGGAGAAGTTATAACCATGTGACTTCAGAGAAAAAGGCTGTAATTGTTAGGGATATTTACTCTTTATTTTATTAGACATTATATATATTATGTAAATCTACCTGTATATTAAGCAGATCTTTATTGTCTCCTTCCCTAGTCCTGTAATAAAGATGTATTTACTTTATATCATCATAGTATTTACACATTGTTAATTTTTCATCACAGTATTTAAGTTACAGGATAATAAGGAAAAAGTAAATATCCATCAGGGACTTTAGCTCCTCTTCTAGGGGAGGGATTAGTATGGTTTTGGCTGTAAGCAAGATATTTGTATCATGTCAGGCAGAATTATAACCTCATTATTGTCTTTATTTGAAGATAAAATATGGTTTAAGGAGGTGTACATGGATATCAAGTTGATCAAGGGTGAACTTCTGATGGCTAATATTCCATGTCAGTTTGTCTGGGCCAGGAGGTGCCCAAATAGTTGGCTTAACCTTGTTCTGGGTGTGGCTGTGAATGTTTGTTTCTAGAGTATTTGTTTGAATTAGTTGACTGAGTCCAACAGATTGTGGGTGGGCCTTAACCAACCCATTAAAGATCTGGATAGAAAGAAAGACTAAGTAGGGCAGAGTTTGCTCTCAGCTTAGCTGAACTGGGACATCAGTTTTCCTCAGTTTTAATCATAAAATTATCCTTACGTCAATACTTGCTTTATTACCAGGCCCCCCTCCAAAAAAATATCCTTCTAGGATTTTGATTAAAATTTTATTGAGGAAGGCAAGATTGTGACAAAGAAGATAAGATGTTCCAATTTGAAGGAAAGACTTCAGCCCAGATGGGAGGTTTTACAAATAAGGGAATATATACACCTTACAGGGTCAAGTAAGGGCCTTGAATCCCAGGCTAAAAACCTGGGACTTTGTAATGGAGAAATGTGAAAGGATCAGTCAAGAGAGTGACCAAGTGACCAAGGAGGAAAGCTGACCACATGGGTTATTCTTCTACCTGTACACTGTGGGATTTGCACTACATACCTTTTGAGATCTCCTCCAAATTTGACATTCTGTGATTCTTCTTTTCTAAAAGGAGACATTAAAGAAGGATCCAGAATAGTCTTTCAGCCTATTAGGGCAGAGCAGACATTTCCATACCCTTAGATATGGCAACCAGTGGGTCAGATTGCTGGAGGCAGGGGGTTGGGGGAGCATGTGACTATCAAATGCCTAGTAACCTGTGAAGTTACAGTTTGGGGAAGAGGGCAAACAATTATGTACCAGTTGTGTTTCCATGAATAATCTGTGTAGACTATCAAAATGATGGGTATGTACCACCATCTCAGGTCTCTCCAACTCCTTTCCTGTCACCAAGTGAAGGGTCTATCACACCCAATTGTGAGTAAGTGAGAGAGAGAGAGTGTGTCTGTCTGTCTGTCTGTCGGTCAGTTGGTTGGTCATGGGACTATAAACTCAGGGCCTGGGCACTGTCCCTGAGCTTTTTTATTCAAGGCTAGTACTCTATCACTTGTAGCCACAGCTCTACTTACAGTTTTTGTGTGGTTAATTGGAGATATGAGTCTCACAGAGACTTTCTTCCCTGACTGGCTTCAAATGTGATCCTCAGATCTCAGCCTCCTGAGTAGCTAGGATTACAGGTGTGAGCCACTGGTACCCAGCCACACCCAATTTTTGATCCCACTTCCCTCTGGCTCCTCTGTTTCTTCCTTCACCAACATTTCAAGCCTTTCCTCTCCAGGGGCTCCCCCCCTGTCTTCAAACCTGCCTATACTTTTGAAAACAAAATCCTAAGTTAATTTCAGATAACCTTTAGCATCCAATCTGCCCTACCTCCACTTTCCGTTTCCAGTTATATTTAAGTGCTGCTTTCAAAATCCACACATCTGCTTATTTCTTGAATCACGGAAGTAGAAGGTCTACCTTCTATTACTTTCTGGAAACTTAAGATACTATGGATAATCTGCAGTGCCTTACTTGTCTGCCTGCTCTTCATTCTAGGGAACTGATGGGTCCACCTTTGCCCAGTCTCCTCTTCCATTGCTGGGCTGCTCCTCCTACTTTTACAATGCTTCCCCACCACTGCTGATGGCATATCAGAGGGCTCTGAGGCCACCACACAGAATCACCCCCCAAACTCCCAGCTGTGAACCTGAAAATAAATTCACTACAATCTGCCTTGCAAATAGAGCATATGTCCCTTTACTGATCTAAATCAGTTCTTCCATCCCTTTCCTACTTCCTCAGGGTTCTCTAACAATTACCCTTATTCTTGAAAGTGATTTTCTTTCCCAACATCTTAATCTTCTTAAGTCTCTGTCTTTTTTGTAAAATAGTCTTAATTTCACTTCTTTCATATCTATTCAACTTCCTGAAAGTATTAGGTAGGCCTGTTCTCTCTTCTTACATCCTTCCTGGTCACTACTTGGTCCTCTGAAATGTGGCTTGTCTTCCAAGGTGCCAGGAAGAACAACCTCACCAAAGTTACCAATGACCTACTTTCTCAGTTCCTAAATCCCATGGACCCTTTGATTGCCCTTTGCCATATTCTAAACATCATCGCACTACTTCCTCCTCTCCTGGCCTGGCATTTGCCCCTCCCCCCTCCTAGATGCTGCCTCTCTGTGCTACTGACAAGTCTTTCCAAAAATTTATCAAACACCTATGAGTTAAGCAATGTGTTATACCCTAAGGTTGTCATAGTGAAAAGGAGACTCAAAGTCCTGGCTACAGCAGACTTGACATTCTTCCAGTGGTATCAATCCTAAGAGGATTCGAATGGTACCTAACTATATCACCAGCCCAGATCTTCCTCTCTTTTGTCTTGACATCTCTACTTGGCTATCCCACATAGACTTGTCAAACTTGACTTGTTCAAAATAAAATTCTCCCTGTTACCCCCCATCATTTCTTTCCTAGACTAATTACTGAAGCTAGAAGCTGTTCTTCATTAGTGTTTATCTTTGATGCTTTAATTTCCTTCTCATAAATCTAACTTGCAACTAAGTCCTATCAATTATACCTTCAAATCTTTACACCGGAATCCACTCTCTGCTCTCTATGCCCAATGGGATCCACTTTCTGCTCTCTATGACTTATTATTCTAAGGCCAACATTCCTTTTCCCTTAGCTCCTAATAGGTGTTCCTCTACTCATGCCCACTGCCATGTCTCTCCTCACCTGCAATTCAGCCTCACACTGTACTTGCAGTAATTTACTAATATTGTTCTGATCACATGATCTCCCTGCTTAAATTCTTCATGTCCTTCCAAACAAGTCTAATGCTTTAACATGGTCCAGAAGGCCCCTTCTTTCCTCTTCTCCCTTCCTCTCTTCACCCTTCCCATTTCCAACACGTCAATCACAATTTTTCTCCTTCAGTGTCCGAATGTGCCATATTCTTTCAGATCCTCCCAACTCCCCATCCTGAAGCATCTCCTTGGTCCCAATTCCCATCCTTTCACCTGACTAAGTCTTTCTGACTCCAGCCTCAGCCTAAATGTTACTTCTGGAACAGTCTCTAGAGAAGCTGCAGTTAGGGTAGTCCCCTTTTCTATTTGTGTCAGTTTGATTCATCCTATTATGGTTGTCTGCTTTCATTCCTACTTTCTGGATCCCTTGTCCATGGGACTGTAAGTCATAGAAAGGCAGGGACACCGTTTACTTCAGTCATGGAGTGTTCTTGCCTTTTGAACCCTTAGAAAATACGAACCAATAAATATTTTTGGAACAAATGGATAATTTGCTTTCCTGCCCCTGACCTCTTGAGTGCAGGTATTTCTTATGATTCATGTACATGAACTTTGCTCACCTTTATTTTTGCATTTCATTAGTTTCTATGATTTTAATGATGGGTCTCTGCGAGGATGTTTCTAATCTACCCCTACACTGTACACCTTTCATATCAAAATCTACATTTTCAACAATGAGATAGGTATTTATGCTTCTAGGTGTTTTCAGTCTCAGACAAAGGACATAAAACATAAATAATATTCAAGGAAATATGAACAAGGTTATGTAATTCATTATCTACAATATTGAAAGATTGGAAATGACTCTAATGCTCATCCAAAGAACATTGTGTAAATAAATCACAATACCACTGAGCAGTCTGTTCAATGAAGCAACAGGCTTCATCTGAGTAGAAGCAGACAGGTGACTTTTGTATGCTTTTCCCTTTCTTTGAGCCCAAAGTTAATTTATTCATTCAGAAATGGTGACCATTGAGCAGAAACCCAAATACAATAAAAGTGTAAAAGAAGCTTAGAAACTGCTAAGTGAAGCTAGGGGTTGGTGGCTCACACCTGTAATCTTAGCAACTCAAGAGGCTGAGATCTAAGGATCATGGTTCAAAGCCAGTCTGGGCAGCAAAGTCTGTGAAACTCTTACCTCCAATAAACCACCAGAAAAAAAAAAACCCAGAAGTGGAGTTGTGGCTCCAGTGGTAGAGTGCTAGCCTTGAGCTGAAGAGCTGAGGGACAGCGCCCAGGCCCAGAGTTCAAGTCCCAAGACCAACCAAAAAAAAAGAAAAAAAGAAAAGAAACTGCTAAATGAACTGATCATTCCTTGGAGCTGCAATTGTCCAATGGACAACTAAAGGCAGGATAAACACAGCATCTCGGTCTCCATTGTGTCCTCTTGGCTCTGAGCCTGTCTCTCCTGCAGTCACCTTGGAGTAGAGGAAGGACAGGCTGAGGGTAAACCACAAAGGTTTACTATCAGGAAGGCTGACGTTAAACACCTTGAAACAAAAGAATTGAAGCTTCCCCATAGGCAACAAGGCCTTTTTTTTTTTTTCCAAATTGTAGTCACGCTCAGCTTGACCAATCCTGACATAATGATCAAGTAGATCTTGCCTTTGTCACATTCTTCTTCCTTCTATCCTAATTCTTCCTCTATTTATATCTATAGCTCATGTTTATCCTCTAAACATGAGCTAAAATATTTACTTTCCCTTTTGCTACAAGCAGGCCAGCCCATTAATAAATCCTGTCTCTGTTTTTCACTGCTGCTTATCTCTTTTATTGGCGTGTTGGGGTAAATGTCCAGATCTAATGTGTTGGTGTCCCCACAATGGGACCTATTTCTTGCCAAGACCTCTGAGTGGAAGAACATTCCAATGAGAAGTCTAAGCTATCACAAAGCATTGGGTAGTGGCATGTTCAACTGTTTCTAAAAGCAGCAAGAAGATCAGCTGAAGCAAAGTAAAAAGAGGAAATAGTGATGGAGAAAATGGCCACAGAGGGGCCAGCTGGGACCTAGTCATGCTCTTAGTGTCCTATATATTTACAGCTAAAGATGAGGCTTGGCAAAAGAATTTACTAAGACTGGAGAATAGGAGAAGTAAAGTTTTATTGGAAAGGAACACACTTTCTGTTAAGAAAATAGAGGAGGAAGGAAGGAGAGAAACAGGCTGGACTCCTCTTCCACAGGTGAGGACTGATGATTGAGATATAACAGCCAGGGGCCCAGCCTTCCCAGGGGGCTTGGAGGCTGGGAGGGAGGGCAGGGTTTGACTCAAGGTTTTTATAGGGTCTGAGCAAGGAGACAGGGGTTACATGAGTTCAGTATAGTGGGGGTGCCTGCAGGTTTAGGCAGAGAAAAGGGGAAGTATCCCCTTATCCAAGGTCTCAAGCTTTTTTAATGTTCAAACAGCTCTACATCTGTCTTGCCCAGATGGTTTGACCTTTACAGCATACAGATTTTAGTCTTCCAACCTCTTAACCCTTTCCCGGCCTCACAGCTTAGCCTCAGAGCCTTATAGGCTAGGCCCACAATGAAATGTTTACAGCCAGGCTTAGGTGGATTGCCCAGCCTGTGTCAGGAGGCTTATCTTTGTCAGTGCTTATCTTTGGTGGCTTGCCTGATGTTTATGTGCACCTGGGAAAAACAGGGTGGGGGTCAATCCTTCACTTTCAATAGCACGGTGGGTAAAGATCTGATGTTTTAGTTAAAATATGTCAAAGTTGAAGACCTGATTCATTGACCTACCCTTGGCTACAATGAAGCCACCATTAGTCTTTAGGTGGTGGATAGCGTACTCAAAAAACCCATCTGTAGCCAGGCGCTGGTGGCTCATGCTGTAATCCTAGATGTTCAGGAGGCTGAGATTTGAAGATTGCTGTTCAAAGCCAGCCCAGGGAGGGAAGTCTGTGAGACTCATCTCCAAATAACTACCAGAAAACTGGAAATGGCCTGTGGCTCAAAGTGGTAGAGTGCTAGCCTTGAGCAAAAATAGCTCTCAAAGGATGACCCATTGTAACAATGATACTCACAAGAACTATGTCAGAAATGAACTTTACAACTTGGAGGGTGGGGAGTAGAGTGGGGGAGGGAAGGGATAGTAGGAGAAAAACAAAGGAGTGGATAACAATATTGGACAAGAAATGTACTCATTACATTACTCATGTAACTGTAACTTCTGTACAGCATCTTTACAATAAAATTTTTAAAAATTTAAAAATGAAGAGTTCAGGGAAGTACCTTGGGCCCAAGCTCAAGCCCCATAACTGGGAGTAAAAAAACAAAAAGAAAAGAACCTGTGACATTCCATGCTTAATTGCAATGTTCTTTTTAAGTGACCTGTGACCCATCCTCTACTTTAGGTTTCTTTACATTTCCCTTCAGCTCATGGCTAGCTGGGCTCTAGCATTTATTCTAAATGTGATGGTTAAGTCAGTCCTTAGAAGTATGTCTATTACAAGATATTAGTGTTCCCTTATCAAATAATGACAAAAATACACACCAAACTTCTCAGAAAATACTTCCAGTATTTCCTTCTAGTGTTTAAAGGAGATTTTCCTTTCTAAAACCATACCCTTTTGTTGCACTTGAGTATATTTATAGTGTGTATATATTACTTTGATCCCCAGAAAAATAAACACTGATTTTTTAAAAAAAATCTGTGCATACCCTCTGACTTGTCAGTTGTTTCAAGAAAAATATTCTCTCTGTCTGTCTCTGTCTCTCTTCTCTCTCTATTTTAAGGATTGAGACCTGAACTCAAACTTGGTCTGCTGTTTTGCTCATTGGCTAACACTCTACCAACTGAGCCACGCTTCCAACCCCAAGAAAAATATTCTTTAAAATTAAGTATGTTTCCAGGTACTGGCTCACGCCTGAATCCTAGCCACTCAGGAGACTGAGACCTAAAGACTGGGTTCAAAGCCATCTATGTCGGAAAAATCTGTGAGACTCCTAGCAGTATGGCTCAAATGGTAGAATACCAACTCTGAACAAGCAAACCAAACAAGAATACAAAGCCTTAAGTTCAAGCTCCAGAACCAGGAGCTTAAAAAGGAAGTATGTAAAAATATGGAATGTTCATGATAGCATTATTTATAATAACAGAATATTGGAAACAAGGCCAGACACAGTATTTGAAATCCCAGTACTGGAACAGTCTAAAGCAGGAAGATCAGAAGTTCAAAGCCACTCTAAGACACACACACACACACACACACACACACACACACACACACACACACAGTGAGACAATATGTTTAAAGAAAAAGAAAGGAAGGGAAGAAGGGATGGAAAAACCTAGAAGATTAATTAAATAAATGATGGGAAAATTACACAATGAAATATATGGAGTCATGACAAATGATGCTGTAGAATATCAACCCAGGCTGAAAGCTACTTAAGTTTCAGCTGTATAAAGCTACCTGTCCACTTGCCTAACATGACCTCTTCCTCCTTGAGACCAATTTGTGCCTGTTGTCTGTACCACTCCCCTGGCCCTCGCCACATATTATTCCATTATGGAACAACTGTCGTTTACACTTGGCTCACCATGGGCTGTGCTAATGGAAGGAGAGCAGAGCAGAACAATCCTGAACAATAGATAATTCATTCCTTTGTAAATGCATCAGAGGATTTATTCTGCAGTGAATTCACCTTCCTAATTAGCTTGCCTTCCGTTAATATTAAAATTAATGAGCATTTCCAAACATACAGACAAGTAGCAGAAGCAGGAGCCCAGAAGAGGCCTACACAGAGTAACAAGTCCCAGGAGCCCAAACAGTGGGCTACAGGAACTGGGCCCCTCCCTTGTACCACCACTACCCCTCCCCTGAGTCTCCTTTCTATCCCTGCCTGGGACTCCTTTGCTCTGGCTCCCTCAGGCTAGGCTTCCCAAGCCTGGTTCTGAGCCCCTGTGTGAGTAGCCACTCCTGGGACTGCCTGAGGGAGGGCAAAGAACCTTCATGAGTCACACAGGAGCTCCCCTCTTCCCAGTCAGTGGGGGCCACTCTGCTGAGCAGCCCAGGGGCTGACTCAGTGGCTTCCACAGAGACCATAACACATTCTTCCATCCACCTCCCTGCAGGATCCTCTGGAAAGGCAGGACTCATGGGGCAGACTCCACAGCTATTCTAAATCAAGTTTCTGTTACATGAGCCTCTCTTACTCAGCACCTGAAAAGCTGAAAAGTAGGGGTTCTCTACTCCCATGGGGGCATTTGAGGGGACTCAGCAACACCCTTCTGACCTGGGGATTATATTGACTACTGATAATGCTGACACTGATGAATTTACCTAATACCAACACAACACTGGCTCTGGTCACCAGGCCTCAAGGAGCAAAGGGCAGGCAAGTCTTCCTGCAGTGGCAGCTGGGCTACTTTATTGAACAGCAATATAGAAATGCTGGTCTCCAAGAAGGAAGAGAAAGAAGAAGCTGGAATTATCAGACCAAATTTTTCCTTTCAAAATTCATCAGTGAAATGTTTACCCTTCCTGTCAGCCAGCATCCTGGCAGAAGCAGATGACATAGTCAAACTGTACACTTGGAATGAAGTTCAGTAAAGGGGTTCTTTGGAGGAATGTGGAAAGGTGTGGGGATCCACAAAGGGAAGTGCTGTCTCCAAGCTGAGATGGAGACAGAGGGAGCAGTTACTGGAAGCTGAAGAAGATGAGGCTGGGTGGAGGGACACAGCCAGGTGATAGGAGGGGGTGTTCTCCTCCCAGGATGCACTACGGCTAGAGCTGCCATCTACCACAAGGTATGCCCCTCCCACCCATACAATGCCCAATCAGAAGCCAAGAATCCCATTACTTAACATGAGTATTCTGCTCACAGTTCTGCAAACTGAGAAGCCCAAGATCAAGATACCAACAGATCTGATGTTTTATCACCATGTGTGACCTTACATGGCTGAAGGACCTGAAAGTTCCCACAGGCATTTTTTCAAAATTTCTGAAATATAGTCTTAGTGTATTGCCCATGCTAGTCTCTGACTCCTAGACTTAAGGGATCCTCCTTCCTCAGCTTCCAGAGTGCTGGAACTATAGGTATGCACCACCATGCCCAACCACTCAGACTCTATTATCAGAACACCAATTCTATTCAGGAGGATAGAGCCCTCATGATCTAGTTTACCATTCAAAGGGTGAATTTCTTAATGCTATCACTTTGAGGATTAAGATTCAACATATTACTGGGCGCCAGTGGCTCTTGACTCCTCAGAAGTCTGAAACCTGAGGATCCAGATTTGAAGCCAGCCCCAGGCAAGAAAGTCCATGAGACTCTTATTTCCAATTAACCACCAAAAAGCTAGAAGTGGAGCTGTGGCTCAAGAGGTAGAGCACTAACGAGTTTTGAGTGAAAGAGCTAAGGGCATCTATTTTTTATTTTGGGACCACACACACATAAGAGCAGAGATAGAAAATTTTATTTAATGGTGAGATTTTTGGTTTTTGCCTTTGAAAATTCTCAGGGGAAGGGAACCTAGCCTTAGAATCAACCTTTTTCCTTTCTCTCTATATTTTTTTTTTATTTTGGGACTGCACACACATAAGAGCAGAGATAGAAGATTCTACTTAATTGTTAGATTTGGGTTTTGGCTTTGAAGATTCTCAGGGGGAAGGAACCTAGCCTTAGCATCGTTCTGTTTCCTTTCTAAATCCTCTCTCTGCCATTCTTTCCTTCTGCCCATTCCACCTCCCTCCATTTTACAGTTAACCCTTGAAGATGACTTGCTCCACTACCCTTGCAGGACAAGTGTCACACAGTCCCAAGGAACTTGCACTCAAATCCCTGTCACCCAGCTCCAGCACTGTTCCGTGGCCCCAGCCACTTCTGTTGGGAAGAATTCTAACTTCTTTTAAACTTTTGACCAGCAAGCAGAAGTTCTGGAACAGTTACTTTTCCCTGAGCCAAGCCATAGGATCTAGAAGGTCAAATCTAACAATACCTTTCCTTTGTTCAGTTCAATAACATTTTAGGTGCCAAGTTCTATGTGTGAGGCAGGAATCAAAAAGTTCCCTGCCTATTAAATGGGGAGACAACTGGGTGCCTGTGGTACATACTCAGGAAGCTGAGCTCCAAGGCAGAGCACTAACCGTGTGCAAAAGGAGCTCAGGGACAATGCGCAGGCCCAGAGTTCAAGCCTCAAGAGCAAAAGAAAAACTATTGGGGGAAAGGGAGTTTATCTCTTTGCTTGCTCAGGGGTTTTCAAAAAGGGTTTTACCAAATAGCTCAGACTATCCTGGAACTTAAAATTCTCCTGCCTCAGCCTCCCCAGTTCTGGGATTACAGGTGTGTACCACTATGTCTAGGTAAAAATCTGTTTTATTAGTGGAAGGCCAGAGTAGAAGATACCAGAGTAGATCATATGTGTGGTAGATTACCTCATCTTTTAAAAGATAGGCCATCAAATGTCATGTCCCTGAAACTCCTCTCTGTTCCCAAGGCTCTCATCAAGCCAAGGGGGCTGTGGAAAGGGGTCTGGGTGCATAGGATCTTATCTGACATCTGCATAAGGTCTTGTCTGACATGTGTCCTCTAAGGCATTGAGGAATCTCATTTCCTAAAGTCATCTGTGAATTGTAGAAAGACATAGATAGCAAGAGAAAGGAGGAGGGTAGAGAGACAAAGAGCAAAACTAGAACAAGTGAAAAAAGGTTTATTTTAAGACGAGGTTATCCCACACTTGGGAATTTTCAGAGGCAAAAGCCTAAAACGCAAAAAAATAATAATGGTTAAATATCATTTTCTTTTACCTTGAAGATTACAAGATTAGTTTCAGCCAAATATACTAGGAACTGGTCACACAGACATTATCTATAGCAGGAATCTGCTTCTCATAAAAATGATATGTATGTTATACTTTGTGTCTGAAATGTCTGGTAAAGGCCATTATTAAAAGCTAAGTCCCTAGCTTGACACTGCTGGGAGATGGTACAACTTTTAAGAGGTTTGAACTAGTGAGAGGTCTTAGAGGAAACATGCAGGCAAAGAGGATTGTGGGCTGCTGAGCTCTATCTCTTTTGCTTCCTGGCTGCCATGTGGTAACACTGTTTCACCATACTCTCTATCTTGATGTGCTACCTCCCCAGACATCCAAAAGCCACAGGACCAACCAATCATGGACTGAACCCTTTAGAACCATAAGCCATGGCTGGTACATGCCTGTAATCCTAGATTGAGGATACTGAGGCAAGAGGATGGCTGGTTTGGAGCTAGCCTGGGTTACAAAACAAAAACAGTGCACAAGGGGCTGGGAAGGTGGCTCAGTGGTAGAGTGCTTGACTTGCATACATGGGGCCCTGGGTTCGATTCCTCAGCACCACATAAGCAGAAAAAGCCAGAAGTGCCGCTGTGGCTCAAGTGGTCCAGTATTTACCTTGAGCTGAAGAGCTGAGAGACAATGCCCAGGTTCGGGCCCCACGACCAACAACAACAACAAAAAATAGCACAAAACGGAAGCCCAGTATCAGTGGCTCATACCTTTAATCCTAGCTACTCAAGGGACTGATATCTGAGGATTGAAGTTTGAAGCCAGCCCAGGCAGGAAAATCTATGAGACTCTTCTCTCCAATTAACCACTTGAAAGCCAGAAATGAAGCTGTGGCTTACGTGGGAGAGGGCCAGCTCTGAGTGGAAAAAGCTAGAGGTGCCCCAGTACTTGGCTTAAATAGAGGAAGCGGGAATTTTGCATTAATGCAAATAAACCCAAACAAGCCTATTTTGGGCTCTTAGTTCCAATGTCTCCTTGTAATACTCTGATTTTAGATAATGGAATGTATACCTTACAAGTCAGTTTCCCTTGGGATCCACAGAAGTAAGAAGGGAGATGGTGGGTACAAGGCTGGAGGAAGGAGGAAGAACACATTCCTTCCTGTTTGCCTGTCTGTTTGCAGTTCCTGTGAACCTCACCCCAACAAGGCTTCTTCACCCTGGCAGGAGCAGTTCCATCCCCCAGCAACAGCTGAACACGTCTTACAGTTTTTCCAACACTTACAAAACCAGTCTCATCACACCCCGGCTGGCACACCAGCACAGCCAGCTGGCACCCCCTCCTCAGAGCTTCAGCTCAGAGTTTCCCACTGCAAGGGCATCTTCTGAACTGTCAGAGACCAGCCTCCACAAGAAATGCCTCTGCCTCACAGGTCTGGCTTTCAACTCCATAGGCTTCTTCATCCAAGTTCCTAAATCTTAATGATTTGAACCCCCTCCTCTTATTCCCTCAGCTCTTAGGGTGGTAGCTCTCTCCCCAGTTGAGAACTTGCAATAGCAGTGTATTCATCAGACTTTTCGTTGCTGTGACAAAATTCCTGACATGAACAACCTGGGTGGTGGGCGGGGGGTGGGTAGGGGAGTGTGGGGTGTTTATGATGACTCATGATTACAGAGGTTTCAGTCTATCACAGGAGGGAAGGTAGGAAAAAACAGAGTAGCTCATATCTTGGCAGCCAGGAAGGATGAAACCAAAGGGGGAGGGAGGTAGAAAGAGAGACGGACTTGCCTTCTCCTCCTCTCCTTTTATTCCCTTCAGGCCCTAGCCTATGGGGTGTTTCAGAACCACATTCAGGGAAAGTTTCTACCTTAATACCACCATTTAGCTAAACCTCTCTAGAAACCCTCCCAGATCCCCAGAAGTATGCTTTACTAATCAACTAGGTGCTTCTTAACCCAATCAAGACGACAATTAAGATTAAGCAGTTTTTAAAGTATCTTTCTTAGAAAACATATATGTTTGTGTGTACATGCCCATGTGTGTAATTTTAGATATCTGTCAGAAAAAAATATGTTATTTGCAGGGACACAGACAGTCCTGGAAAAAATTACATTCAGTGAAGTAAGTCAGGCTCAAAAACAAATGACACATTTTCTCTCATATATGGAAGTGAGATCTAAAATATAAACACATGTAGACGCATATAAAGGGGTTACATGAATATATACATAAGCAAATTGACTAAATTGATTATATACTCAGGGGAGGAGTCTAATGGTGTATAACTCCTCTGAACAACTAATAAATCGTGCAACAAAATGAATATTACCAAGCTAAAATATGTTTCATAGAGGGTGGGGGAGGGCACACACATGGAAAGAGAAAGGGTAACAAATACAGTTATTAACTATATATTTATATATCCTTAATACTTTTCAGATGATCCATGAGGTTAAAAATATTTTCTTGTCAGAGGCCAGTAGTTCATGTCCATAATTCTAGCTACTCAGGCAGCTGAGATCTGAGGACTAAAGTTTGACACCAGCCTAAGCAAACAAATCCACAAGACTCATCTCCAATTAACCAGCAAAGAGACAGAAGTGAGGTATGGTAGAGAGTCAGCTTTTAGTGAAAAAACCAAGAGCCCAAGGCCCCAGGTTCAGTCCCTACACACACTCACACACACACACACACACACACACACATACACACACATACACACACATTCTCTCTCTCTCACACACACACACACACAATATTTTTTTTTCATGCTGGGAAGCTGGTGGCTCATGCCTGTAATCCTAACTACTCAGGAGGCTGAGATCTGAGGATCTCTGTTCAAAGCCAGCCCAGGAAGAAAAGTCTATGAGACTCTTATCTCCAGTAAACCATCAGAAAACCAGAAGTGGCACTGGGGCTCAAGTGAGCTAAAGAGCTGAGGGACAGCCCCACGACCACCAACAACAACAACAACAAAATTTCATAATACTAACAAGATACATTTTTATTTTTCATTGTCTTGATATTTGTAAAATGATAGTACAAAAGCAATGCTGAGTAAACCTGCTGGTGTGTCTGTATCTGTGTGAGTGAGTTCTGAGGCTTGAACTCAAAGCCTGGGTGCTGTCCCTGAGTTTTTGTTTTTGGGGGGGTTTTTGCTCAGGACTAATGAGCACTCTAACTACTTGAGCCATAGCTTCACTTCCAACTTTTTGGTGATTAACTTGAAGTGAAAGTTTCACTGACTTTCCTGCCAAGGTTGGCTTTGAACCACGAACCTCAGATCTCAATCTCCTGATTAGCTCAGATTGCAGGTGTGAGCCACTAGCACCTGGCTGAACTGCCAGTATTTTAGCATGAAAAAGATAGTACTATACTAGTCATTCTTGGGTTGGATGGGAGCTAAGACCTAAGGCCACCTGCATGCTGGACAAATGCTCTGTCACTTTGCTACTCCCCAGCCCAATTATTGTTTGCTTGGGTTGTTTTTTTTTACTACCATTCATTTTCAGGAAAAAAATAATCCAGTTATACACAAGAATACACAAGAATAAAAAGGTAACTATATTAAATCTCGCTTGTTATGTATACATCATGGGGCTATTCTTATGATTCTGCAGGAAGTACTTCTATGTGAAAAATATGATGGTGTGTCAAGAAGCCACACTTGGATAGTTGTTTCAACTGTTGGTTTCACTGGCCTAGTTTTTCAGTGAATATCAGTTTTGAGTGAAAGAACAAACTGACAGAAAAAAATATGGTTATTCAGACTTAGGCATTTAGCAGACATTTTCTCAAAAAAATGAACAAAGTGAGTCTATTACTCCAAGGAAGACAACTGATAAGAGTTTGTTGCCAATGATAAAATCTGAGCTTTCAAGCAAAAACTAGGAACTTAGAAAATGTGCATTTGCTATTCGGAGCTTGACAGTCTCCAATACATCCAGGTTTTCCTAAAAAAAATGGTTTTTTAATAATACAATAAATGTTTCAACACGTGGAATGTTATAGATGTTTTCTAATGACCCATGTATGCAATTACAAAACCATCCAAGAGTAAAAGATCCATACAGAGTGCAAGATAAGCCAGGTGTGGTGGTATATACCTGTAAATCTGGTCACTTGGGAGGTTGAAGCAGAAGATCACAAGTCCGGGGCTAGGAAGGTGGCTCAGTGGTAGAGCGCTTGCCTTGCATGCCTGAGGCCCTGGGTTCGATTCCTCAGCACCACATAAGAAAAAAGAAAAAAGCCAGAAGTGGTGCTGTGGCTCCAGTGGTAGAGCGCTAGCCTTGAGCTGAAGAGCTGAGGGACAGCGCCCAAGCCCAGAGTTCAGGCCCCACGACTGGACCCCAAAAAAAAAAAAAAGAAGATCACAAGTCTGAGACCAGCCTCAGCTACATAGTAAGATTCATCCTCAAAATTCAAAAGCAAAAAAGTACAATATAAATAAAGTAACTATGCCAGAGATTAACAAAATGATTTTAGCCATAGTACAACATTTCTACATTACAAAACATCTTTATGAAACTCCCATTTGTTGACATTTTGGTAAGTCATAATTGTCTGAAAGGTCTATTAAAAGTGTTACTCTATTTTCTAGAGTTGAAAGGCTAAATTTTCTTCATATACTTGAACTAAAACAACATGCCACAATAGATTTGAATACAGAAACACATTTGAATATTCAGCTGTCTCCTAATAACCAGATATTAGAGAGATTTAAAAAAATGTTAAATAATGTTACTGTTCTCATTGAGTTTTTAATATTGATTTTTCTCATTTATATTTATTTATTTATTTTACTTTATTGTTGTTTTAAAGGTGATATACAATGGGGTTAGCTTTACATACATCAGATATTACATACATTTCCTTTTACATAATGTCATCTGTTCCCTCATTCTCTCCCATTCCTTCCTTCCCAGAGTTGCATAGTTTATCCTCATCAATGATCAGTGCAGCCAGTGTGCTCCACTGCTCCACTTTTTCTCCATTATTCGTCTGATTCTGTGCCCTCTCCCCACCTCTACCTCCCACAGACATAAATAATGCAAAGTTTTCTAAAAGAAAAAACAAATTAAGACAAAAGTCCTTTGTTTCCATATGGGTGGAATCCCTTTCAGTATGTAAATTATTTTGTATGCATATGAAGAGGTGCTTGGGTATTATACCTTTGTGATTCTCTGTAGAATTCTGTGAATTTGTCATATCCCAGTTTATTTTAAGTCTATTAGAGAGAAGATGCACTGGTTGTCTCTCTGATCTTAGTTTACCTCACTTAACATGATTTGCTCTAGTTCCATCCATTTTCCTGCAAATGACATTATTTTATCCTTTCTAATGGCTGTGTAAAATTCCATTGTATATAGATACCACATTTTTTGTATCCACTCATCTATTGTGGGGCATCTGGGTTATTTCTGTATCTTGGTTATTGTGAATAGTGCTACAATTAACGTGAACGGCAGATGTCCTTATCATATCTTGGCTCATGATGCTCAGGGTAGATACCCAGGAGTAATATGGGAAGGTCTACATTTAGTTTAGGTCTACATTCAGTAATAGGGAAGGTCTACATTTAGTTTTTTTGAGGAACCTCCAGACTGCTTTCCAGAGTGGTTGGACTAGTTTACATTCCCACCAACAGTTCAGTAGAGTTCCTTTTTCCCCACATCCCCACAAGAATTTGTTGTTATTAGAATTTGAGATATTGGCTAGTCTAACTGGGATAAAATGGTATCTTACCATCTTGATTTGCATTTCCTTTATGATCAGGGATGATGAGCATTTCTTCATGTGTTTCTTTGCTATTTGAGAAGTCTCTTCTTAACTCCCTTGCCCATTTAGTGCAGTATACTGGGGAGGGGTTAGTTTCTTCAGCTCCTTGTATATATTGGATATTAGGCCTTTGTCTGATGTATTGCTGGCAAAGATCATTTTCCCAATTGGTTGTCTGTCTTTGTAGTTTAGTAACTGTAAGGTATAGTAAGTAGGTAGGTTTCATTAGGTAGCCGATGAAGAGAACACCCTTGGTATTCAGGCAGGAAAAGAAGTCTATTTACTGAACTTCTGCCCCTGCTGTGCATGGTGGAGAGGCATGACCAAAAGGGAAGACCCCATCCCCAGGCCAGGACTTATCTAGGCCAGGGACAGGAAGAGGTGCGGCCATGTTCAGGAAAGGCGTGGCCACATTGGATCTGGATGTGACCTCAGGGTCTGGGACCCTCCTATGGTCAGATGGGAGGTATGACCAGAGGCAGCCCTGATGTAAACCTGGGGCAGGGGGGAGGGGGAGTTGACTGCTTCCAGGTGTGCCAGTTACCTAGGTAACAGATACTGGGTGGAAACTTAGGCAAGAGGTAGGAAGGTATCTACACAGGGCCTGCATTCCCCCACTCATCCCACCCTCCACAGACCTTACAGTACCTATGTTCTTAGCTGTATATAAACTTTGTTTATAGTTCTAGCATTCAATAGGCTAAAGGCAAGAGCATCTCAAGTTTCAGGCCAACCTGAGCTACACTGATATGCAATGGATTTGATGTTATTTTTTAAATGAGCTTTAAAAATAAATATTGCCAACAGTTCTTATGTTTAGTTTTCAATAGACTTAATAGATTTAGCCTACATAGAAATTTTTAGGGAAGCTGAGAAGGTAGCTTAGTGGTAGAATGTGTGCCTAGCATGCATGAAGCCCTGGGTTTGATTCCTCAGTTCCACATACACAGAAAAAAAGCCAGAAGTGGTGTTGTGACTCAAGTGGTAGAGTGCTAGCCTTGAGCAAAAGAAGTTCAGGGACAATGCCCAGGCCTTGAGTTCAAGCCCCTGTACTGGCAAAAAAAAAAAAAAAAGAAATTTTTAGGGCTCTTCAGTGAGTTTGCAGAAGTATAAAAGACTCCTGAAAGTAACAAGTTCAAAAATGCTGCTTCCAGGTAGACAATAGTGGTTCACACCTATAATCCTAGCTACACAGGAGGCTGAGATCTGAGGATCACACTGTTCAAATCCAGTCTGGACTTAAGAGTTCAAGCCCCAGTACCAGTAAAACAAATGAAAAAGAAATTGAAAAGCCTTTCAGCTATTATTTATTTTAATATTCTTTATTCCTTCTACATTGTTATAATATTCTCAGATTGTGATTATATTATTATATAATGGTTAATATTAATATACTACGTATGTTATTGTATATTATAATATGTATTACATGTTATATTATATAAATATAATCAGATCATATTATTATATGTATGTCAAATTGTAATGTCCCATGGATCACTGAAATTCTGTTTATTTCTATCCTCTTTTTTCTGGGATAGGGATAGAACTTGCTTAATACAGTACATAAAAGGATTGAGTTTATTCTTTTCTCTTTATGTACTCCCTTTGGTAATAGCTATAAGCATCACGCCCACCTTTGGTCCTCAGCTCCACCCAGACCTGAGCTCCTCCCAGACCTGGAGTTCCCGCCATACAGCTGACCCCTCCCTCTCTCCACCCAGACCCACCTGAGCTCCCACTTACCTCACTTCTGGACTCCAGACCTTCCTGCTACCTGGGTAGGGACAGGTGCCATGTGTTCCCTCTGCGGGGAACTAATAAACCTTGTTATAATCTTTCTCCTCTGCCTGCCTGCCTCTGCGTGGTCCCCTGGGATGGATGTGAAGGATCCCTTCAATAGCTATTGCTCCTTTTTTAAGTTCTTTATAGTGTATAATTTATCATTTCTTGATATTCTTAATATTCAAAGAGTTCCATTTGGTTCTTTTTTCTAATAGTTTCTACTTCTTTTTTTGGGGGGGAGGGTCCGGTCGTGGGGCCTGAACTCTGGGCCTGGGCGCTGTCCCTCAGCTCTTCAGCTCAAGACTAGCACTCTACCACTTGAGCCACAGCGCCACTTCCGGCTTTTTTCTTTTTGCTTATGTGGTGCTGAGGAATCGAACCCAGGGCCTCTGGCATGCAAGGCAAGTGCTCTACCACTGAGCCACCTTCCCAGCCCTAGTTTGTACTTCTTTATTGTGCTTGTGTGTTCCTTTAATTTCTTGAGCATGTTCATCATAGTTGTTTTAAGGTCATTATGTGCTAATTGTAATACCTCCTTCATATCTTGGCCTTTTTCCTCATCAAATAAAAACAAAAACTTTTAAGTAGGTCCTGGGGCTGGAAGTGTGTTGCAAGCTGTAGAGCACCAGCTGAGCAATCAAGTTGAAAGAGCAAGGGGCCCTGAGTTCAAACCCTAATACAAAAAAAAAAAAAATTAAGTAGATGTTGGACATGATAAATGTTACATTGTTGAGTTTTGTCTTCCTTTAATTTTGTTTCCTATACATTACCATGATATTTTTAGGCCTTGTTTTCAAGCTTTGTTAGGGCAGGTCTAGCACAATCTTTGCTTTACAGATAGTTAGGTCTCACTTCTAATGCTCAAATTTTTCTGGAGCCTCTACTGAATGCCCTGGGTATTCAGTGAAGACTGATTGTAACTGATTAGACCTTTAAAAATAAACTCAAAAACCCTCAAGGCTCTATCTTAAGCTTCTTTGTTCAGTTGCTTGCTCTAGTGCTTATTCTTTCCCTCATAATGGCTTTCTGTGTGGTTGCTTGGAGCCATACCTTGTGAACACTTGCACACCTAGCCTAGTTTCAGCCCAATACTGTCACAAAGGTTTCTGGGGAGGGTAGGTTTCCTCCTCCTTATACTCTGCCTCACAAGTTCCAATCAGGTCAGTCCCTCCAGGCCTCTATCTTCTCACCTCAGCAAGACAGCTGTGTTTTAGTCCCTGGACTCGGGTCTGGAATTTGCTTCTAGGCAGAAAACTGGGGCAATCTAGGGAATATGTCATCTGTCTCCTCTCAGCAAATATCTGAAATGTGTGAAAACAATTGTTTCACATGCTTTGCCTAGTTTTCTAGATGTTTAGCATGAAAGGTTGGCTCAGTATCTGCCCACTGCTTTTTTGGATCAGTAGAATTTATCCACAGTCCTTCTGTACTCCTGCAGGTCTTCCTAACCCTCCTCCACATGATGGAAGTGAAAATGATGCATGAAACCCACATTCTTGGATCTCAGACACCACTAGATCCTGTTAGATAAACTATGAGCCCTGCTTTCTCATTCCCCAACCCACTTTTCTTCCTTTCTATGCAGGTACTCAACTCTGGGACTGGGTACTGTCTTTTAGCTTTGACAATCAAGGCTGCCCCTCTACCACTTGAGCCATACTTCCACTTCAACTTTTTGATGATTAATTGGAGATAAGAGTCTCAGGGACTTTCCTGATCCAGCTAGCTTCAAACCATGATCCTCAGATCTTAGCTTTTTGCCTAACTAGAATTACAACTGTGAGCTACAGCACCCGGCTCCGGCTTTCTCTTTGCCTTTTGAAACTTTGAGTTTTTAGAGTACTGATCTCAAATACCAATGCTAAGAGACACCTTACCTCTCAGACATCTCCCCACAACACACACAAAAATCAAAAGGCTCCATTATATTTTAAAATTTAAAAAAAGCCCTGGATTGTCATTGGGAGGTACAAATTAGCACAGGAAAACAAAAAGTAGAAGGAACTCTAAAATGTTAACAGTGATTATCTCTAAAAAAAAAATGAACTCATAATTGTGCTGGGTTTTTTGGTTTATTGGTTTGGTTTTTTTAGTTTGGGGATATGTTTTTTTTCTGCAGTCTCTGAATATTTTAATAATGAACATGTGCTACCCTTATAATTAGAAAAAATGATGACCCTCCCATTTGATGACATTTCACTCTGCCTTAGTACAAGCACACAGGC
This sequence comes from Dipodomys ordii, assembly GCF_000151885.1. Classification (NCBI taxonomy): domain Eukaryota; kingdom Metazoa; phylum Chordata; class Mammalia; order Rodentia; family Heteromyidae; genus Dipodomys; species Dipodomys ordii. The sequence goes on from NW_012267218.1 coordinate 30,470,518, forward strand.
CCGAGGTACAACTGATGCCTGGAGATAGGAGCTGGAGGTAGGGAGCGGCATTCTGTCCCCAGTCCTCAGAAGACCAAACCCACTAAATTCCACACCCTCCTGTGAGCAAAATGAGCTCCCTTTCTATAGCTTAGTATGCTCCTTCCCCTCTCCACAGCTTAGCATGCTCCCTTCCTAGGCAACATTAGCCCATTTAGTAAAGGCAGTAAATAATCAGCCTCCAATCCCCCTTTACCTTGGGATAGCACATCTCTGGGGCAGCTACCACCATAGAAGGCATCAAGAGCCCCTTAGAGTGACCTTCAGGTCTGGGCAGCTGCAGGGCCCCTTATCTACTATTTGGACAGCAGCCATAAATTGTAGTCTGTCCTGATGAAGCCTCTGGCCCACACGTCCACACCAGGGTCTCCACCCCTCGCCCCTCCATTTAAACCTCCTACGCTAGGAGGTCACCTCAGACAATAGCCGGTGCTTCTTCTCACTTCTCCCTTGTGAGAAGGGTCTTGCTCACCCCTTTCCCAGCAATAAACCTTCCTTTGTTCTCTGTACCTGGATGTCTCTGTGGTTTTCTGGCAAAGTCCAAATAATCTAACACCTCCTCTCCATCCTTTCCCCAAGCAACATTATTTAAAGAGTTTCCTTGTTCTCCAAACAAATGATAACAGCCCAGAAAAATATATCTTTCTCAGAAGCTTTTCCAGAAGATTCTGATAAAACTTAGTCTCCCAGAGGAGTGTGAGTCAAGGAGGAGGGAGTGGGAGTGGGGTGGGGAAATCCACTCTCTGGCAGCAGGGCATTGGTGTTTGCTGACACCTTCATGCTCAAAGGTACCAGCTCAAAGCTGCTGGCCTCTCAGTTCTGTGTGTGTGTGTGTGTGTGTGTGTGTGTGTATCTGTGTGTGTGTGTGTGTATCTGTGTGTACATGCACATGCCAGCACTAGGACTTGAACCACTTGAACCACAGCTCCACTTCCAGGTTTTGAGTGGTTAATAGGTTAAGAGTAGTTAAAAAGTTTTCAGGACTTTTCCTGCCCCAGACTAGCTTCGAACCTCAACCCTCAAATCTCAGTCTCTTTTTGCAGCTAGGATTAGCTAATGGTGGTCCTGTCCCTACTTACTCTTCAAAAACAAAAAACCCAAACAAAACAAAATGCTCCTCTGTATCAGGATGCCAGAGATATTAGCATATTCTGGCCAACAGCCTGATGGGTAATAGATTACAGGTTATCCAGGAAGTAATTAGATGCTTGGGCCCCCACGGAGCAGTTGCCAGACACTGACCCTTGTCATTCAGGATATGGTCCTGAAAGTAAAGTAGAAACGTCTTTCACTTTCAAGGATTGAGGAAATACCAGGCCTCCTTGCCTTTTACACAACTGACAAGTTAACAAGTGCTGGTTTTCTACTAGGGCCTGATCATCGTGGTCCTAGGTTTCAGGGAGACCCAAGAGGAACTCTTCCCAGGAGCCCCTAGGGCTGGTGACTAGGAGGAAATCCACGGATCAGGCCCATTGTTGCAGCTAGGGAGTCTGTGCCAGCTCTCTGTCTCTCAGTGTTCTGATTCTTTCCTTCCTTGCTCCTATTCCTGCCCCTGCCCTGCTCCTTCAACAGACCTTGCTGTTCTCTGATTAGGACATAGTCTCCTATTCCCAACCCCAACACACACTCTTTTTGCTAGATTAGTAAGTAGGAGCAAGAATCAGAAATACATTTAAGGTCCCTCTATATAACTGACGATGCCTTTGGCTGCTGTCAATAACAGCTTTCCTTAGCTTGGTCCTTAGGGACCCTTACCATCCCCACTGGTACTGGCTGCCCTCAAGGGCTGCACGGCCTGTCCTACTGCAGGACAAGAACTTCAAGGGCCAGAGCTCACACTCAGGCAAAGGAAGCAGAAGGTACTGCTGCATGAGAGTGACATGAATGTGGCTTTAGGGCAAACCAGCTGTGTCAGGTGAGACCTCTCCAACTGCCAGCTCCACAGTCATCTCCCATGCAGCTAGTGCACTCTAGAGTATATACGCTCTTCCCAGAAATGCCAATAAACATACTCCAGTTGTTTGGTTTGGATCTACTTATAAAGAGCAGCATTTTGTCTTTGAAATGTAAAAAGCTACTTAGAGCTGTCTTTAGAATTTATATATCAGGCTGGGTATTTAGGTCAGTGGTATAACATGTGTTTGGCATGTGCAAGGCCCTGGGTTCAAACCCCAGACCCTTAAAAGAAAGGAAGAAAAATGTGGATAATCCACAACCCTTTAAGTGTTCATAGTCACAGCAATCCCATGCACATCTATGCAGTGTGCTCTGTAGGTTTTACAAAGTCCAAAAATGTGTACATAATATCTCACTTTATCCCCATAGGAAACCAGAGAGGTGGATGAGTGTTCTTCAGAGCAATTCCAGAGTTTTCCATGCTTCTACAGAGGATTAGAAACAGTTTGGTGATTTCAACTGAGCTGATTCTAATCCCTGGGGTAACATTTGTGGCATCTCCCTTCATTGGAACAGACTCTGTAGGGCCTAAAAAAATTTCATTTTGGTCACTGTACTCATGCTTGGAAGCCTTCCGATACTTTACTTTTAGAATAAAGCAACCAGGTTACTTTAAGCATTTTTCTTTCTCAATGTACACTCCTAATGATATGCTAAAATAGAATTCTGCCAAAATCAGAAAACAACAGAGATTCTGTTCCAAAATGAGGTGTCAAACCACCATGCAAGATTTAGAAAAAAAAAAAAAGCCTGCTTAGACTCTGCATTCTGGGTGATAAATGGCTAAGAGTTTGAAGATATATAGGGAGAAATTCTGAACGAAGTTTTTGCTGTGCTGTGGGAAAGGGTCATAGACTATACTCCACAGCTTAGGGATAGGGAAGAAGCCTCAATTTTTCCAGTAGAAGAGCTTAATATGTTTCCCTGTACCTTAGCAAACAAAAGCACAGGTGTCTTGATGCCCACCTTGAAAATCCAAAGTAATAGGCTGTGGTTTTGTGGAGTAGAAGGCAGGTCAAGGGAGGAGGTAAAGGAATCTTGCACTCTGCAAGTTTGACCCATAAGAAGAGATGTGAGCATGTGGCCAGATGTGGCCATATCCCCAAAAAGGATTGAGGGTTTGAGATTTGTTTAAGAGAACTGTGTAGAAGGACAAGCAGATTCTCTCATAGAGAATCTCAAGGTACTCCTGGAGTCATAGAGGCTGAGGAAGGAGTGAATGAGTAGCTGGATCAGAGAATAGTTGTCCTGAAAAACAAATTTTGTGAGGAAGAGATTCTCCATTGGAAGGAAGATGACCACAATGAGCCTGGAAGTGTTAGATCTCAACATCTGCCAAGGTCAGAGAGAGGGGATGTTGAATAATCATGCCAAGGCCAATAAAGTGAGAATGTCCCTGGTCCAGTTTCTTCTCATTTCTGGAAGTCAGAGGTACTGTGTAGTTAAATGGGGAAAGAGGAAGATGACACATAATAGCTCACACACCCTTTTCTTTCTCCCAGGCCTCTTTCTCTCTACCTTTCAAGAATTCTGAGATCAATCCAGGCACCAGTGACTCATGCCTATCATCCTAGCTACTCAGGAGGCTAAGATCTAAGGATCACAGTTCAAAACCAGCCCAAGGAAGGAAAGTCTGAGACTCTTATCTCCACTAGACTACCAAAAGAGCTGGAAATGGAACTGTGATTCAAGTGGTAGAGTACTAGCCTTGAGGAAAAAAGAAGCTCAGGGACATCACCCAGACCCTGAGTTCAAGTCCCATTACTGGCACAAAAAAAAAAAGAATTATGAGATAAGAACAAAGTTTCAATTTTCAAACAAGAAGTTGTAGAACTATATTAGTATTTTAGTCCACTGTCTATTACTATCGCAGAGTACCCAACCCTGGGTGCTTCATTTTTAAAAAGAGGTTTATTTAACATTCACTTTTTGGAAACAGTTCTGGCTTTGGCAAGGGTTCCCTTAACTCCATGAGACAATGGAAAGAGCACAGAAAGAGGCAGAGATCCCATGGGAGACAAAACGTCCGAGTGGGGAAGGTGTAGTCTTTCAACCTCTCACCAGCTCCAGCTTTTTGTCTGTGTCCTTTTCTTTTTCACCAGTTGATGAGATGGAACCACAGAGCCGTGTACATGCTAGCCAACTCCCTACCACTGACCTACATCTCCAGCCTTGGCCTTACCTCTTGAAGATCTCTCAGCATCTCCTCACTATGCACCAAGTTCCAACTCTAAGAAGCTTCGAGGTGTACACTAAAGCCTTATTTAAATCAGCAGGAGAGCTGGGAATGTGGCTTAGTGGCAGAGTGCTTGCCTAGCATGCATAAAGCCCTAGGTTCGATTCCTCAGTACCACATTGTGGAGAGCTGCGGGAGCCGTGACCAAAGACGGCTGCAAAAGCAACATTGTAGCTAAAATGGCGGGGCCGCGTGGTGCCGCTGCGACCTAAGATGGCGCGGGCTCCCGCCTTCCGTCTTCCCGGTGACGAGTGCTCTCTGTAAAAAACAACTCCTTATATGGCTATGACTTGGCTCCTAGTTTGCTTCCGTGTTTGCAGTCCTATCAGTATATGCCACATGGCGCTTCAGGATTGGCCATCCAGGAGGCTTATAACCGGAGTGCGGGGGCGGATGGGAAGGAGAAACAGGAAGAAGCAGAAAGAAGCAGGAAGAAGCGGGCAGGAGAGAAGTAGGAGAAAAGAAGCTGTAAACAAGGTCCTGAATAAACCGTCTGAAAGAAGAACCTGTTGTCGCGTCATCCTTGCGGGTCGAGGCGGTCGCGACACCACATAAACAGAAAAAGCCAGAAGTGGCGCTGTGGCTCAAGTGGTAGAGGGACAGTGTGCAGGCTCTGAGTTCAAGCCCCAGGACTGGCAAAAAAATCATAACAATGAATAAATAATTACTAAATTTATTCTGTGTGACTTAAAGTGACTAGAAGATTATTGGTATAACTAATTATGATCCGTCATAAAACTTGTTCTAAATTACATCTGGGGCAGAGAAAGATCTCACTTATTTGAACAGATGCAAAAAAAAAAAAACAGTGGAAGAATACAACACAATTTTGCCTTTTTATTACATTGCATGCATCGTGTTCATTGATCATGGTGAACATCTACATTTCTAACACTGACAGAGCTGTTAATTCCCAGGGAAAGAATAGATTGTGGTCAGAATCCCAGAAAACTCTACTAGGAAGGCAAGACCAGCTGCAAATAAGTCAGTGCGCACACTCAACATGAGGCCATGGTCAAGAGGTCTCCATTGCTCTCTACTCAATTAGAAGATGATCTTGACATTGGATGAGATTAGCTGCTGCTCTCATTGCTACAAGATGGAGGGAGGAGGCTGCTACTGCCTTATCATTGGGAATCCCAAACTTGGCTGCAATCTACAAAGTACGCCCCACTGAGGTTGCCCAATGATGGCTCTATCAAGTGCTTGAATCCCCTTTGCATGGAGAGATTTGGGTAGTGGCTACAAATACTGCAGTAAACAAAATGTGTGGGGAGATGGTCTCTCTAAACCAACCCTTCTGTGCTTGGCTTGTGATTCTGAGACCCTGCCAACCACATTTCTGCTTTGCCAGCTGGCTCCATCTCAGGCTCTTCCAAGGAGAGTCATGAGAATGACAAACATGGTCAGAGAAAAGAAGAGACCCATTCCTTCCTGCCTGCTTCCTGTGGGGTTTCTGATCCTGTGGGTAATATGGCGCTTTCTTGTGGCACCAATTGAATGCAGTTTGAAGTTTTCCCAAGGCTTGCAGCACCAGCCTTATCAGGTTCCCCTTCCAGGAAATCCTGGTCCTCAAGGACCTCTCTGCAGCTCAGAGACACTCTCCCAGCCAAGCAGCAACTCCTCCTCAAGTCTTGGTTTCACGTTTTAAGTTTTAATAATTTCTTTCCTTGATCATGCCCCAGTGTCTTCATTGTGCCTTTTCAATTACCTGGCAAGCCACTATATTCTTAGTTAACTCATCTTTCTCCTGCCTTCCTCCCTTCCTTGCTTCCTTCCTTCCTTTTATTTTTTTGGTGCTAGTACTGGGGCTTGACCTTAGGGCCTTACACTCTCAATCAACATTTTTCTCATAGCTGAAGCTTTACCACTTGACCCACGTCTGCATTTTCTGCTTTTTTACTGAAAAAAAAAATGGAGATGAGTCTCTTGGATTTGTCTGCCAAATAAGTCCTCAGAGGTCAACTTCCTGAGTAGCTAGGATTAGAGATATGGGCCCTCAGAGTCTGGCAGTTGATGGACCTTCTATTGCTCTCTTGGTTGAATTATGTATACATAAAGATAAAGATCAAAAGGAACAGACAACATGAAAAGTTAATTCCATAGAGGGTTTTTTTTTTCTTTCTCTAGAGCTGGACATTGAACCCAAGGATACATAAGCCACAAGTACTCTATCACTGTGCTATACCTCCAGCTCATAACATAGTTTAACCTTTTTTTGAGTAATGGAGCTCTGCAGAAAAACAAATGAAACAATGGACTTTTTCTCCAGGAGGTATAAGTACTTATCAGTACATCATACACATCCAACTCTTTTACACAATGTTATAATGTGATAGGGGCAAATGGGCCCCTAATGCCAGGACGTGATTCCTTTAGTAGAATGTAGGCTAGATTGCTCCTCCATTGTGGAGAAAATTTTCTACTTGGTGTTCAGAGGCTACTTGTTGCTTAAGCCTAGAGAAAGCAGAACAAAAGGTCTGTCAGTACTGGGTTGCCAAGGCACTGTCCTAGATTTCCAGACTCTCTGAATTTGAGATAAATATCTTGACTGTGGACCTGCCAGCCATCCTGGAATTGTAGCTGCATTTACATCTGAAGCCTTAAAATGATAGCTTTTCCAGCAAGGCTTACTTTACTCATGGAGACCCAGCCAAGAAGAATGGGGCAGAGTCCTGTTTTCTAGGCTGTCCTCCCTAAAGGCCCCTGAACCGCCTGGGCCAGATCCCAACCTTCTCTCTGTCCTTCAGAGCTCCCTACAGTATAGTCCTTCTAGAGAGGGAAGCACATCGCCATCTCCTGGCTGGAACTATTATTGTATGCTTCTTTTCACAGAGCAATTCCTAGTGTCCAGGATTGAAAGTACAAGATTTACCTGTACTGTGAAATAGTAATCTGGATATTTTTTTTTCTTTGTCGGTCGTGGGGCTTGATTTCTGGGCTTGGGCGCTGTCCTTGCACTCAAGGAGAGCACTCTACCACTTGAGCCACAGTGCCACTTCCGGTTTTCTAGTGGTTTATGGGAGATAAGAGTCTCACGGAGTTTCCTGCCCAGGCTGGCTTTGAACCATGATCCTCAGATCTCAGCCTCCTGAGTAGCTAGGATTACAGGCATGAGCCACCAGCTCCCAGCTTTGGATATATTTTTATAGGCGATTACATCCTGGGCATTGGCAGGAAGAACAAAGCGTTTAAGAAAAGATATTACTTCTAGGCCTCAGCTTTTCCATCTCGAAGGCAAGTCTGCCATCTAAACACTGAGGACGCTATGGCAGGTTTTCTATCCTCCATTCAACCACGTTGCTGAGCTCTCTACATTAAAAGACAGTACCCAAAAGTGGAAGAGACCTCTTCCCTACATACTACACAGTAAATAGTCACCTCATTTTGCTACAGGATGGTCATGCATGAATTGGTTTCTTGGCTGAATATTCAAGCACTACTCGAGACACAGAAGAATCTTCTCTTCTGCTAATTCCAAAAGGCTTTGCTATTTCATTCATTTATTCAACAATTTTTTTGTGTGTTGTTGGGTTTTTTGTTATTGCTGTTGTTGATTGTGGGCCTTAAACTCTGAGCCTGGGCGCTGTCCCTCAGCTCTTCAGCTCAAGGCAAGTGCTCTACCACCTGAGCCACAGCGCCACTTATGGTTTTCTGCTGGTTAATTGGAGATAAGAGTCTCACAGACTTTACTGCTGAAGCTGGTTTGAACCATGATCCTCAAAACTCAGCATCCTGAGTAGCTAGGATTACAGGCATGAGCCATCAGTGCCTGGCTTCACTCAAATTTTTGTTGTGTTTGCTCTGGGATAAGCACATTTGAGGCTAGGAATACAACAATGGGAAAAAACAGATATAAATCCTGTTCTCAAGGAGCAACTTCTCTATGGAAGATAGATGGCATGTAAAAGGTAAGGGTCAGAAAAGATTTGTGGATATGTTTATTTTGTGCTGGTATTGGAGCTTTAATTCAGGACCTAACGCTCTTGCTCAGCTTTTTTCACTCAAGGCTGGTGCTCTACCACTTGAGCCATACCTCCACTTCTCTTTCAGATTGGTCTGCCTGGGCTGACTTTGAACTTTGTCAGATCTCAGCCTCCTGATTAGCTAGACTTATAGGAGGCATCTACTAGCACTGGCTTGCTTTTTTTTTTTTTTTTTTTTT
>NW_012267218.1:30481328-30495768 GCF_000151885.1 Dipodomys ordii
AATCATGTACCAGGACCCTTTAACAAATGAGAGTAGTCTATGCATTTCTTAACCTCTCAAACCTCTCAAATCTTTTAACCTTGACTAATACCAGTTAGTATTGCTTCTGGAAATTTCACCCTTCCACTTCTCTCCCACTGCTCCTATTTTAGGGTTGATTTGTTGGAAGCTTTTGTTTGCACAGGAAATGCAAAAGGGAACTTTCTATAGGGCAAGAGGAAGCCTGGCTCTTGGGCCTAACTCTGAAGATGTTTGCAAATATCACCCAAGGCATTGTGGGATTGCATTTGGGGTTGGTTTGTTGTTGTTGTTGTTGTTGTTTAACTCACAGAGTGTTAGGAGATCCCTTTAGGAAATTGTTGCTGAATCCAGTCAAGATGTCTAAATCTGCCTATGTGGAATTCCCAAAAGATTGTCTCCACTCAGAGTTTCTCCAATCTGTTTCTTTTGTCTTTTTCAAGTTCAGGACTCAACACTGCATTCTCTCCTACTCTAATCCCTGTCAGCTCTCCAAAGGTGCTTTTGAGGGAAGGCTCATTGCAAGTGGAGGCCCTGCAGAAGTCAGGGGGGCTTTCTCTTCCCTCAGGCACTGAACTAGCTAGCTGTGGCTATGGCACCTCATTGTCCTTCCTCCATGGGCTTTTGGACCTCCTCCCCATGCCCTTCAGTTTCTGGTAAGAACCATAGATAATCCAAAGAGAATAGCACACACTTGAGAAATACCATTAGGACAGGAGGTCCTTAGAGAGGGCAGCTTCCACATTTGGACCAAAACACTTCTCCTGGAAGTGGAACTCAAGAGCAGATCTCAATTCTGTCATTCCTAACATGACTGGTTGTTCTTGGCCTGCATGTGGCTGTCCTGGCACTGTTTGTACAATGATATATTCTGGGTGTAAGTGTTCCTCATTCAATCGTCATCTTTCATGGCCCTGGAGCCTCTCTCTAATCTTCCTGCCATGTATCTCAGAGTTAATCTCTCTTTGTAAATGTGGGTCAGAGAACAAAACAGAAAGTGGGAGGAACAGCAATGATTCTAATAATCTGCTTCCTGGATGGGTGATTATTAAAAACCAAGGTGCAAGAGTGATTTAGGGGGGGATTCCCACCCCAAAGGCAAGCCACAAGAGCAGCTACCTGGCAATTTCCTCTCACCATTCCCCAGAACAACAGTAATGGCAATGTCTGTCCTTTATCAAATGTTTTCTGTGAGCCAGATACTATGCTTCATAAACATAGTCTCATTTCATCTTTACTTTTCCATGTAGGTAATGTTTTTAGGTCTTTCTACAACCAGTTTTAACATTCTTGTTTTAGTGCTAAGATTACTACTATTACTAAGTTCTTTTATTGGTCACCATTATTGAGCACTATTATTATCCCTAATTAGAAGTGAGGAGATGAAGATCCATGGACATGAATTACTTTCCCATATTGGATAGTAACTGGCGGACCTAAACGTAAGCCCAGAAACCAACTCCAGAGCCCTTACATGGAACCAGGCCTGTATTTGCCTTCAGTGTTTTAGGCCCAAAGACACAGAAATGCCAGAAGATTTCTGGGAGATGCATGTACTCACTCATCCTTCTACCTCTGTTCTTCTTGAACTAGGGAAGACTACTTCACATTTCCTCTTCTTCTTAGGCCCTCTCTCACCCCTCCAGCCCCCACAGGGAACCCATTCCTCTGAATCCCCACAACCTTCACCCTGTGTGCCACTGACTTACCATTTTATTACCCCAGGGCTAGGTGGTCATGCCAGTCAAATGTCTGTCCATCTGGACATGCCTTACTTCTCCAGACAGGAAAAAAATACTTAGTGAATCGGGTTGATGGCTTCTCCTCCTGCTCATTCTTGTTAGCATGTCCTCTGGAAGGCCCTAGAAGGTCCCATTCCAGACTTCGGTCTTGGCTGCTTGCCCCTTTTTCCTCCCCTGCTGTCCATATTTTCCTTCTCTTTGCCTGTCTTTACCTGGCAGAAGGAAATCTGGCAGCTTCCCATACCTTTCTTGATGGGCAGTCTGGCTCTCTGCTGTCTAGAGAGGTCACTGAAGCCTGCTCCCAGAGAATTCCTGGCCCTCTCCCAGCTCCCTTGTCTGGGCAGAAAAGTGGCTCCCCTCTTATGCTGCCCTAGAAGGTCAATGTGAAATCCAGAGAATGATTGAGCCCCAGCATGGGGCCACATCTACTGTCCTGACCCCCTCAGAGCTTTCCCATCAACTCACCTCCAAGGAAGAATCAATCTACCTGATAATTGTTCTCTTGGGAAGCCTTGGGACTGATTGATGGGTCTAGTTGTTTTATTATTAGCCAGTGTAAGTTAAGTAAGTCAAATCGATAAACTTTATACGGCTCCAGAGATTGCTCCAGAGGTGAGACCCAGTAGCTTTCACCTCAATAGATTTAGACCTCTACCTAAATAAAAAGCAATAGTTACCTGGAGAAACAGCTTGATTTCTTTTTGAGAGACTCTCTTAGTGCCCTTGAGCCTGTCATGACTTAAATCAATAATCTTAACAGCTTCCTTTAAGAAGAAAACAATTGCTTTTGGAGTTTCTTCATGCAACTAGAAGCCAACTGGTCTCTCAGGCATGTGACAGTTTTGCATGTCCTCAATGAACCTGTTAAATAGTAACACTCAAAAGCTCTGCCTGGGCCATCTTGGGCACCAGGTCTTCTCTGGCCATCTGGATCTTTCCCTGCCTCCTATGCCCTTTTATCTTGTCCATTGGCTCAAAGTCTCTTCCTCACCCAAGACTCCCAGGGTTTTATATGAACAGCTTGGCTAATGAGGAGTTTTCCTTGTCATTCTGAGGGATAAAATTGGTGTGTGGCCCATTTGTACATTTATATGAATGCCTAAGAAGCATTTTTGAGTCAAAATGATGACAGTAGCAATAGTTAAGATTGATATACTATGGTGGTAAGGAGTTCAAGCCTGGGAAGGGAGGTCCATTGTGGGTCATTTTCAAGTGAGTTCTCAAAGTCATAACCTGCTGTGGTAGGCTACATCTGTAATCCTAGATACTCAGAAGGCTGAAATTGGGACAGCTGTAGCTCAAAGACAGCTCAGTCACAAAATTGGAGGGACCTCATCTCAATGAACAAAAAGCTAGATGTGAGGGCACATGCCAGCTATATGTGAAGTATAAATAGAAAGATTATGGTCCAGGCTGGCCCAGACAAAAAGTGAAACCTTGTTCAAAAAATGACTAAAGCAAAATGGCATGTAGCTCAAGTGATAGAGTAGTCACCTAGCAAGCCCAAGGCCCTGAGTTCAAGCCTCAGTACAAAAAGGAAAGAAAGAAAGAAAGGAAGGAAGGAAGAAAAGAAGGAAGGAAGGAAGAAAGAAAGAGGTGGAAGGAAGGAAGAGGTAGAAGGAAGGAAGAGGGGGGAGAAACAGAGGGAGGAAGAGAGGGAGGAAGAGAAAGAAAGAGAAAGACAGAAGGAAGGAAGGAAGGAAGGAGGGAAGGAAGGAAGAAAGAAAAGAAGGAAGGAGAAAAGAAAAAGAAATTAAGTCACTATCTACCTAGGGCTGGCCACAGTAAGGCACAGACTTACTGTCTGTCTTATCTCTGGCCCTTCCTTAATACAGCCTGACTTGATCTCCCCATGCTACAAGGAATAAGCACAATGGAGACAACAGTAAAATGGTCTGGGTCAGGACCAAGAGCTAGGAGGGCAGCAAAGTCACCTTCATCCTCAAAGTCCAGGCTACTGGGCCAGTGAAAACCCCATGGACCCACCTGGGAAGGTGGCTAGTAAGGCTCCCATGAAGCCAGGCATCAGTGGCTCACGCTTGTGATCTTAGCTACTCGGAGGCTGAGATCTGAGGCTCATAGTTCAAAGCCAGCCCAGGAAGGAAAGTTCTTGAGACTCTTATCAACCACCAGAAAACAGGTAGTGGCGCTGTAGCTCAAGTGGTAGAGCACTTATCTTGAGCTTAAGAGTTGAGAGATAGCTTCCAGGCCCAGAGTTCAAGACCCATGACCGACCAAAAAAGAAAGCAAGAAAGAAGGAAAGAGGAAAAAGAAAGGCCCCAGGGTATATTTGATCTCAGATTGGAACAAGACTCATCACTGCTTGGCCACAGTGCCACATTTGTAAATACCAGAATTTCCAAAGTTGCTCCAAAGCCCATTCTCAGCTGCCAAGATGGACTCAGACCAGACCACTAGGTGCTCAGGATGAGTTCTCAAAACTGCTCCTACATTGAATGAAACTTTAAGTGAAGTGCAGGGGGCAACCCCTGCCCGTGTGGTACCTATAAGGAAGAGTAAGTATCAGGAGCTCCTGCCTCAAGGGTCTTACCTGTCAGATGCCACCAAGTTTGAGAAACTGAGGCAGGACAAGGCTTCATTATCTCTGAGTCTTTAAATCTCAGCCTCCTGAGTAGCTAGGGATACAGACATGAAGCACCAGTACCAAGCTAAACTGATATGTTTTCATTGCTTCCGGACTTAAAAACCAGAACACGTATAGATACAAATTGGTCTGTCACCGCAATGAGTAACATTGCAATTGCTATCATCAAAGCTTAACCTCTACAGATGTGTCGATAACTTTGTCAGAACTAATCCTCACAAATTTATGCTCGGTAGGTTTGTGGATCATCTGTACTCATGCAGATATATCCACAATCAAAAATATTTCTGCTAAAATAACTTTGGCAGAAAATACACCATTAATTTCTCATGAGGCTTTGCTTCTATCCAACTCAAAGAAAGTGACAAAGTGGCACAAATATTGGCATTACTGGACCTGTTGATGAGAATATGCAACCATCCTATGCATGAAAAAAAAAAAAAGCCATCAAGGGTGCCCTTTGAATTTGCAGTGCTCACATGAAACACCACAATTGAAACAAATTCAGATTCTGTTTAGTAGTGTTCCAATCATGTAGGAGCATTGTTTGTTCTGAATCTACTGTTTATATGGGGCTCTGGTTCCCTCAGGGTTTGAAACTGAGGGGTTCAGAATCATTAGATTCTAAATCCAGAAATAAAGGCTTGTGGGCAAAACTAGTGGAATCAGAGATTAATTCTCCAAATTAACCTCTGTGTAGAACACAGTGCTCATCCACATAGAAGGTATTTAAAAGTGTTGATTTGAAGGATACATATCTGTAGATTGTTATACTTTCTAACAGCTATAACAATTATTTAAGAACTTAGACTCACAAAAGATTTTTTTCAAGAAAGAATATTTTCATCAGAATTCCAAGCACATGGTGATAGTAGTAATTTTTAAAAGTAGACTAAGAACTGGGTAGAATACTCATAATCTCAGCCACAGGAGGCTGAGGCAGGAAAACCGTAAGTTCAAGATCAGCCTAGGAGGGCTGGGAAGGTGGCTCAGTGGTAGAGTGTTTGCCTTGCATGCATGAGGCCCTGGGTTCGATTCCTCAGCAACCATATATGCAGAAAAAGCTGGAAGTGGCACTGTGGCTCAAATGGTAGAGTGCTAGCCTTGAGCTGAAGAGCTGAGGGACAGCACCCAGGCCCAGAGTTCAGGCCCCACAACTGACAAAAAAAAAAAAAAATCAGCCTAGGATATGTAGCAAGACCCTATTAAAAAAAAATCCACACACAAACAAACAAAAACAGAGCAAAAACTAGAATTTGGTGGCTTATGCCTATAATCCTAGCTACTCAGGAGATCTGAGGATCAGGATTAAAAGCCAGCCTAGGCAGGAAAGTCTATAAAACTCATCTCCAGGTCTTTGTGAATACTGCTCCCACATCTGGAATTCCTACTTCATCTAGCAAATTCCTCAGTAGTCTCTCAAATTTCAGTTCAGATGTCAACCTCTAAAGAATGCCTTTCTTACCTAAGCTAAGATGCCCCTGCCAGGCCTTTAGCAGAGCTGATTACATGGCAGTATTCACAAAGACCTGAAGACTAGAAACAAAACAATTTAGTATATGTGTTGCCGAAGCGAACACTAGAAACAAAACAATTTAGGAATACTGAAGCATAAATTTTTTAGAATAGGGGAAGAACAGCAAGAAAAAGCCAAAAGTTCCAAAAGGAACCAGGTTGTAAGAGAGTTAAATTCCTGGCTAGAGTTTAGATTTACCATATGGAACAGTGTGGTTTTCATACTGTCTACATAGAAGAAACACAGCCATTCTGTCCTCCAACCTCAGTAAACATTTAAATGGGGTTGGGTGTCAATCTTAAGTACTTATAAAGATCGCCATTTGACTACTGTGTGGCAAGTTTAACAACCATAGCTTGAAGGCAGGGAGGGATCTAAGAGACCTAGGAAAGAGCTTTAGATCATATATGGATTTAACCCATTTCTGGCCAGCTAGCCCAGGTGGGAATGGATTAGGTTAGATGTTCATGGTGTGTGCACTTGGGCCTGCAATTTCTCTTAATATTCAACCTCTCACTATTGTATTTGCTTATTTTATCTCTGAATAAGTGTAAGCATGACAGCACTAGGCCTGGAGATACTAACATACCCCTGTAATGAGTCTAGTGCCTGACACAACAGGCATTTGGTTTTTCTCAATGAATGAAGGAAGGAAGGAGTGCATGAATGAATGTATTTGTGAGGAAGAGAATGGAGATGGAGATTAGGAGACTTGAAAAGACCAGGATGCTTGCTGTAGGACAAGGGCAGTAGGAATGGATTGGAGGTGACAAGCTTTGAGCTATTAAGATGGTGAACTGGACTTGAATGTGGAGGGTGACTGGGCAGAAGGAATACCCACAAACAGCCAAGATCCTTACCCCTATCCCCGTTGTCTCTCCTCTTTCTCTTCCTCATCTGTCTCTGAATCAGAATCTCCTAGCTTCAGCACCCAGAACCCCTCTGTGAATTTAAACATTCTGTATGTTATATGATCTCTACGTCCCAAGCCCCAGTTACTGATTCATCCAGTTCAATAAATCTTGACTCAGTAAAAAAAGACTCATCTCCAATTAACCAGCATAAAGCCAGAAGAGAAGCTGTGGCTCAAATTGTGGAGTACTAGCCTAGAGCGAAAAAGCCAAATGAGCATAAGGCCCTGTACTGACATTTAAACACACACACACACACACACACACACACACACACACACACACACCAAGAACAATACAAAGGATGACATTGATCAAGATGTACTGGACTCATAAATAACATATTGAATTGAAGGCCCTTTGTACAACTACTTTAACATTATATATATATATATATATATTTATTATATATTAACATTTTGTATATATAATGTTAAAGTATATATATATATATATATATATATATGCATGCACACACATATAGTACTGGTCCTAGGGCATGAACTCAGGGCCTAGGTGCCATCCCTGAGCTTTTTTGTACAAGGTTAGTGCTCTACACTTAAGCCACAGCTCCACTTCTAAACTTTTTGGTAGTTAATTGGAGATTAAGATTAATTGGAGATTAATTGGACTTTCCTGCCAAGGCTAACTTCAAACTGTGCCCCTCAGATCCCAACCTCCTAAGTAGCTAGGATTATAGGCATGAACCACTGGCACCTAGCTTAAAGATAATTTTAAAGATTTTTATATATTAGAAAAGAGAACAAGAAAAGGCAGCCTACATTTTGTTATCATTTTAGAATTTTCAACAAATAACATATGAGGGATGCACTGGGTTTTGTATTTGGGTGGAGGAGACCCAGGGGTCACTCTACTCCTGGCCTCAGATCAGGAGGAAGAGGAGCATCTGCTGTCTGTGGGCTACAGGTAAGCTAACTAGGAGTCTGGCCTCCAAAGTCATTCTAGCAGATTCTGTGACAATTCACAAGGTAGAGACCTATTGCAGGCTTATTCTGTTTGGCTTTCTTTAAAATGTTTTATTGTAAAGGTGATGTACAGAGAGGTTACAGTTACATAGGCCAGGTAATCAGTACATTTCTTTTTGAACAGTGTCACCTCCTCCCTCTCTTCTCCCAGTTTTTCCCTCCCAACCCTCTCCCCAAGTTGCATAGTTTATTTTCCACATAGTGCATAGTGAGTATCACTGCTACATTTTTATTTTATTTATTTATTTGTTTTTGGTTGGTCATGGAACTTGAACTCTGAGCCTTGGTGCTGTCCCTCAGCTCTTCAGCTCAAAGCAAGCACTCTACCACTTAAGCCACAGTGCCACTTCTAGTTTTCTGATGGTCAACTGGAGATGGAAGTCTCACAGACTTTCCTGCCAGGGTTAGCTTTGAATGATGATCCTCAAATCTCAGCCTCTTGAATAGCTAGGATTATAAGTGTGAGCCACTGGCGCCAGGCTTCACTGCTACATGTTGTTCACCCTTTGTCCTACCATTTCTGTGCTCTCCCTTACCCTCCCTAAAACTGATAAACTTACATAAAAAAAGGTATAGAAATCAAAAACAGCCAGAGGAGAGAGGGAAAAAAGTGAACTAATGTTAAAATACAAACCAAACCTTCAAGAAAAACCTTCCATGTCTTACGCAGACTGTGAGGTTACAGTTTGCCTCAGCCCCCACCACTCCACCTTTTAGGGTATCCAGTAGGACCTGAGTTATCTGCCTGATCCTTGGAGGCATCTGTGTGAGGGACAACTGCCAGGGGTGTTTCCAGTTATGTCACTTTTTAGGACTTTTTCTGCCTCCACTGACCATGGTTCACCAGCTTTTTCTTAGCCCCTCAGCCTTGCTGCTTTATAACCCCCCTTTTCCTGTTTAATCTGATAGTTTTCCTCCCCTTCTATCTCATCATTTCAACACTGCCACTTCAGGTATCTTATTGAGCATGTCAGATGATGTTGACCCTTTGAGTGGGCACATTAGTCTTCAGCTTCTTCTGTGACACCTAGGAAGGCCAAACGGGGGCAGAAAGAACATGTTTACATCCCCAGGCCCCAGCCAGGGGGTCCTGGTACTGATTGGCAGGAGGGAAGGCAGCAGGGCAACAATTTACAAGACTTAGACACACGTGTTGAGTCATATCCAACATGCAGTTAATATCAGGCAAGAATAAACTCTGCACTACTTGATATATACAAATATCATACTTTGGGGGTGAGTATATATATACACGCCTAGCATTTGGCTGGTTAACTGGAGATAAGAATCTCACAGACTTGCCTGCCCATGCTGGCTTTGAATGGTGATCCTCAGACTTCAGCCTTCTGAGGAAGTAGGATTACGGGCATGATCCACTGGTACCCAACAAAAGTCCTATTAATATATTATTTTGAAATATGGTTTGTTTGGCTCTCATTCCCAGAATGAATGTCTTGTCTGGATTTAGTTTTGTATAAATTTTGTTCCTTTTAAAAAGTAATGTTTTCTGTTTATGACACAATGCACTTTTTTATTTTGATGGCCCAGGTGGGTGCTTCAGTTAATGTAGGTTTGATGTCAACATGTTTCTTTTACAACTCCCCCTAAAAGCAGTTACTAAATGGATGGTGCATTATACCAATCTATGGTGCCTTAGAATCTGGGAAATACAGTCATAATAAGCAAAGCAATAATCAATAATCAATTAGACCCAGGGTACCAGCCTCCATGTCCATATCTTATCCTCAAAGTCACAATGCTCTAAGAGAAGAATTCTATTGCAGGGGCAGGCCAACTGTGTGGCTCAACAGCACATGAGCGTGACGTGTGCACATACACACAACCGCCCCTGTTCTGTTCTGAGTCATCCCCCTTCCTGGATCCACATGAGCGGTCTGCACTTCTCACTTTCTCTGTAGTCTCAGTTTCTCCCACCCAGTGTCTTTCCCCAGCAGCTCATGGAGGTGGAGGATAAGCAAACTATAGCGCTTAAAGTAGTTTTGCAGAAAAGGCCCAGGACGGTAACCCTAATGACACCTGTTTCATAAAACTAACACATACTAGTTTTCATAATCATAATTTGACTGGGTTCATATTACTTAAAATATGTTGTAAATATGCTCTAAATATTTCCTTTTTCCCAACTCTAAACCGAAGTGGAACAGTAATAATAACCTTAACCCTAATTAGATCCAAATCCTAAAATTAAAATGAATATTGTTTTACCTAAATTCTAAATCTTCCTCCAATTATCATTCTCAATTTAGCTTTCAGTTTCACTCTAAACTTTACTCTTATTCTAATTCTCACTTAACTGTGGGCAGAACCCTAACCAGAAACCTACTAGTAACAAAAAATACTTTAGCTTTCATTCATCCTAACTTTAAATCCACTTGTCCTTCATAAAATAATTTGTACTTGTGCCCCAAATTTTACACTTTTTAACCCTAACTCTTTTTTTGGGGGAGGGGGGTCCGGTCATGGGGCCTGAACTCTGGGCCTGAGCACTGTCCCTCAGCTCTTCAGCTCAAGGCTAGCGCTCTACCACTTGAGCCACAGCACCACTTCCGGCTTTTTTCTTTTTGCTTATGTGGTGCTGAGGAATGGAACCCAGGGCCTCAGGCAGGCAAGGCAAGCGCTCTACCACTGAGCCAACTTCCCAGCCCCGTAACCCTAACTCTTATCTCAACTGGAAAACTAACCCTAACGGTAAACTAATCTCAAAAGTGTCAAACATACAAGATTTCATGCATCCTAACTTTTACTCAACTCATGCATCTTAATATAAGTTGCAGTTATAGCCTAAATGTTTCCATTTTAATATTCCGAACTCTAAGAAGAACACTAATATTAATCCTAGCTCAAATAATACATGAAACAACAATAATGCTAATCCTAGCACTAATAACACTTGAATCCAAAATTAATATGAATGTATTATTTTACCTAAATTCTTCTACTCTACTTGCAATTCTAAAATTTACTTTCAGTTTCACCATAAGTACTCCTTTTTTCCTGACTGTACCCTAACCCTAATCCCAATTATAAACCACAAGTAATAGTAACAAAAATACTCTAGTTTTCATTAATTCTTACTCTAACTTTCCTCATCCTTCATAGAATACGCTGCAGTTTTGCCCTAAAAACCTTACTCATTTCTTGACCCTAACCCTAACCATACAGAATCCTTCCACAAAACCTTTACACTAATAATGCCAAATGCTAACAATAAAAAGATGCTCTAAGCCAGGCACCCGTGGGTCACACCTGTAATCCTAGCTATTCAGGAGGCTGAGATCTGAGGATCACAGTTCAAAGCCAGCCTGGGCAGGAACATCAGTAAGACTCTTATCTCCAATAAACCACCAGAAAACCAGAAGTGGCACTGTGGCTCAAGTGGTAGAGTGCTAGCCTTAAGCTGGACAGTGCCCAGAGTTCAAGACCCACAACTGACAAAAAAAAAAAAAAAAAGTCCTCTAGTTTACAGTCATTCTCCATTTTCCTGGACTTGTAGTTCCTAAAGTAAGTTCCAGTTTGACCCCAAACCTAACCTATTTCTCACCCTGAAACTAAAGCCCTAGGAACGCTTACTCTAATCTTATACCTATATTGACACAGAATGCTAATAGGATAATACTCTAGTTTTCATTCATTCTTACATTTATTATACTTGTAATTTTTAATATATAATGCACTTACCTAAACTTTATCTTTCCTAATCCTAAACCTAGCCCTAACCCCAAATGGAAAACAAACCTTACCCTAACCCTAACGATACCTGTGTCATAAAAATAGCTCAAACATCCTAGATCTCATGCATCCTAACTTTGACTGGATTCATACTTATTCAAATACATGGCAATTATACCCTAAATCTTCCCCTTCTCCTAACTGCAACCCCAACCCTACCTGGATCACTAACACTAAACTTAACCCTAACTATAAATGTAAATTCCTAGAATTTACATAAGTGCTTTATTTTACATTCATTCTAACTTTTCCTCCAGTTGTCATACTGAAGTAGTTTCAATTTTACTTTTCCTAAGCCTAACCCCAGTTGGAACCCTAATTCCAACCCTAATCCTTATTCTGCCCCATCTTAATAGTAACCAAAAGTAATATAGTTTTCATTCATCCTACTTTTAACTCCACTTGTCCAATGTAAAATAAGTTGCAGCGTTACCCTAAATTTTATCCATCTTCTTACCTTAACACTAACCCTAAGGGGTATTTTAAACCTAACTCTGACACTAATTAACACCAAATCATAATAGTAAGAAAAATTCTAGTTTAAACTGATCCTAACTTTCACTGGAGTCTAGTTTCTAAAAGAAGTTTCAGTTTGACCCTAAACTTAGTCCATTTCTAACCATAAGCCTAAATCCATACCTAACTGGAACTCTTGCCCTACCATTATCCCTACATTAACCCAGAATCCTGACAGATAAGAAAATACTCTAGTTGTCATCCATTATTACATTTATTTGCTTGTAGTTTTAAATGTGCAATGTGCTTTTACCCTAAACTTTACACTTTCTTAGCCTTAACCCTAATCATAACTGAAAAACTAACCCTTATCCTAACCCTAATACCTCAAAGCTAAAAGTAACATGAACATGATCTTCTGTATCCTACCTTTGAATAGGCTCCTACTTCTTCAAGTAAGTGGCAGTTCTACTCTAAATGTTCCCCTTTTCCTAACTGCAAACCTAACTCTACCTGGATCACTAATGCTAACCCTAACTACATCTGACTCCTAAAATTTATGTAAGTGCTCTATTTTACATACATTCTAACTTTTCCTCTATTTGTCATTCTAAAATTAAGTTTTGTGGAAACTTAATTACCTTTCCTAACCCTAATTCTAAACCTAAACCTTATTATACCACAATCCTAATAATCTAGTTTTCATTCATCCTACCTTTAACTCCACTTGTCAATCATAAGTTGTAATCTGACCCTAAACTTTACCCATATTCTCATTTTAACTATGGTAAGCCTATTATATCAAATTATACCTGAAACTTAACATGAATACTTAACCAGAATCCTGGAGTTAGGAAAATACTCTAGTTCTCACTCATTTTTACTCATGTTGTACTTTTAATTTTTAATATATAATTTGTTACCCTAAACTTATTCTTTCTACCCTAAACCTAACCCCAACAGGAAAATGAAACTTTAATTTACCCCTAACTTTAAACTATACCCTAAAAGGAAAAAAAGCATAATAGATACCATGCATTCTAACTTGGGCTCCACCCATACTTCATTAATAAATTGAATTCATAGCCTAAATGTTTCCTTTTTCCAAACCCTAGCCATAACAGGAACACTAATGGAAACCCTATTTTACCCAATTTTATCTGAATCCCAAAATTAACATGAATGCTCGATTTTATATCAATTCTAACTCACATTCCACTTGCAATTCTATAGTTTACTTACAGTTTCACACAAACCCTTATCCTTTTCCTAACTCAAACCCTAATCTTAATCCTAATTACAACCCACACCTAATAGTACTGTAGTTTTCATTCATCCAAACTTCAGCTTTCTTTGTCTATCATAAAATACATTGAGTTTTGTCCTAAATCTTACCCATGTCTTGATCCTAACCCAAGCCCTGCAGAAACCTTTAACAAAACCTGTACACTAATAATGCCCAATCCTAACAATAAGAAAGATCCTACTTTTCCTGGTCATATGGTTCCTAAAATAAGTTTAACTTTTAATCCAAACATATGCAATTTCTAATGCTAACACTAAATGCACCTAACTGGAAATCTTACCCTCATCCTTAACTAGAACCCTAAAAAATAGGAAAATACTATAGGTTTCATTCATTCTTACTCATACTGTACATGTATTTTTTAATGTATACTGTGCTTTTACAGTAAACCTTACCATTTCCTAACACTAACACTAACCTCAAGAGGAAAACAAATCTTTACCCTAATCCTGATTATAAGTTGCAACCTAAAAGTAACACAAACATACTAGTTTTTCATGAATCCTCACTTTGACTCCTCCCATAATTCTTAAAATGACTTGCATTCATAGCCTAAATGTTTCCTTTCCGCTAACACTAACCCTAACAGGAACACTAAAGATAGCCCAATTTTAACAAATTATGCCCTAATACTAACATTAACGTGAATGCTCTATCTTACCTCAATTCTAACTCATACTCCACTTGTAGTTCCATAATTTACTTCCAGTTATACCCAAACACTTACTCTTTCCCTAACTTCAACCCTTATCTCAGCCAGAACTCTAACCCCAACTCTAATCCTAATTATACCCCATACCTAATAGTAACAAAAAAATACTCAAGTTATCATTCATGCTAACTTCAACTTTCCTATCTGTCATAAAATAAAATATGTTGAGTTTTGCCCTAAACCTTACTCTTTTCAGAGTCCTTCAACACAACTTTTACACTAATAATGCCCAATGCTAACATTAAGAAAGATCATCTAGCCGGGCGCTGGTGGCTCACGCCTGTAATCCTAGCTACTCAGGGGGCTGAGATCTGAGGATGGCGGTTCAAAGCCAGCCCGGGCAAGAGAGACTGTGAGACTCCTATCTCCAATAAACCACCAGAAAACCGGAAGTGGCGCTGTAGCTCAAGTGGTAGAGCGCTCGTCTTGAGCTGAAGA
>NW_012267218.1:30496888-30521166 GCF_000151885.1 Dipodomys ordii
GCACCACTTCCGGCTTTTTTCTTTTTGCTTATGTGGTGCTGAGGAATTGAACCCAGGGCCTCAGGCATGCAAGGCAAGTGCTCTACCACTAAGCTACCTTCCCAGCCCCTAACCCATTTCTAACTTTAAGCCTAAACCAGCCCTACCTGCAACTCTTACCCCAATCCTTAACTTGAATCCTGACAGGAAAATATTCTAGTTTTCATAAATTCTTACTTTTGTTCTACTTGTAATTTTTAACATATAATGCACTTTTGCCATAAACCTTACCCTTTCCTAACCCTACACTAACTGCAACAGGAAAATGAATCATTACCCTAAGCCTAATTATAAGCTGCATCCAAATTTAACACTTACACACTGAATCTTATGCATCTTCCCTTTTGCTCCACCCATACTTTTTCATATAACTTGCAGTCATAGCATACATGTTTCCTTACCCTAACCATAACCATAACAAGAACAATAATGTAACCCTATTAAGCCCAATTATATCCAAATCCTAAAATTAACGTGAATGCTCTCTTTTACCTCAATTTTAACTCACAGTCCACTGTAGTTTCATAATTTTCATCAATTCTCACTCTTAACCTTACCCTTTTCCTAGCTCCATCCCTCACCAAGATCAGAACCCTAACCCTAAATCTAACTATACCCCACATTTAATAATGACAAAAAATACTCTAATTTTCATTCATTCATCCTAACTTTTACTTTCCTCATCCTTAAAATGCATTGCACTTTTGCACTAAACTTTACTCATTGTTTTCTTTTGTTCTTTCTTTCTCTTTCCTTCTCTCTCTTTTTCTTCCTTCTTTCTTTCTATCTTTCTTTCTTCTTTCTTTCTTTTTTGCCAGTTCTGGGACTTGAATTCAGGGCCTAGGCACCATCCTTGAACTTCTTTTACTCAAGGCTAGCACTCTACCACTTAAGCCACAGTGCCACTTCTAGCTTTTTCTATGTATATAGTAGTGAGGAATTGAACCCAGGGCTTCATGCATGCTAGGCAAGCCCTCTACCACTAAACTACCTTCCCAGCCTTTCCTAAGCTTTTTTGCTCAAGGCTAGCATACTACCACTTTGAGCCACAGCTCCACTTCTGGTTTTCTGGTGGTTAATTGGAGATAATTGGACTTTCCTTTCCTGGCTGGCTTCAAACCACAATTCTCAGATTGTAGCCTCCTGAGTAACTAGAATTGCAGGTGTGAGCCACCATTGTCCCAGCCTTACTCATTCCTGACCCTAACCCCAATTCTACAGAGTATTTCAACAAAACCTCTACGCTAATAATGCTTAAGCCCAACAATAAGAAAGATTCTCTAGTTTACATTAATCTTCATTTTTCCTAGACTTGTGATTCCTAAAATAAGATTCAGTTTGACTCCAAACCTAACCCATTTCTCACCTAAGTCTAAACTCAACCCTAACTGCAACTCTTACCCTAATCCTTAACCAGAATCCTAGTAGTCAGCAAGATCATCTAGCTTTTATTCATTCTTAAGTTTGTGTTGCTTGTAACTTTTAATATATAATGCACTTTTATCTTAATCCTTACCTTTTTCTAACACTTAACCTCATCCCAACAGGAAAAGTAATCCTTACCCTAACCCTAATTATAATTGAATCTTAAAATTAATCCAAATATACAAGTTTTCATTCATCCTAACTTTGACTCACACTTCTTGAAATAAGTTGCAGTTATACCTTAAATCTTTATCTTTTCTTAACCCTAACCCTGACTGGAACACTAATGCTAATTATAACCCAATCCTAATATTACCACAAATACTCTATTTTACATTTATACTGACTTTTCCTCAACTTGTAAACTTAAATTTTATTGTCACTTTTACCCTAACCTTTACCATTTACCTAATCTTAACCCTAGCCCCAACTGACACTCTAATCTTATTCCCTAACAGTAAATAAATAAATAAACTTTTGCTCCATCTGTACTTTTTAAAGTACAGTTTAGCCCTAAACCTTACTCATTTCCTAACCTTAATCTTAACAGGATTTCTAAGCCTAACCATTACCCTAATTAACTGTGAATCCTAGTAACAAAAATATTATATTATTCATTAATCAGTTTTTTGGACCCTGCTATAAACATGCTAATTCCTTTCATGGGTGATCTGACTCCATCCCCTAATCACCTCCCAAAAATCCTACCTCCTAATGTCATCTCATTGATTAGTTGGTTTCAACATGAATTGGGGGCTTGAGGGAGAGGGTTAAAGGCAGAACCCTTCAAGCCAAAGCCCTTGCTTAACTCAATTAGCATTTCCATTGTGCAGGTGAGAAAGATCCTTAGGACACCTGTCTAGAAATTTTCACAGGAACTGATCTTTAAAGCTTCTGAAATCCTTCCACACAACCATTAAAGATCTAGAAAGTATCCCAAGATTTTACAATGGTTAATAGTATGACTTCTGGAGTCAATCTGCTTGGATTGAAATCCCTAAGCAACCCTATGAATTTTGTACTTTGTGTCTTAGATAAAGAACTAAACCTCTCTAATCTGTTTCTACCTATAACTAGATATTCATGCCAACTTCATAGAACTAGAGAGGTGACTACATAAAGTGATCTATGCAAAGTTTATCCTATGTGTAAGTAAAGACACAGGTATATTATGAGTGTCCGACCATCTGCAGTAATCCAGTCAAAAGACAGGAAGATTTGTGAACTTTTCTTCCTGCTATCCAGTTATCTACCTCTTGGGATGTGCCTTTTTGATTTGTTCCCATATTTCCCTTGAGATAGCCCCAGACAATCTGACATTATAAAAGTGGATGATGGGAGAGACATCTCTTGGTTAAATTCATTTTTCACTCTATGGTAAACTTGTGAAATGCATAGGCATTTCTTCATCTGTCACCCCACTATATACTGAACAGAACCAGCTATTATTTTCTTTCCCTTCACCCTAGTCAACTTAGGAAGATGCATAGAAGCTCAGATCTCAACCTCATCAGGAGTTATTGCGAAGATGGTCTTGAAGACGTTTTTGCCTGAGTTGCTATGAAGATGGAATCCTGAAGGCTTTTTGCAATGAACTAGCAATCCTCAAAATCTCAGCCTCTTGAGAACTAAGAGCCACCGGCAGCTGGCCAAAATATGTATTATGTCATATAAAACAACAGACTAAGACAGAACTGCCTTTTTTTCCATTTTCACATTTCATGACATTTATTCAAACTCTTCCTATGTCCTTTTTGCACCAGTGTCTTTCTCTCATGGTTTTCTAGAATGCATTGTCTTTCATTCTGTCTCAAAGATTTCAACTATAGCATATTAGTAAAATATATTTCTTTTTTTTTTGGGTCCAGTTGTGGGGCCTGAACTTTGGGCCTAGGCACTGTCCCTCAGCTCTTCAGCTCAATGCTAGTGCTCTACCACTTGAGCCACAGCGCCACTTCCGGCTTTTTTCTTTTTGCTTATGTGGTGCTGAGGAATTGAACCCAGGGCCTCAGGCATGCAAGGCAAGCGCTCTACCACTGAGCCACCTTCCCAGCCCGTAAAGTCTATTTCTTGTTACTAGAAACTTTGTTCTAAGCCACAGGAGTTAGTTCTACCCAAAATAATTCAGTTCTTTTAAAAACAGTGGTAAATTATACCAGGTAGATTTTTCATAGGCCATGTGATCTTCAAAACATAGTCATTTACACTTTTTAAATGTTACATTTAAAAATAAGTATTCCATGATTATGGTACAAGATTCCAAAGGAAAACCATTTTTCATTGATTAACAAGTTTCCTTCTTTATAGAATATACTAAATCTATCTCTGGATAATGGATGGGGTTTATTTTCTTTTGGGAATGGGTTGGAAAGGAACTGAGAGAAAAAAAATTATCAAGATCCACTTCATGTCATAAGCACTATTTTGACAGCTCAATGGGTACCTCTCTGATCTCCCAGTGTGGTTACAAGTTCCCTCTGTGGTTTGAGAACAGCCTCCCCTCTAGAACCCATGCTGTTCTTTAGCTCTAGCTGAAGCCTTTGGTGGCAGAATTGCTAGAGCAGAGGCAGAAGTCCAATCTTACACCAGCCCCTGCTTGCCTCTGACTGAGGTCCAGATGCCCATGGGCTGCCAGGAGCAAGAGCACAACCCAAAGGTCATACTTTTAATGAGGCAAGAAATTTGGTCAGCGGGTATAAGCACAAGCTAATGTTCCCCGAGTTTCTTCGTGCCAGCATCTCACTCCTTTGATAGACTCTCATAGTACATAAGTCAAGGTATAAGACCTCCAGGGAGTCACCACCAGCTCAAGAGGAATGGAACTAGAGTAGACAAGGATAATACGGTGACATCTAGAATTAGCCAATAGACTGATGCACCGTTGCTGAGGGACAATGAAGAACTTTGACTGTTGATACTTTGAGGCCTGAGGGATTCACAAAAGGGAAGCACAATACTTTGATCGATTGCCTAATACCTTAAGGATCTTTTGAATTAGTTTTTCAGAAGCCATCTGAACCTAGAAGACAGATAAACTTATCTTGATGATGGGTAATTCAGACAGTTGAGAATCAAGTTAGTGCCAAGAAGATGTTAAAAAGAAGTTGGTTTCTGCCCACTAGTGTGCTAGTAATATTTAACAATAGAATTTCCGATGTGTATGACATATGGGGGCAGGGCTGATATTAGTGGCACTTGCCAATTTCCCTTTCACTTCCACCATGTTCATTCTCAGGCTATCAACATGACCTCAGTGAATACAGAGTTGTGAAGACATTTCCATGAGACAGTATTTCCACTGCAGATACAATTGTTATAAATACATGCAAGAGAATAGACATTAGGGAAAAGTAGTTGGGTTAATTTTCAATTTGTTGAGAAATACCTAGGAGACTAGTAAGGCACATCTCTGGGTAGGTCTGTGAAGGCATTTCCATAAACTGGAGACGTGGAAGCAATAAAAGGGAGGGATAGAGAGATCAGATGTCAGTGGCTCACACCTGCAATCCTAGCTGAAATCTAAAGATTGGATCACAATTTGAAGCCAGTCTAGGTAAGTATGTCTGTGAGAATCTTATCTCTAATTAAGCACTAAAATGCCAGAAGTGGAGCTATGGCTCTAGTGGTAGAGTGCTAGCCTTAAGCACAAAAGCTTGAGGGCAGGAGGTAAGGGGCTGGGGAGGTGAGGATATCACAAAGTTCAAGCCCCAGGACCAAAACACACACAAAAAAAAAAAACACTCCAGGGACAGTGTCCAAGCCCAGGACTGGCACAAAAGGGCGTGTTGTAAAAAAGAAAGCCCACTAACCCACTGGTACAAATATTCTCCCCACTCTCCCTCCCCCCGTCTCTGTCTCTCTCTGTCTCTCTCTCTGTCTCTGTCTCTGTCTCTCTCTCTCTCGCTCGCTCGCTCGCTCGCTCCTTTCCCTTCCCCACCTCCTCTATCTCTGTCTCTGCTTCCTGGGTAGCCTGGATAAGCTCCTCAGCTCTGGCATACTTTCCCTGCCATAAGATCATGAGCCAAAATAAATCCTTCCTCCCTTAATTTGTTTTGCTCAGATACTTTGTTTCAGCAATAGGAACAAAAAACCTAATACTGTAGTTAAATGATTAGGATGTAATGAGAATGGCATAGTTATTACTTTTCTTTTGTGTCAGTCATGGGGCTTGAACTCAGGGCCTAGGTGCTGTCCCTAAGCTTTCAGTCAAGGCTAGTGCTCTAGCCCTTTGAGCCACAGACCACTCCTGGTTTTTCTGAATCTCACAGTCTCCCTGCCCAGGCTGGTTTTGAACTGTGATCCTCAGATCTCAGCCTCCTGAGGAGCTAGGATTACAGGTGTGAGTCATTGGCGCCCAGCCAATTATTACATTTTTAAAATAACTTACTTAATCGTGTTTATATACTTTAATTTTTATTTGTTGTGGTACTAGAATTTGAATTCAAGGTAAGCTAAGCAAGCATTCTACCACCTGAGCCATTCTTCCAGTCCCCCTGCCAGAATTTCATTTTTAATAATGGTACCTAACTGCTGGCTTAAATTTTTCTGAATATGTAACAGGCAGTTTCCATGAGCCTCCACAAGGCTGCAGCACAGCACTGTGCCTTTTACCCTCCCTGTCACTGCTAGGGGCTTCTCTGCTGCCAGCATGGAAGCCCTGGGGAGAGCAGAAAGAACCATGTGGGATTTGGTGTAGACTCTATTTCTCTGATCAGCCAACTCTACTTTAAAATTTGTTTTCACTATGGAACATGGCATATGTACACATAAATAGATACAAAAATGATATAGGAGAATTTGAGAACTACCCAGATTTATAATTCTACATATTAACATGAAGACTACTGAGTGTCACATTTCCTGCTCACTCTTCAGAGGTATCACTCCTCAGGACTAGGAAGTCCTGAATGTGATACTTACCATGCCCCTACACATCTACTATTTTAGTGTTATGTGTATGTGGGGCACGTGTGTGTGTGTGTGTGTGTGTGTGGCTACAACTACATATTCAAACAACTACAAGTTGAAAATGCTTTTTAAAATTGCATCTGTAATAGAACATGTGTGGTTCCCCCCTTGCCATTATTCTTCAAACAATACAGCCCAACTATTATTCGCGTAGATTTATATTGAACTAAGTAAGTAATATATATTTAAAGTATATAAAAGTATGTGTATATTTAATACACAAATATTATCACATTTCATTTTTTTAAAAAAGGACTTAGGCATCCTTAAATTTGTGGATTTGGGTGTTCTCAAGAGATCCTAGAACCAATCCACTTTGGATCTTGAGAAATGACTGGATATGTTTAATGTCATTTCAGTCTCTTACCAGTAAGACCACAGAACTCAGAGTCCACCTTGCTTTGATAAAAATTTCTTTGTGCCAGGTGCTGGTGGCTCATGCCTATAATCTTAGCCACTCAGGAGGCTGAGATCTGAGGTTTACAGTTGGAAATTAACCAGAGCAGAAAAATCTGTGAGAATCTTATCTCTAATTGACCAGAAAAAAAAAAAACTCCAGTCTTGAATGAAAAAGTGAGAGTGTGAGACCCTGAGTATAAACCCCAGCATTGGCACACACACATACAAAAGAATCCTATTAATTTTTAAAATGGGTTTTGATTCTGAAAAAAGAAGCTCACCTAAAATGGGATTGTAGATGAAATTGGCCCCCTCTTTTTCTAGTTTAGGGAGAATCAGGAGAGGCTGAGTGACCAATTTGCCTGGGTCAACATAAATGCTAATGGGCAAAGATGAGAGGGGTTATTTAGACTTCCAATTGAAAGTCTGTATTCATCTCCCTGGAAATAGCATTGGTAGCAGCCAAGTTTGTCACTAAAGAGCCCACCTTCTGCTTTTTCATAGTGATTCCTTCTCAATGACACTATGAAAACATCTTCTTCACTGAATTCTTTACTAGCAGTAATTTCTGTCCAAGAGGTAAGAGTTTACATTGTATTTCTATTTTGCCCCTTTTTAAAAAATGACAAATATTGGCAAACATCAGGCTGGAAAGATGTTATTTACGAAGGTGGTTGTAAGGCAAAAATTACAAGATGGAGATTTGTGATTCTTTATTGAACCTGATTATAAAAGTTTTTATCGAGCACTGTCAAACTCACAAGCTGGAGAGAAACTTCAGATTTATAACTTGGTCCTAAATGGGCAACTGCAGATATAAAATCTTGGAATTTAATATCAGCTTTGAAAATGTTAAATTGAGAGTTCGAGCAATTTTCACTTTATGAACTAGCACATTGCAGAATGAAAGAGGTCTATTGATTTCTGACAGAAGAGGCTGTCTCTAGAATGGATTTGAGCCTTTTCCTATCCCATTTCATTCTAAAAGCACAGTCTAAGTGATGTCCTCTTCATTTCCCCTTAGTGCCTGTGACTTAATTGGAGAAGAAAGCAAAGAGCTTGACAGAGAAGGACCTCTCCTTGAGAGCCTGCTGGGGTCACCGCAGGGGTGGAACGTAGAGATAAGAAACCTACAGAACTACCAGAAGTTCATGTGGTGAGAATTTTTTTGTTGTCCAAAAGTTCAAGTTCAAGGCCAATTCAAAGCCCTTTTCTTAGCACAAAGGGTGTCCTTGGTGCCGCTCCTTAGTGATCCCCGCCCAATGCACTATCTCCAAAGCTTTTCTGGGAATGCTGGTCCCTCAGCTCCAAGGCTGTGACATTGTGAGCAGTTGAAGGGAGGGGGATGACAGAAGGCTCCATTACCCCTGGTCTAGAAAACAGCAAAGAACAGTTTAGGAACATGCTTGGCCATGCAGAACCCCCCTTTTGGCATTAAGTCATGGGTCAGATAACCAGGGAAGCTTCTGTGCTCAGGATTCAGGTCCATTGATGTCTGTGTAGAAACCCTAAATTATCTTTATGAATTCCTCACTTAACTGATCAGAAGAGAGGCACTTGGAATCCTGGCTCTAGGCCAACAAGACACCCCTCACACACCTGACATCCCAGATTGAAGAAATTATTCTGGAACATCTCAAGCAGAAGAACAGTCTGGTGAGAAAGTCTGGAGTATAGTGGATACCCCAAGATAAATGCCATCATGCCTCGCCGCCTGATGGCTAGGTCTTCTTGTATCTCCTACACTGTCTGCCTTGACACTTGTTTTCAGACTTCTGCGGCCTTTATATATTCCACTAGGCTAATGTTTTATGATGCTCCCATAAGCCCTTATCAGCTAACACCTTGCAGGGATTATGACAACTGACTCAGAACAGGAACTGTAGAAACTGGACATAGCACAATGTTTGGAGGGAAGTCGGGGAGAGAGAAGTTGGTGAATCTGAGGAAGGAAGAGATGGACAATGAAGGAGTCCTTAGCTTGATCTGGTTCATTTTTTTTTTTCTTTTGGCTGGTCATGGGTCTTAAACTCTGGGCCTGGGCGCTGTCCCTCAGCTCTTCAGCTCAAGGCGGGTGCTCTATCACTTGAGCCACAGCACCACTTCGGTTTTCTAAGTGGTTTATTGGACATAAGACTCTCACAGCCTTTCCTTCCTGGCTGGCTTTGAACTGTGATCCTCAGATCTCAGCCTCCTGAGTAGCTCGGATTACAGGCATGAGGTACCAGCGCCCAGCTGGTTCATATTTTTGTAGCTGTCTCCTGTACCTCTAGGTTCCATTACTCTATGGATATGGATTCCAGTCTGGTGCTTTGCCACTCACCACTCACTACACATTCATGGGTGAGACATGAATTCTGGTATTTTATTCTTCTACTGAAACGAATGCTAAAAATCAGAGTCTAAGTTTGGGCATGGTGATTCAGAATTTCAGCTATCCTAGAGACTGATGCAGGAGGACTTGAGTTTGAGACCAGCCTCGGAAAATAGTGACACCCTACCTCAAAAACAAAATTGAAAAAGTTATTCTTACCATAATATTTTCAGGTACTAAGAACAAAATGGCCATAACATTTAGTTGGGAAGTAAAAATTAGTTTTGAAATGAGCTCTTAAGACTTTGGGTTTAGGCTGGGCGCTGGTGGCTCACGCCTGTAATCCTAGCTACTCAGGAGGCTGAGATCTGAGGATGGCGGTTCAATGCCAGCCCGGGCAGGAGAGACCGTGAGACTCCTATCTCCAATAAACCACCAGAAAACCGGAAGTGGCGCTGTAGCTCAAGTGGTAGAGCGCTAGCCTTGAGCTGAAGAGCTGAGGGACAGCGCCCAGGCCCAGAGTTCAAGCCCCACGACCGGCCAAAAAAAAAAAAAAAAAAGACTTTGGGTTTAGAACATGAGAGCTTCACTGAACTCAAACTTGGAATCTAGCTCATTGTCTACTATTTACTCTTTGACCCTGGAAAAGTTGTCTAACCACTCTTTGTGAAAAGAAAATGTAACCCAACAAAAAAGAACCCAAAAGAAAGTAACCCAAAAGACCACAGGGACAGTCATCAAGTAGAGCAAAAGATTTATTGCCAGCAGAGCTGATAGGCCAAGTTCTCACGAGGAAAGGGAGAAAATAGTGCCATCTGGCTCCTTGGAGGCCCCTTTTAAATCATTGGGGGCAGGGAAGTGGGTGGTGCCTCACTTACTGCGCAGGCGCAGGCGCTGCCATCGAGGGCGGAGATTATGCCTGCGAAGTGGGCGTTTCCTTACCCTTTCAACTACAGTTCTCCTGTCAGTAAAGCAAAATCTTGCCATGCTACCTTGCATAATTGTAAGGATTATGTGAAGTAATATATCTATAACCCAGATACAATCCAGGATCCCACATCAGCCAGTCTCTGTATGAAGTTACATCTGAAGAAGAAATACATTTCTAAAACCAAATATATCGCGACAGAGTTTTCTAATCATAATATCATTACTCAAAAAGAAAATGAGAATCCAGTTTATAAACCAAAAACATTTGTTAAGATATATTTTAAGCCAGGGTTTGGTGGCTTGCAGCTGTAATCCTAACCACACAGGAGGCTGAGATCTGAGGACGGCGGTTCAAAGCCAGCCCAGACAGGAAAGTCTGTGAAACTCTTATCTCCATTACCACCAGAAAACTGAAAGTGGTAATGTGGCTCAAAGTGGTAGAGGGCTTGCCTTGAATGAAAGAGCTCAAGGCTCTGAGTTCAAGCTCCATGACCCACAAAAAAAGGAAAAGAAAAAAAAAGGTATCTTTTGACTCTGCTAGGTGAGTTGGAGATGCCTCAAAAAACTAAACCCTACTATCCAGCCATACCATTCTTGGGCATCTGCCTAGAGCATTACAAGTCAGGATATGGTAAAGACACTTGCAAATCCATGTTCATTGCTACACTGTTCACAATAGCGAAGTTACAAAAACAGCCCAGATGCCCTATAATGGATGGATGGATCAAGAAAATGTGGTATACATAAGCCAGGCGCCGGTGGCTCACACCTGTAATCCTAGCTACTCAGGAGGCTGAGATCTGAGGATCTGGGTTCAAAGCCAGCCCGGGCAGGAAACTCCATGAGGCTCATGTCCAATAAAAACCACTAGAAAACTGGAAGTGGCGCTATGGCTCAAGCGGAAGAGCGCTCACCTTGAGCTGAAGAGCGCAGGGACAGCACCCAAGCCCAGAGTTCAAGCCCCATGACTGACCAAAAAAAAAAAAAAAATGTGGTATACATACATAATGGAATTTTATTCATCCATTAGGAAGAATAAGATTATGTCCATTTGCAGGAAAATGAATGGACCTAGAACAAGTCATGTTAAGTGACATAAACCAAGCTCAGTGAGACAAATGGCTCATGTTTTCTCTCATAGGTGGAAGCTAGATCTAAACTACAACTAGGCATTGTAAGATCCATCCCAGGAAGGTGGGGCAGACTCTTCCCTGCTCTTGGCTAGGTCTCCGCCCAGTACCTGCATTACTTAGGTAAACGGGCATACCAGGAAGCAGTCACCTCCCCCTCCTCCAGGTCATATCCTGGGCTGCCCCTGTCATTCCTCTCATGGGACTTGAGGAGGGTCCAAAGCGGCAGAAGGGGGGGGCAGGGAGGGGGGCCTTTTGGCCATGTGTGTCTCCACCATGCACGGTCAGGCAGGCAGTTGGGAATAATGAAACTTTTCTTCCTGCCTGAATACCTGAATACCATGTGGTATTCTCATTCATTGGCTACCTACTTTAATTTACCTTACAGGAATGATAATATATTTAGGGCTAAATGCATTTATATACAAACTAACTGTCTAAGGGAGACTATACTCAGGAGAAGAATCCAAAGGCATAACTTCTCTGAACAACTAAAGTACTGTTTATCCAAGTAAATACCATGGAAACACGTTTGGGAGGGGTAAGGAGGGACACATCAATGGAGGGAGGGAAGGTGAGCAAATACAGTCATTGCATTAAATGAACACTATGGGAAAAATGAAATATAATTTCTGGGTAGGGATGGGAGGGAGAAAATGGATGTATGTGCATATATATATATATATATATATATATCCCATCAAATCTTTTCACAGTTTATTGTTTACCTGCTCTTCATTTATATATATATATATATGTTTTGGGGAGCTGAAAGTAGGGGGATTCAAGTGGTAGAGCACCTACCTGGAAAGTTCAAGGTTCTGAGTTCAAATGCATTATTTTAAAAATAGATAGATAGATTAGATAGAGATCAAAAGTCACACAATGAGGCAGAAACTCACACATAAGTAAGGGGTCTTCTGGGCTAGTGGCTCCTTCCAGGACAGTGGCCTTAGTTCTCTTTAGAAGATGCTGCGGGCCATGCTACTGAATGCACAGGTATTCCTGCATCATGGGGCTACCTGGGGGAGTTAAATTCCCTTTGCAAAAACAAAGCCTGCTGAACTGAAAGAGATGTTGCTCCAGAGCTCCAGCAAGAGCCAGCCCCATTCCCACAGGGGGACCAGGCCCATTAGAGCTTTTCACAGCTGATTGCTCACCTGCTCTTCATTTTCCACTTGGCTCGCTGTACTAAACAGGGGCCCAGAGAGAAGGACCCATCAGAACACACCAATAAAATTGAACATTTCCCCCCCGTAGTCCTCTTTGAAGCAAACCCTTCAGGCTGCCTCAAAGGGGAGAGGCAGCTTCGTTGTCTTTTCCTCCACCCCCACCCCACCAAGAACAGGAATCCAATCTGGAACAGATCAGACTCAGCTTTAAAATAAAATGGTACCACATTCATTTCCGCTTATAACTACCAAGGGGTTTCTCGGCTATTCTCTTTGCCTAAATCATTGCTACTTCCCAAAAAACACGGAGAAGAAAATAAAGACAAAACAAACAAACAAACAAAAAACAGAAGGAGGAGAAGAAGGATGAGGAGGAGGAAAAGGAGGAGAACAAGTAAAAGAACAAGGGAAAGGAAAAGATTAAGAAAAAAAAAGCTGGGCTGGGAAGGTGGCTCAGTGGTAGAGCACTTGCCTTGCATGCATGAGGCCCTGGGTTTGATTCCCTAGCACCACATAAGCAGAAGAAGAAAAAAAAGCCGGAAGTGGCGCTGTGGCTCAAGTGGTAGAGCACTAGCCTTGAGCTGAAGAGCTGAGGGACAGCACCCAGCTCCAGAGTTCAGGCCCCACGAGCAGACCAAAAAAAAAGAAAAAAAGCTGAACAGCAAGAAACCCTTCCTAACTTCAATTTATTTTAAGGAATATTGGCTGCAAGGGACCAACTTGCTGTGCTCAAGGGCAGAAAAAAATAGAGTAAAGCCAGCTCCACTCTCCTGAAGTTGTGGGAAACTTAGACTTAAGCAGTACAGAGGCAGGCATATCCCACCATTGCCATGATGAGGGGGACAGGAAATGCAGAAGTGAACATTGAAAACAAGACAGTCTAGTTGGGGTTCCGGTTATTGAGGGGGCTCACTTTCTTATTGATTATGGTGGTAATGGTGATGGTGATGGTTGAAAGGATGGTGTGTGTATGTGTGTGCATGTATGAATGTACCCTCACATGCCAGTACTAGGGCTTGAACTCAGAACTTTGGCACTGTTCCTTATCTTTTTTGCTCTAGGTTGATGCTCTACCACTTGAGCCATACCTCTGCCTCTGACTTTTTTGGTGGTAAATTGGAGATAAATGTCTCACAGACTTTCCTGCCCCAGCTGGCTTCAAATTTCAGCCCCTGAGTAGCTAAGATTAAAGGCATAAACCACCAGGACCTAGTGTGTATGTGTATTTACCAAGAGAAAACCCATCCTCTTTCTCCTCTCCCACTGGGGTGGCCAAATGTCCCAATCCTTACACCTCTCAAGGGTTATCCCACCCTGACTAGAAAAACAAACCATTTCATCTAGCTTTTTCTATAGATCTGTCTATGATATGTATGCATGCGCATATACAAATATTGGGTATTGTGCATATATGTATGTATATATGTGTGTGAATATATGTACATATACATATATGCGAAGCTATTGTTGTTTTTGTTTGTAATTGGACTCTGGAAAACAGCCATGAGTACCTAGCCCCCATCTTCATGGAATTTACAAAAGTAGCAACTAAGCATAGAGTTTAAAATGCACATACTTGGGAGTTGAACAGAGCTGGACAGTCTTACCATCCATGAGACAACTAAATTGTGATTGTTTGCCCCTATATTGATGGGGGCACTAATCTCCCCTTCTCAGGCTTGTTGTGCGGTAGAAAGGAGCCCCACGTAAGTGCTCAGCATGAGTCAGCTCCACCACAAGTGTCATTGCTGCTGTTTTAGCACTGCACATTTTGGCACCTAATGATAATCCTGACAGCATACTGTGTTTTGCTGTTTGCAAGCTGTTTCTCATTTATCTGTTGTATTTCACTAACAACACCATAAACCTCTTGAGGACACAACATCAGTGGGCATAGTATCAGGATTCAACAAATAGCTGTTGGGTTTATGTTGCAGGGGAATGCTACAAAACCGCTGAGTTTCCATTTTAGGCAAAAGCTAAGGGGACAGGAGAATCTCCATGGCTGAAATGCCGACTGTACATGTTTGCTCAATGAATAGGGCAGAGGGAAAGATAAAGTGCATTCCAATTGGGCTGTGACAACCTACTCTGACAGATATCCTGCAGAGCAGAGGAGAACACAGCTGAATAAACCAGGGGAGAGAGAGAAATGAATGCAGCCAGGGGGACACTCTGCAGGATGAAAGATAGTGAGCCAGTGTGAGGCTGGAAAGGAAACCTCATTCCTGCCCTGATGGAGGCAGGCTGGTTGAGTGTTGCTCAGGGAAACCCAGAACATGGTTGCATAGGAATCACATGAAGAGCCTCCAGATGGCCACCACAAACACAGAGGGTAGGAAAGGTAAGTAATTGGATAAATGTGCAATTAAGCCCAATGATGCTTTTTCTCCTTTCCCATTGGGGATATCACTAGGCTGTGGCCATCGGAGAGAAACCTGTGTGATATGGTGAGACTAGAAAATGTTCCCTCTATGAGGGAACCCTACAGATGGCTTAGCAGCCAGGAGTTGACTCATAAGTATTTGCTAGGGATGAGTTCTGAGAACTAGCCATCATGAAGCCAGGCATGGTAGCACACTGCTGTTATCTAGCACTAGGGAAGCTGAGGTAGGAAGATGGTAACTTTGAGGCTACCCAGTGCTGCCCAGTGAGTTCCAAGCCAGCTTAGGCTATGGAGTGAAACCATGTCTCAAGTAAATAGCTAGACAGACAGTAGACAGGTAGACTGACAGACAGAATCTAAAACAATCTAATCTAAGAAATTAACATAACATGCTAGGGAACACCTAAACCAGTTCTCACATTTACCAGTAAGGAAAACTAAAATGCAGAGAAATGACTTGGCCAAGGTCATGAAAGTAGGGAAGAATCTGAACATGGTAGCTTCATAGCATGGTTCTCATGGCTCTAATGAAATGAGCTCTCGTATTCATTTTTGTCACAGTGAGGACCTGGCTGGTTCTCCATGCTGACCTCTTAGAGCAAGCCATTGTTCTGTCCCTGTCCGCCTGCTGCAGGCCAACAATATGCACAGGAAGAATATAGGAGAGTTGGTGCTGGCTGGGTACGAAGTCCTAATGACTTAGGGAACACTGAAGGAAGGTGGCTGGTGAGCTAGCAGTGTGAGAAATCATGAGGCTATCATTTGCTGCCCCTTTGCTAACATTACATAACAGGAGATCCTCAGAGCAGCGAGTGAGCCTCAACCTGGCATTTTATTGCTGATATTTTGTAAAAGTGCTCCTCATCACTACCCCTCTGTTTTATATCTTTTAATTATTTTCAACTTGTACACTCTGTACCCCGAGGTGATTTTAACACCAAGGGCAGGACTTTATAAAATAGATAACACAGCTGCTTTCTCATGGATTGAGAGAGCCAGGTGGGGTGTGAGGAGCTATGGAAGCAAGTCTTTTGAGGGCCTGTGAGGGTACAGGCCCTATTTCTGTCCATACCTCTCAGAATGCCACTCTAGGCTACTGAGCATCTCTGAAGGTAGAAAGGCTTCGTGAGTCATTTGAAACATTTGCAGACTCCACAGATGTTTTATTCTGGCCAGCCAGGTAGTGCTGATGTGGAATGGAATATACAAAAAGACTGTGCTGGGTGGAGATTTACAGAACACATGCCCCTCACTCAGGAAAGGAGACAAACCTAAAACTATCTCATTCCAGGTCCCAACTGAAAAGCTAAAAGGTCAATGGGTAGTTGGTAACAAACTTCAGCGTATTCATTGCCAAGTAAGGAAGCAGGTAACAAATGTTTCCAAAAAGCTCAGAACTTTGGACTAAAGAAGTAGTCCAACTTCTCTCTTTCTTTAGTTGGACTACTTCCAACTTCTTTCTATGCGGCCAGTGTTAATGTTATACCAAAGCAAGGCAAGGGTATTACAAGAGAAAATATGACAAGCTAATATTCTTGAGATACATAGATGCAAAACTCTCAGGGAAATATTAACAGATCAGATTGAATAACATATGCAAAGGATGATTCACCATGAAATCACAAGTGGCATTTATTTCTAGTATACAAGGATGGTAATTCATATGTGATGAATAATTGTGATATGCTATATTAACAAAATAGAGGACAAACATTGTGTGATCACTGAAACAGATATAGAAAAAAAGAATTTGATAAAATTCAGCTGTCTTCCATAAGAAAAGCTCTCAACAAATTAGGTATGGAATGAACATGTCTCAACAAGATAAAGATTACACGTGGAAAATCCTTAGCTTATAATTTGCTTGATGGTGAAAAGTTGAAAAATCTTTCCTCTAAGTTCTGTATCAAGACAACAATGCTTGTCTATGCTTTTACTACTGTTTAATGCCAGAAGTTTTAGCCAGAGCATTTGGGCAAGTGACAGAAATAAAACATATATCCAAATAGGAAAGGCAGGAGTTAAATTGTTACTGCTTGCTGGTGATATAATCTTACATAGAAAACACTGTAAATAGTCCTCCCCAAAACAAGTTAAAATTAAAAGAACATAGTAAAGTTGCAGGCATACA
This sequence comes from Dipodomys ordii, assembly GCF_000151885.1. Classification (NCBI taxonomy): domain Eukaryota; kingdom Metazoa; phylum Chordata; class Mammalia; order Rodentia; family Heteromyidae; genus Dipodomys; species Dipodomys ordii. The sequence continues at coordinate 30,513,783 of NW_012267218.1, forward strand.
ATCAACATGTAAAAACCAGTAGCATCTTTACATACTAACCATGAAATTACCCAAAAAGAAATTAGGAGAACAGCCAGGTTGCAGGAGACTCATACCTCTATTCCTAGCTACTGAAGAGGCTGAGATCTAAGGATTGCAGTTTGAAGCCAGCCAGCCTGGGCAGGAAAATCTAGTGAGATTCTTAGCTCCAACAAACCACCAAAAAGCAGGAAGTAGGGGGTACAGCTCAAACGGCAGAGTGTCAGCTTTGAGTTCAAGCCCCAGGATCCATACAAAAAAGAAAAAGAAAAAAAATTCTACTCCCTTTCTGCCCACCAAAACCCAATGTGCCACAGGAAGCTTTTCTGTGTAGTATGAAAGGATTGGATTTAAGCAGCCCAAGTGGCTCACACCTGTAATCCTAGCTACACAGGAGGCTGAGATTTGAGGTTCCTAGTTCAAAGCCAGCCCAAGCAAGAAAGTCATGACACTCATTTCCCACCCTCACCCCCACACTGTAGCTGTGTGAGCTGGAAAGGTGGCTTAGTGGTAGAGTGCTTGCCTAGTATTCATGAAGCCCTGAGTTCGATTCCTCAGTACCACATAAGCCAGAAGTGGCACTGTGGCTCAACTGATAGAGTATTAGCCTTGAGCAAAAAGAAGCAAAAAAAAAAGTGTAGCTGTGGCTCAAGTGGCAGAGCAGTAACTAGTCTTAAACAACAACAACAAAAAAGCTTATGGATAGTACCCAGCTGAGATCAAGCACTAGAACCAACACACACACACACACACACACACACACACACACACACCACCATCACCACCACCACCACCACCACCACAGGAGCCTCGATTTGGGTCCCAGCTCTGCTGCTCCCCAACCTTGTGCCTATTCTTATACCACCCAGATTCTCTGAGCCTGTTTCCTCTTCTGTGTAAGATTGTGATAAGACTCTAATATGACTGTGTGTGACTGTGGTTTGCTGCAAAAACTGTAAAGTGAGGCTGGCGATATAGCTCAGTACTAGAGACATTTGTGAGATCCTGAGTCCCCCCCTCAGCACTGAAACAAAAGCATATTAGGCAAAAAGAAAAGGCTACTCTGTCTAATCTTACAGGTCTTACTTCAGCTCCATCTTCTACTTTTTTTGGTGAGAGAAATCCATTCAAACTGCCTGGAGAGGGAGCAGAAAAAGGGAATTTATTAGCTCCTGAGAAATTTAAGAGTAAATTCTAGAGTAACTGGATCCAGGATCCCAAAAGATGACACTAAAGAATCTGACAGTTGGGCTGGGAAGGTGGCTCAGTGATAGAGCGCTTGCCTTGCATCCATGAGGCCCTGGGTTCGATTCCTCAGCACCACATAAGCAAAACGAAAAAAACTGGAAGTGGCACTGTGGCTCAAGTGGTAGAGCGCTAGCCTTGAGCTGAAGAGCTGAGGGACAGCGCCCAGGCCCAGAGTTCAGGCTCCTCAACCGGACTCAAAAAAAAAAAAAAGAATCTGACAGTGGAATTGAGAACAGATGGAAAAGAATGGGAACAATGGATAAGGTGACAATGATGAAATGCATTGTACTCTTTTCTCTCATATTGATTTTTCTATACATTGTCCCATCTTTCCTATCCTGTTTGATTATTATATTTCTTTACAATGGCACCATTTGTTAATTTCACTTTTAAAAGATTTCATAGAATACCATAATAGTAACCTTTGTAAATAATCTAGCCATCCAATAATAAGAAAAATTATAGTACATCTACCCAGTAATAAATCTTGAATTTATTAAAACTGTTGCTACAGAAAGATATTCCAAGAGATATTCCAAGAGATACCAAGAGATATTCCCAATGTATACTATCAAACAGTATGATCCTATTTAAAACTCTCCTATATAGTATACATAATGGCTAGAGAATTGAACCCCTTTGGTTCAATTTTTTTAAATAAATTTAAAAAGAATCTGATGATTCCCCTCCTTCAACTCTACCCTACAATGTTGACTTTACTCCCAGGTAGGTTTGCCCAGCGCTAGCCAGATGGCCACCAGCAGTGCTCAGCTTGCAACCTATCAGCTTGGCAACTCAACTAGAAGCCATCTACCCCTGGCTTGGTAGTTTCAGGAAAAGTCCCAGAAACAATCATGGCTTGCCTTCAGTCACAAGCCTGTTATGGCCCTTTCCTCGAAAGCCAAAAAAAAAAAGGAATATGCCAATTGGCCAGACTTGGTCTCATGCCCCCAGTCTGTAGTTTCCAATTTCATGAACAGATGGAGGGAGGTGGCTTCCCAAAAGGAAAGCAAGGTGATATTTCCAACAGGAAATAAGATATTGGATGAGAGAAACTTCTATTTTACAATTTTTTTCCAGGTAGGATGTAGAAAAAAGAAGAGCTGGACAAAATGTCCCAGAAAGCAGCCAGACATTTTCTTGGCACCCTGAGGTTAAATCAACACTTGGTGTCCCTGGGTTACTCTGCCAAGTAATATAGCTTCAGGGCAGTAAAGGTCCTGGGCCATGCTAGAGAAGGAGAACTGCTTCTGCTGAGAAACATAATTGTAAGGGACAAATTGTAAAGAATAAAGTAAATATTAATCAACATTATTTGATGGTGAATTTCTGAGAAGGCCATTCACTCAATAATCATAATTCTGCCTCTGATTTCACTGAAGGATCTACAAAGACCCAGACTTGAGCTGTTGATGACAATGGTCATGTCACAAACTGCCTGAAGCAGTTCTATGCACAGAAGGGCAAGTATTGAGTAGAAGCCTAAGAAACCACAAGTGTTTTATCTAAGACTCTTCATCCCCGCCCAGGGATTAGATAGACTTCCTCTGTTCATTACTGCTTCAACCTCATAAGTACCACTTCTTCTACTACTTTTTTTTTTTTTGCCAGTCCAGGAGCTTGAACTCAGGGCCTAGGCACTATCCCTGAGCTTATTTCACTCAAGGCAAGCACTCTACCACTTGAGCCACAGCCCCACTTCTGGCTTTTTCTTTTTATGTGGTGCTAAGGAATCAAACTGAGGGTCTCATAAATGCCAAGCAAGCACTCTACCACTAAGCCACATTCCAAGCCCATAAGTACCACTTCTATCATTGTCTATTCTATTACAAAGCTCTATGCCTGCTTACTTCAGGAAACTCAAGTCAGAGTGTACAGATTGCTCACATCCTCTTCCACCTTGTTCTAAGTCCTCACATCCTTTCTTTTAGTGAAAGTCCTGGAGCTTAAACTCAGAGTCTAGCATTCTACCACTTGAGCGACAGCTCCACTTCTGGCTTTTTTGGTAGTAAATTGGAGATAAAGAGCCCTGTGGTTTTTCCTGCACTGGATGGCTTGGAACTAAGATCCTTGGATCTCAGCCTCCTGAGTAGCTAGGATTATTGGGATGAGCCTCTAGAACCCAGCCCTCACATCCTTCTCTAGCCATTATGTATGCTATATTTGAGAGTTTTAAATAGGATCATACTGTTTGATAGTATACATTGGGAATATCTCTTGGTATCTCTTGGAATATCTTTCTGTAGCAACAATTTTAATAAATTCAAGATTTATTACTGGGTAGATGTACTATAATTTTTCTTATTATTGGATGGCTAGATTATTTACAAATGTTACTATTATGGTATTCTATGAAATCTTTTAAAAGTGAAATTAACAAATGGTGCCATTGTAAAGAAATATAATAATCAAACAGGATAGGAAAGATGGAACAATGTATAGAAAACTCAATATGAGAAAAAAGAGTCAATTTCAGAAAAATATTCCTGGGAACCGAAGTGGAGCTGTGGCTCAAAGTAATAGAGTGCTAGTCTTGAGCAAAAGAGCTCAGGGGGGCTGGGAAGGTGGCTCAGTGGTAGAGTGCTTCCCTTGCATGCATGAGGCCCTGGGTTCCATTCCTCAGCACCACATAAGCAGAAAAAGCCGGAAGTGGTGCTGTGGCTCAAGTGGTAGAGCCCCAGCCTTGAGCTGAAGAACTCAGGATCAGCCCCAGGCCCAGAGTTTAAGCCCTAAAACTGACAACAACAAAAAAAATTAAAACAGAGCTCAGGAACAGCATCCAGGCTCTGAGTTCAACTCCACATCTGACCAAAACAAAAACAAAAACTGGCTGGATGTCAGTGGCTCATATCTGTAATCTTAGCATCTTAAGAGGCTGAGATCTGAAGTTCAAAGTTCAAAGACAGCCTGGGCAGGAAAGTCCGTGAGACTCATCTCCAATTAACCACCAAAAAGCCAGAAGTAAAGCTGTGGCTCAGCCAGGAACCAATGGCTCACACCTATAATCCTAACTACTCAGGAGGCTGAGTTCTGAGGATCATGTTTCAAAGCCAGCCCAGACTAGAAAGTCCATGAGACTCCTATCTCCAATTAACTACCAGAAAACTGGCCCTGTGGCTCAAAGTAGTAGAGCTCTAGCCTTGAGCAAAAGAAGCTATGGAATAGTACCTGGGCCCCAATATCAGCACACACACAAAAAAAAATGAATGATAGATTTCCATAATAGGAACTTGACAAAAACTAAAATTGCTTTCAATCATTGGGCCCACCAAGGCTGTGTGAACCATCCCACATGGAAAGACTTTGGTCACCCTGGCCTGGTAAGATTGCCAATGAATTGTCTAGACACCAAGAGAAGCCTAAATGTAACACCTAGTCATTCATTGTCTAAATCCCATTTGGTCTTGAAGATGCTATTTATAATCATATCTCAAGAGCAAGCCCTTTGGGGAGATAGTATTGAGGTAAATGGGTCACATAATGAGCAACAACTTGGACTCTCATGCTTAAATACAAAACCTTGGGCTCAGTCATAGGCTCCCTTTTTTCCACAAAGATGTACAGACTATGACTTCCTTTAACTTAGCAGGACGCTGATGGCTCACACTTGTGATCCTAGCTACTCAAAAAGCTGACATCTGAGGATCACAGTTCAGAATCAACATGGGCAGAAAAGTCCATGAGACTGTCATCTCCAATTAAGCCAGAAGGAGAGCTGTGGCTCAAGTAGTAGCATGCCATCCTTAAGCAGACAAAGCTAAGGGACAGTGTGAGGTCCCACATTCAAATCCCAGTACTGGCACAAAAAATAGGGGGAGTTTAGACTTCTTGTCTTCATTATTACTCTATTTTTTGTGTATATGTGTTTTTGTTGGTTGTGGGGATTGAACTCTGGACCTGGGCACTGTCCCTGAGCTCTTCAGCTCAAGGCTAGTGCTCTACTGCTTGAGCCACCAGTTTTCTGGTGGTTTAGTGGAAATAAGAGTCTCACAGACTTCCTACCCAGGCTGGCTTTGAACCACGATCCTCAGATCTCAGCATCCTGAGTAGCTAGAATCACAGGAATGAGCCACCGATACCCAGCTTATTACTCTAATTTTATTGGATAAAGACTGACAAGCTCTTAAATATTTAACTTTTTTTATAGCCCAGCCTGAAACCTCATGCCTATTTGCTTCATGCAACTCATATCTAGCTGGTGTTGGTAGATTTAGACAAATTATATTTTCAAAACTAAAAATGACTATATTTTTTTTCTTCTCAAGGCTTCCCTGCAACCACAATCCAGGGATCTAAAAGCAGGGGTCATACAGAGATTCAATTCCAAGGGAGGGAAGCTCTTCCTTGCTCACCCCTTAGACTTCCCTTGTTATTGTTTCTAGACCACTGGGAAGAAATCAAGATGTTGTTGCATTCAATCCAGCTCATTTATAAATAGCAGAACCACTTTCTGCTCCATTGCTGCTCATGACACTAAGATGAGTGAATTACAGTAATGAGCTATTAGAGAAAGGAGGAGTGTGGAATTTAATGTAGCACATGGCAAGACTTCCTCCAGAATCTTTCATGTCATGACTACTGTATAGGCATGAGTACTCTGGGATTTATAACCCAGATCCTTAGACCTGGACAAAAGATTCTGCATAGGCAGGAACAAATGCAGGGGAGAGGAAAGAATGGATCTCATTTTACTCCCTCTTCTTATCTTGCCACCTGAAGTTAGCAGGTACTACAAAACTACTGAATATCATTCCATGGCCATAGAGGGAGAAAAGACCCCTGTCATGGAGAGAAGTCTGTCCCTGATAGAAAGGACTCCTCTTTCAGAAAAGAGGAGAAAGTGTGTGTGTGTGTGTGTGTGTGTGTGTGTGTGTGTGTGTGTGTGTTAGAAAGAGAAAAAAGAGAGGGACAGACAGAGATGTGAACTTGGTCCCATTTTTCATCCTTTGTGAGCTCTGTCTCTTACTGAGCTGGGTCAGCATAGCTCAGGGCCTTACCCTCCCTTCCAGAAAAACTTGAAAGACGTCACCAAGGGGCCTTTGATTTCATCCACTGATCTGATTTGCCCTTGACTTTATCCTGGGTGTGTATTTGTCCTCTTTGACATCTGAGAAAATCGCTGTATCTTTTACACACACACACACACACACACACACCTGTAATCCTGGTGTGAGAAAAGGAGTCTTTTCTCCCAAAGTGTATTACTTAAAAGTTCCTGTTTTGACCTGGTGGCTTGGCTCTTGATAAGGAAAAGAGGAACTGCTTTGGAGCAAGGATCAATTCTTGAAATGTAAGGTTTTGTCTTAAACTGGTTTCTTTTCAAGATGGAATTAAGACGAAACATATCCACAGAAGGTACAGGTATATGTTGAAATTACTTGTATATTGTTAATCTTATTTCAAAGTTGCCTTATATAAATACATTTTACCCTATTCAAACTAGCCATTTACAAGCAGATTGTGAACCTGAGCTCAACCAATCTGAGCAAAGAGGCAGGGCCTGCTGCGTTAGGAATGAATAGGAGGCAGCTGGCCTGCTTGTTTGCTTGCTTGCCAGAATTTTGACTGATAGCACACCCTTCTGCAGAAGTAAATTTCATCTTGCTGAGACAATTCTTTATTTTCATGTCTATCATTGGTTCTTGGAGAGCATATTTAGAACACTAGCTACTGGGATAGCTGAGATCTGAGGATTATGGTTTGAAACCAGTCTGGGCAGGAAAGTCCATGTGATTCTTATCTCCAATAAACTACCCAGAAAAAGCCAGAAGTGATGCTGTAGCTCAAGTGGTAGAGTGCTAGTCTTGAGCACGGAGAGGCTCAGAGACAGAGTCTAGGTCCTGGGTTCAAGCCTTAGGACCGGCAAAAAAAAGAGTAGTATAAGTTCCAGCCCCAGGATTGTCATGCGCACGTGCACACACACACACACACACACACACACACACACACACACATATACATACACATACAAATACACACACACAGTCGACTCCATTAAAAAATGAAAAACTTGCCAGGTACTGTTCACAACTGTAATCCTAGCTACTCAGAAGGCGAAGATCTGAGAATCATAGTTCAAAGCCAGCCCAGGTAAGAAAATCTGTGAAACTCTTATCTC
>NW_012267218.1:30521831-30527176 GCF_000151885.1 Dipodomys ordii
AAGAAAGAAAAGTTGAAAATAGCATTCAAGGACTATTTATAAATTGTCATGGTAGTAAACACCTGTAGTCCCAGCCCATAGGGGATGAAGGTAGAATGAATGGGAGTTTGAGGCCAACCTAAACCATATAAACCATATCAAAATCATCATCATCATCTCAATTGAAGCAAGGTATAGGGTGCATGACTATAATCCCAGCACTCAGAATGCTGAGGCAAGATGTGTGATTTTTTAAAAAAAATTTTGTAAGTGTGATTTTGAGGCCAACCTAAGCTACATAAACAAAAAAGAACCTCCTTTGTAACATTAGGACAAAACACACTACATTATATGCTAGTGAAATTTAGAGGTACCTAGTTATCATCTTCCTAGATCCCAGACTCATCTCCCATGTGAAAACATGACTCTCTGTCCTGATCCTGATACTGACTAGTCCATTTCAAAACAAACCTATTGAGCAAGAAAGGTCAGAAAAGAAGCTGGACACCAGTAGCTTATGATTGTAATTCTAGCCATTCTAGAGGCTGAGATCTGAGAATCACAGTATGAAGCCATCCCAGGCAGGAAAGCCCATGAGACTTTTTTTTTTTTTTTTGCCAGTCCAAGGCTTGAACTCAGTGCCTGGGTACTGTCCCTGGGCCTCTTTGCACTCAAGGCTACAGCTCTATCACCTGAGCCACAGCACCACTTCTGGTTTTCTGGTGGTTAATTTGAGATAAGAGTCTCACAGATTTTCCTGCCTAGGCTGGCTTCCAACCACAATCCTCAGATCTCAGCCTCTTGAGTAACTAGGCTTACAGGTGTGAGCCACCAGCACTTGGCTCCCGTGATAATTTTTTTTTAAATTTTTTTTGTCAGTCACAGGGCTTGAACTCTGGGCCTGGGCACTGTCCCTGTGCTCTTCAGCTCAAAGCGAATGCTCTACCTCTTGAGCCACAGCGCCACTTCCGGTTTTCTAGTAGTTTATGGGAGATCAGAATCTCATGGACTTTTCTGCCCGGGCTGGCTTTGAACCATGATCCTCAGATCTCAGCCTCCTGAGTAGCTAGGATTACAGGCGTGAGCCACCAGCGCCCAGCCTGTGAGACATTTATCTTCACTTAACCATGGGAAAGCTGAATATGGAGCTCTGGCTCAAGTGATAAGAGTGTCAGCCTTGAGTAATAAAGCTATGTGACAGTGTCCCATCCCTGAGTTCAAATCCCAGTACTAGCAAAACAAACAAACAATCAAAAACAAAAAAAAAACCCTCAGACTAAAGGAAAAGCAAGAGAAAGGCAGGGAGGAAAAGGAAGGGAAAAAGAAAGAACTCCTCTTCCTCAGACAGGCCTGGGACCTGCAGCCTCTTCATAACCTCAACCTTGCTGCCCCCTCCAGGAAGTGAGCACTCTGCTGCAGTTGACATCCAGCGAACAGGGAGTAGGATACTTGGCCAGAAACTAGAAAACAGATCTTGGAGATCACCTGGCTGCATGGAAGGAGCTAGTTTCTTGCTATAGAAATGCCACTGGAAGGGACAGAGTTGAGAAATCTCAGTGTTTGTGATAGCTTATGGCCTTCTTTGCCCAGGCTCACACCACAGGCTGGAGGTGCTTCCAGTAGAATGGAGGGCTGGGGAAATCCTGTGATAAATCAGCTCTTTCTTTACTAGTCAGGGGTTGCTATGGCAATAGGAATACACTGTAGGTTTTAGGAGATGTAATTTTCTGTGATTCACTGAATATTTTTAGCCATTTTTCTTCCTGTATTATCTCCCTGTGGCAATTGCCTATTAATGCTGCTCTGCACCAGGATTGGACTAAACAGTCTATTCTCTGAAGTGACAGAAACCCTGGAGATCAGTAACTACAAGAGGGTTATGGCCCAAGGACCTGAGGGCAAACTGGTAAAACAACTAGATTTGTTCCATTCATGGATTAATTTAGTGTGGGCCATATCATACTTAAGAGAGGAGAATGAAAAACTGCAGAAATATGTTAGACAGATTGAAAGGGGAAACTGAGTCAAGCTACTTACTGTAATTAGTTTCAAATAATGTGTCAAAATATAATCAGTATTTTAATGGTTTCAAATGCAGAACAAGTTCAGAAAAATAGCATCCCATGGGCTGGGAAGGTGGCTCAGTGGTAGAGTGCTTGCCTTGCATGCATGAGGCCCTGGGTTCGATTCCTCAGCACCACATAAGCAGAAAAAGCCAGAAGTGGCGCTGTGGCTCAAGTAGTAGAGTGCTAGCCTTGAGCTGAAGAGCTGAGGGGCAGTGCCCAGGCCCAGAGTTCAGGCCCCATGACTGAGAAAAAAGAAAAGAAAAAAAAACAGCCTCCCAAGTAAGAGAAGCTAAGAACAGGTTTCTGAGCAAAGTACTACACAAACATACTAGCCTTTTTTGGAGTGCTTTTACTGGGGCTTGAACTTAGGCCTTGTGTTCTCCCTTAACTTTTTCACTCAAGGCTGGCACTCTAACATGAGGCATAGTTCCACCTCCAGCTTTTTGGTGGTTAATTGGAGGTGAGAATCTCATGGACTTTCCTTCCCAGGCTGCCTTCAAACCTCAATCCTCAAATCTCAGCTTCTAGTGTACCTAGGTATAAGCCACTAGCATCCGGCCAGACTAGCCTTCTTAAAAATTCAGCTCACGTTTTGCTATTGTCTTTCCTTTCTCTCTTCCTTCTTTCCATCCTTGCTTTAATTTTTACTTATTTTTTGTTTGATTTGTGGTCCTGAGGCTTGAACCCAGGGCCTGAATACTAAAGATGCATTCTATCACTGATTTATAACCCTAAACCATAATTATACTCATGTTTCACATCATAAAACTAAAGGGAGGAAATGTACTCATTACCTAACTCATGCAATTGTAATCCCTCTGTATATCACCTTTATACTAACAATAAATTAATTTAAAAATAAATGAATAGTAGTGAAATGGTAAAACAAAACAATACAAAAAAACAAAACTAAAACAAAACTAAAGGGAGGGAGGAGGAGAAATAGAATCAGTCTACTTGGTTATTTATTAATGATAAGGTCATGTGTCAAATTACTTAATGATGGGGATTTATTCTAAGAAATGAATCATTAGGTATTTTCATCGTTGTGCAAACATCTCAGAGTATAAGTATAAACCTAGATGGGTAGCCTGGTACAGATCTAAGCTATGAGGTATACACCATTGTTCCCAGGTACCAAACCTGTCCAGCATGTTACTGTACTGCGTGCTATAGGCAATTGTAATACATGGTAAGTATTTTTCCAGCTAAATCTAGAAAAGTACAATAAAATACTAGACAATAGGAATTTTTCTCCCCATAAGGAAATCTGACAGGATGGTTCATGGTTAACTAAAATGTTACTATATAGTACATGATGGGAGTTACATCAAGTCTTTTCATTGGGTTGGAAACCCAACCCAAACCACTTAAGCAGAATGAAAATTTACAATTGCCAATAACTGAATAGTCCATGGATTTAGGCCAGTTTCAAGCATTATTAATTCAAGGGTCGGATTGTCAATATCTGGGCTCTCTCTGTCTCATCACTAAATTACACTGATGTTTTGGCTTTGGGGAGCTACTGTAGCTAAAATTCAGCTAATAGAGACTTCCCAAGGTGTCTCTTTTTTTTCTCACATAGAAGTACAGAGGTGGTCTGGAGACATGGCACAAATGATAGAGCATTAGCCTTGAGCAAGAAAACTGAGTGAGGGGCTAGGAAGGTGGCTCAGTGGTAGAGCACTTGCCTTGCATGCATGAGGCCCTGGGTTTGATTCCTCAGCACCACATAAGCAAAAAGAAAAAAGCTGGAAGTGGCACTGTGGCTCAAGTGGTAGAGCGCTAGCCTTGAGGTGAAGAGCTGAGGGACAGTGCCCAGGCCCAGAGTTCAGGCCCCACGACCGGACCCCCCCCCAAAAAAGAAAGAAAGAAAGAAAACTGAGTGAGAGTGTAAAACCTTGTAAAACCCTGGTATCAACATGGGCATGTGTATATGCCTGTGTGTGCCCATGTGCATATATACACACACACAAATAGATATAGACTGCATTGCTGTACAACAGTTTAGCAATGATATCAAGAAAACAGCCTCTTTATCTCTACTCCTCGGTCTGCAGAGTCACAGAGAGATTGCCCAGCCCAAGTATTCAGGGCAGAAAAAAGAGACAAGTTGTTTCTGATTCTCTTATCTAGAAGACAAGTCTTCCCTCATTTCCCAGAAGACCTCTGGTTCCAATTGATTACCATCCTAGCTCCCGTTGAGGCTAGGAGAATATGATTCCACCCCTACTATGAAGGCAGAATTTTATTTTTTTGTTTGCCATGGGGCTCAAGGATAGCACTCTACCACTTTGAGTCACAGCACCACTTCTGGAGATAAGAGTCTCAAGGACTTTCCTGCCCAGGCTGGCTTTGAACCATGATCCTCAGATCTCAGCCTTCTGAGGAGCTAGGATTACAGGCACCTGGCAAAGGCCGAATATTGACTATTTCATTTTGTTTTGGCTTCACATAAAAAAGAATCACCCGTATCTAGGACTGTCTGATAGTTGCTGGTTATCATTTCTCAACCAAGAAAGAGGAAATTAGAAAAGCAAGAAGTTTCCTTTCAAGGGCAGAATGCAAAAGTTGTGTTCACCACTTTTTTGCTTATATCCTAGTAGCCAGAGCTGAGTCACATGGTCACACTTGCTGCAAGCAAGGCTGGGAAATGTAGTTGGGTAGCTATGTGCCTAGTTAAACTTGAGGTGTTCTGTTACCTCCATGATGACAGGGAGAAGTACTATGGGACAATCAGCACCTTCCTCCAGAGCAGTTGTAAGAGAAAGGGTTTGAATGGGTGTTGAATTAGGTGACCAACCATTTCTGCCTCTGCCTCACTTTTAGCTGGACCAAGGAAGTCAGACAATTTTCAGCATCACCTGTTGCATACTCTCCATTAGTAAAAAAACAAAAACAAAAAAAAAACAAAGCCCAACCTTTTTGCAGCTACACTGGCCAATTTCAATATATAGCATTAGTTCTGATATGGTCACCTGCTCTTCATTAACCAAACAGCAACAATACAATGCTTTGGTTGGCCATTCCTGCTACCTGTTCTACCAAGTCACCAAGACTTTTCTGAGCCAAAGTTTGCTCATCTGTAATTAAGATAAAGACCCACCTCTCAGAGTTGGTGGGAAGTACTGCTGATGGCCATTGACCATATATGCATCCTTACTTGACCTTCTCAGATTCACCCCACTACCATTTTAAAGGTCAAGACCTCTATAAATGAAGGAAAAGGTTATTGAAGTCGACTTCAATGCTAGTATACTCCTATGTATGCTCCTAAAGTACATAAGAGGCTCTGTACCA
>NW_012267218.1:30528056-30634973 GCF_000151885.1 Dipodomys ordii
CAGCTCTTCAACTCAAGGCTAGTGCTCTACCAGGTGAGCCACGGTGCCACTTCCGGCTTTTTCTGCTTATGTGGTGCTGAGGAATCGAACCCAGGGCCTTACGCATGTGAGGCAAGCACTCTACCACTGAGTCAACTTCCCAGCCCAGGAATTGATTCTTTCACCAAGAACAAAGGCTGATATTTGGCTCATCCAAAGGGAGAAAATGATCAGTTGACCAAAGTTGACTGGTTTTGACAAGGATGTCCGCAATGAAGTGAGATTATTCCTATTGCCCCTAAGACCTCCTTACTGCACTTTAATCAAGGCTCAGACTGTGATTGTCAGTCTATAGACACAGAATAGATGTACCCTACCAACATGTTTTAATTGGTCCCCACCTTATTTTCTTATAAAGCTCAAAATTACTTAACAAAATTTATCAATGTAGGTATTTCACATAAAAACCCTGAGTTCATGCTTCTCTTGAAAAATTCAAAAAGTCTTGTAAAGCTAGGCCTGCATACTGACTTCTTGCTTCAGAGAACACCAGAATCCCCTCTACTTCTAACCTACAACACTAGCTTAACCCTGATCTTGTTAGTGTTCATGACACTAGACTTAAGCTGCCCACGATAGCATACCAACTTGATTTTAAGCACTCAGATTCAGATCATGAGGCCTGACTAGTACTTAACTAAAATTACATGTGAACTCCTTAAGAAAAAGTAGTTACTGAGCAATTAGTGGCAAAAAAAAAAAAAAGGATTGCAAGAGGTGAGGTAAAAAAAAGGAGTCTTCTAACACCTGCAGTAGTTACAGTATTATTAGCATGGTTGGAATCTTTGTCAGCAGTGACAGCTGAGAGACAGGTAATGGTCAGAGGCAGAGGTCCCAGGGACTTCTGTCCCAGCTTTGCCCTTACTAATTATATGATGTTAAGTGGTGCCTTCACTTCAAGCTTGTGAACTTGTTATAGTAACAATAATGAACAAGAGCTAATGTCTACTGAGTGCCCAGTATGTGCAATGCAATGTGTTAACTGCTCTGTGTACATCTTCTCTTTTCAATCCTCACCAAACCCCAAGGTCAAGTGCTAATATTATCCCCAAAGCAACAGACAGGGAATTTGACTGCCCAAATTCAGAGTCAAGTCAATGATGGAACCAAAATTTGAAGCATAAGCCCCCTGACTCCACTAACTGGGAAGTTTACACCAGTGTGGGATTGTTGTAAACATTTAAAAAGGCAATGAAGCCGAGGGCTTTGTATAATCTGTGAAATGCTACAAAGGCATCATTGCTTGAACAATACAATTTCCTTTTCAAAAGTGATGCTTTACCAAAAAACTACCAATTTAGTTTGATTCCTTCCTAGTTAATTCAAATTAATGATTTTTTTTTCCTTTTAGAGATTAGAACCTGGAACTAACACATCATCAGTCCTATAGTGTCCTCTGCTGGCAAGTCAGAAAAACTGTGTTATTCTAATAGGTGATTGATTTCTCTCTCTCTCTCTCTCTCTCTCTCACACACACACACACAATACAACACACAACACTAAGAATTATCGATTTGTGCTTGGCATTATGCCAACTGAACCAAGGTTTAGAAAGACTAGGAATGAAAGATGCATGATATCCTATCCCAGCCTACTCTGTTCTCCATAATTTAGATGTAGAAAAAGGGGAAGCAGTAAAAGCCAAAGCAACCATTGTAATACCTTTTATTATTTACTTTTTTTACTTATTTTATTTGCATTTATTATTATTTTACTAGGTGATTCTCATCATGACATCACAGAAAGCCAAACACTAACATAGCTATCCTCCTTCTCAAAACACCACACAAAATTGGTGCTGGTAGCTCACACCTGTAATCCTAGCTACTCAGGAGACTGAGGTCTGAGGATTGCCATTCGAAGCCAGCCAGGGCAGAAAAGTCCCTGTGAGACTCTTATCTCCAATTAATCACACAAAAAAACCCAGAAGTGGTGCTGTGGCTCAAAGTGGTAAAGTGCTAATCTCAAGCCAAAAAAAACTCAGGGGCAGTGCCCAGACCCTGAGTTCAAGCCCCATGACTGACAACAACAACAAAAAGCCATAAAGAACCACAAAACATTTACTGTGAGGTTACTGCTAGTGCTTTCCCAGAAGAAGCAGGTAAATGTTTAATAACCAGTGCGATAGAACAAACCCTAACTTGTAGTGTTTGCCAATTATCATGGTGTAAATATTCTCATAATAACCAATTTCAACATGACAATCCAAAAAATTCTTGAAAATTTAACAATCATCCTCCTGCAAGCCACGGGAGCTACCTAGCTCCAACACGCCATTTCTTTTCCAGGAAAGAAATAGATTTTTTCATTCTTCCTAATCAGCTGGACTCCAGAATACTTCCTGTTGGGAGCATTCCCCTGAGCTGGGGAAGATCAACCTCATTCCAAAAAAT
The DNA here is from genome assembly GCF_000151885.1 of Dipodomys ordii. Classification (NCBI taxonomy): domain Eukaryota; kingdom Metazoa; phylum Chordata; class Mammalia; order Rodentia; family Heteromyidae; genus Dipodomys; species Dipodomys ordii. Next base: position 30,530,489 of record NW_012267218.1, read on the forward strand.
CTAACCCCAGATAAGACATGGAGAATGCCAGCTGATACAATCCCTAAGCATCCTAAGCTGTCTATAGTTAAAAATCTCTTCATCTTCTTCTCTTCTTTTCCCATCTTATTCATAATTAACTGAAAAGTTGGCTGTACAGAAGCTGGCTCTTACTGCTTCTGTATTAAAATGCTTATTCTTAGGCCCTTTTAAATATGAAATTGAATTTGCTGCAAGAAAATTTTTTTTAAAACTCTGTGGCTAATCTATGAACCACTGGAGGTGCCCATGTAGAACATAAATGCAAATTTGTTCCACTGAGCTCTCTCACTATCTGACAAATGTCATCTTTCTGTCAGTGTTAACAAGGTTAGCCCTGGCCCCTGCTCTAAAATAGGTAGGACTCATTTTTTTGGCTGCAAGAAATTGCTTGGGGAGCTTGGTATAGTAGTACAAGCATGTCATTCCAGCATTTGGGAGGTTGAGGTAGGAGGATCAGGAGTTTGAGGCCAGCCTGGGCTTCATAGTGCGATCCTGTCTAGGAAGAGAGGAAGGGAAGGGAGGAGAGAGAATACCCTATATGACCATATTGGGTATATCTGGCCACTGACCTCTTTCCATATAATTTTGTTTTTGGTTTTGGTTTTGGGTTTTTTTGTTTTTGTTTTTTTTTGGGTTGTGGAGCTTGTCTGGGCCTGCACATTGTCCCTTAGCTCTTCAGCTCAAGGTGAGCACTGAACTACTTGAACCACAGCGTCCACTTCCAGTTTTCTGGTCTCACAGCCTTTCCTGACTGGGCTGGCTTTGAACTGTGATCTTCAGATCTCAGCATCCTGAGTAGCTAGGATTAAAGGCATGAGCCACCAGTGCCTGGCCTCCATGCAGTTCTTTTTTTTTTTTTGGCGGGGGGGGGGGGTCCCAGTCGTGAGGCCTGAACTCTGGGCCTGGGTGCTGTCCCTCAGCTCTTCAGCTCAAGGCTAGCGCTCTACCACTTGAGCCACAGCGCCACTTCCAGCTTTTTTCTTTTTGCTTATGTGGTGCTGAGTAATCGAACCCAGGGCCTCTGGCATGCAAGGCAAGTGCTCTACCACTGAACCACCTTCCCAGCCCCTCCATGCAGTTCTTAACTTTATTTTTCACTCTAACTGGTCTCATGCTATAGTTTTTTTCATTTATGTCACTTATTTTCCAGTCTCTCCCAATAAAGTGTAAATCCATAAAAATAGGCCTTTTTTTCTTTTTGCTCACTGGCATGTTCCCAGATTTTTTAGCACAGGAGGAGAGAGAGAAAGACAGAGAGAGACAGAGAAATAGAGACAGAGACAGAGAGACTATGGAAGAACAGTTTTAGAAAAGCACCCTTCCTCGCAAATTCTTTTGAAGGGACTGGGATGTTGTTCTTAGGGTCCCTCCAAACAATACTTCTGGCCCTGCTCCCTCCCTAGGGAAGCTGTGAGGTCAGTAGGAACTCTGTGAGAAGCAGACACCTCATCCTCAAGGGTTGACATCTGTCAGGACCCAGCACAGCAGTTACTGCAAAGCACTTTTCAAAGCAAGCCATATGATGTCAGAGTCCCCAGGTCCAGTAAATCCTGCTTCCCTGTTACAGAGCGCCCTGCAGGCAGACCTGTGGAGTGTGAAACTCTCCAGACCAAGAAAAACAACTTTCTGATTCCAAAACAGAAAGGATCTTAAGCCAAAAATGCTCAAATTACTCACTTGGTTTGGCCTGGAAGGCCATAGCCAATGCCTTCCGCTCTGAGACTAGCCAGGGTGTAGATGTGGAAGTCAACTCTCAGATACTCTGGTCCTTCAGGGCCAGACTGCATCTTCCTGGAGACACAAGAATCCAAGCTATGGCCTAATTTCTACCTCTCTAGCTGCTAGGCAGCGGCCTCTCCTGACCCTCACACTACCAGAGTCTCTAGGCCAACAGCTGCAAACCCAATAGGTAGCTGGGAAATGTTAGGTGTTGCCAGGCTACTGCAGGAGGGCAGGAAGAAACAGGGCCCATTGTACCTTCAAGGCAGCACAACTTGAACACACAGCTATAGGTGAAGAACAGGGGGCTAGTATTCTGAGGGCCTTGGCTCCGCCTGCTGGTCAGTTTTGTGGGCCTGCCCAGACTTAGGAGAGAACATAAAGAATAGGATTATAGGCTATGCCTATAATCCTAGCTCCTTCAGTGGCTGAGACCAAGAGAATCTTATCTGAAGCCAGCCCAGAAGAAAAAAGTTTGTAAGACTCCATCTCAAAAAATAACCAGCAGAAAGCTAGACTGGAGGCATGGCTCCAGTGGGAGAGCACCAGCTGAGCTAGAAAGTCAAGCAAATAAATGTGAAGCCATGAATTCAAATTCTAGTAATGACAGATGCAGAACAAAACATAAAAGAATGGCCTAGTAGGCACAGAGGAAGGACTCTGAGATGACATGCCACATCCAGTTCTAGTGAAATGGGACATTTCCCAGCACTGGCCTCCAGATACCTCTACCTCATGCTCTGCAGTAGAAAATCACTTCTTCAAATGATCTAGTGGCTAAGACCTGGGAATCTGAAGTTGGTCTGTACTCAGCTGCTTCCCCTCAAATTCATGTTGGATAAATGTCTTAACCTTGCTAAATTTCCAATTCTTCGCCTATAAAATCAGGACAGTTTCTGCCTCTGAGCACTGTTGTAATGATGAGGTACTGTTTATAGGGCACTTAGCCTAGAGTGTGGCACATGATAAATACTGATCGTTTCTTCACATTGCATATCTAGTCTCTTGAGTAGGGACAGTGTCAATATTCCCATGGGCAGCTACTTGTTCAGTGAACTCCATTTATGTTAGATTTGAATTCGGCAAAGTTTCTTTGCATAGTGGAATCAGTGTTACTGCCATACTGCATGTACCCCAATGCAGAAGTAAAGGCTCCATTTCAACCATAAGCACCTTTCTGTGCCTAGCATCATTCAAACGGAAAGAATGTAAGACAGGTACTCATGGCTCATGGTTGTAATTCTAGCTACTCAGGAGGGTAAGATCTGAGTAGCAAGGTTTGAAGCCAGCCTGGGCAGAAAAGTCTGTGTGACTCTTAGATCCAATTAACCAGCACAGAGCTGGAAGTGGAGCTGTGTCTCAAGTAGTCAGGTGCCAGCCTTGAGAGAAAAAGTCAAGTGAGATCATGAAGCCCTGAGTTCAAGTCCCAGTACTAGAATATACATAAAAGAAGAAGAAAAGGAAGGAAGAGGAGGAGAAAAGGAAAGAAGAGAAGGAGGAAGAGGAAAGAAAGGAAGGAAGGAGAGAAAAAGAAACAGAAAAAGAAAGAGAAGGAAGGAAAGAGAGAAAATAAAGCAAGCAAGCAAGCTGGGCATTGGTGGCTCATGCCTTTAATCCTACTCTGGAAGCTGATATCTGATCATTGCAGTTCAAAGCCAGCCTGAGCAGGAAAGTCTATGAGACTCATATCTCCAATCAATTTCCAGGAAAGTAGAAGTGGCTCTGTGGCTCAAAGCAGTAGAGTGCTAGTCTTGATTAAAAAAAAAAAAAAAAAGCTCAGGAATAGTGCCCAGGCTCTGAGTTCAAGCCCCACAACAAATAATAAAAGAAAAGAAAAATAGGAAAGAAAGGAAAAGAAGAGAGAAAAAAAAAGAAAGGAAAGATGCTGAAGTGACTAGCTTCGTTCTAAGTTCACCAGATTGTTTCTGTGTGATTGTACCTTTGATGAGGTTTGTCCTAATTTCACTGTTGCCATTTCAAATCCTCTCAAACCCAGTTCTACTGGTAGCTTAGTCACTTTTCAATTCTTTGCTACACTTTCATCATTGTTAGCCATCTTTATATAAAAACATTTTTGTAAAATGTTATGGGGGAAGGCTGGGAAGGTGGCTCAGTGGTAGAGCGCTTGCCTTGCATGCATGAAACCCTGTGTTCGATTACTCAGCACCACGTAAGCAGAAAAAGTTGGAAGTGGCACTGTGCCTCAAGTGATAGAACGCTAGCCTTGAGCTAAAGAGCTGAGGGACAGTGCCCAGGCCCAGAGTTCACACCCCATGACCAACCAAAAAAAAAAAAGTTATGGGGATGGGGAAGTAGTACAACTAGTGCTTTGCTGTGTATGCACCAACCAAACAGCAGAAGTGCAGCAACTAAGCAACAAGAGACTTTAAAACAAGTGCTATAAATGGTCCCTGATTATGCTGAGCACTTATTATTCAGTGATTTGTTGGTAAAATTTGAACTGTTATTGGGGACTGGCCTTTTTTTTTTTACCTTACTTCAATGACTGTGTATGTTGAAACCAAGTAGAACAGGCCTGGCTGTGGTGATAATAGATATGTGACAAGCCTTTTAAGGAAAGTGTCATAATTAATTCTCTTTCTATGGATGGAGAAACTGAGGCCAAAGAAGTAATGTACTCAAGGTCACACAGCTATCAAGTGATGGAGTTCAACCTGTGCTCTTAATTAGCATGTCATACTTCCTGGAATGGAGATGGGGACTCTGAGGCTTAGGAAGTGAATTTTTCTTTGAGAATTCCATGGCTCCTAAATGACGATGAATATACCATTCCATCAGAGCTGACTCTCCCCGTCTTACCTGGTGGGATTTTCACTCCAGCACAAGGGATTGGCACCACTTCCTAGCTCAAAGAATAGAGAAATGTGCAGCTCAAATGCCACCTTTCTTAATTTTATCTATTTACTTACTAAATAGGTAATCATATTCACCAGGAGGAAAACCCAAATGGTACAGACAGCCAGGCACCAGTGGCTTACACCTGTAATCCTAGCTACTAAGGAGGCTGAGATCTGAGGATTGTGGTTCAAAGCCAGCCTTGGGGGGCTGGGAGGGTGGCTCAAGTGGTAGAGCACTAGCCTTGAGCTGAAGAGCTGAGGGACAGTGCCCAGGCTCAGAGTTCAGGCCACACAACCGGACAAAAAAAAACAACAACAACAACAACAAAGCCAGCCTGGGCAGGAAAGTCCGTGAGACTCTTATCTCCAATTAACCACCAGAAAACTGGAAGTGGTGCTGTGGTTCAAGTGGTAGAGCTCTCCCGCTGAGCTCAGGGACAGGGCCCAGGCCCAGAGTTCAAGCCCCACGACTGAAAAAAAAAAAAAAAAGGTACAGACAGCATCATCTTTTTACCATCCTGTCTTCCAGACCTACATTTCACTACATTTCACTGATGCTGTCAGCATCATTTTCTTCTCCCTCCACTCTGACAACTGTCCCAGGCCACATGCTCCCTCCTGCAATACCTACTAACATAAAGTCTGAAAAGGGTCCTACCCAGAATTCTGATTTAGAAAAAAAGTTTGAAGAAAAAGCATTGAAGAATCAAAATGATTCAATGGTAATCTCTGGGTTTTTTTTTCTTAATTTGTTTCCAGGACTTAAAAAGCATTGAAACACAAAAGAAAGAAAAAGAGTTTGCTATGGAATGAGCAGAGAAGAACAATGAAAAGCCCAAGATCTGCTGGCAGAGAGCTGATATTTCCTGACAGGTGCTCAGGGATGGCTCTGCCTCACAGGGTGGGGATAGAAGAGGCAGGCAGCACACACGGTAGACGAACCACCGACACCTACTGAGGACCATCTGCACACAACTCTCAGCCTGTACTAGATCTACTTTGAAAAGAAACTGGAGAAGCCAGGAGCCGATGGCTTACATCTCTAGTCCTACCACTTGAGCCACAGCTCCACTTCCAGCTTCTTGGTGGTTAATTTGAGCTAAGAGTCTCGTGGGCTTTCCTACCCAGGTAGCTTCAAATGTCAGTCCTCAGATCTCAGTCTCCTGAGTAGCTAGGATTACAAGTATGAGTCATGGGCACCTAACTTATTAACAAGATTTCTAAGCTGAATCTGAGCCTTCTGGATTTGGATATTTAAAAGTAAGAACAGTTTCATCTCTTAACAAAAGCCAGTACGAACTCAGATGTGATTGAAGAGGCTGGCCGTTGCAATCAGGCAGTCCTGGGTTTTAATCCTGCCTTTGCCACTTGCTAGCTCTACAGTCAAATATGAGTAGAACTTCTCTGAGCTTCATCGTCTCATCTGTAGAACAGGTGATAAAAATTTACCTCATAGGCAGGGTGCTGGTGGCTCATGTTTATAATCTTGACTAATCAGAAGGCTAACACCTGAGGATTGGGGGTTTGAAGCCAGCCAAGACAGACAAACCCAAGTGAATCTCCAATTAAACAGAAAACAAAAAACAGAAGTGAAGGTGTGACTCAACTGGTAGAGCACCAGCCTTGAATGAAAAATCCAAACAAGAGCTCAAGGCCCTGAGTTCAAGCCCCAGTATTGATACACACACATATGAACACAAACATACACATACACACACACACACAGTCACCAAATACATCTTACAAGATCAATGTGGAAATCAAGAGAGATTACCTCAGTGAGAAGGACATGGCAAAATGCCTGATGCTAAGAAAGTATTTCATAACAATAATAGTAGCTATAGTTTATTTGTTCCTTATTTATTCAATATCTTCAACTGGGTCAGGTGAGCTAAATATGGCTGCTGCCCCTTTCCCTATGTTTCTCCGTCATGCAGTTCTTATCAGAACAACCAGGTTGGTTGTACAGAAGTGGTTCTACCCCTACAACCTCCCACCCACAAACACACACACCACTATTGGCATGTTTTCTGTAAAAGATGCATTATATGGTTTTCTCTACTTGTTATATGACCAGCATCTCCCCAACTAATTTGGATACTGGGCATGAAGTATTTATTACCATTTCTCTCTGCTTCCTGCCACCAGCAGTTAATAGTGACAAATTAAAGACTACAGTTAGATTTACTTTTAGTACAGAGCAACATATGTAGTTAAAATAGACTACCAAATATGCTCAGATAATTTTTATATATTTTAGCATGTTCCTCTTAAAGCATAAGTCATACTGGGAAACCCAAGTGTTAGCCATCTGGCCATATCTAAGCCCTCCAGCTGGCACTGGTCAGTTGCATGGTTGGAAGCTCAAAATGTCCACATGCTCCCAGTGGGATTACATTCTCACAACCATCACTCATCCAATTTCTTGTTTATGCTGAACTCTGAGTCTCTGCCTTCCTTACCTCCCAATTTCTGCTCTGTTCCTCCAGCTGGCATCCACTCAAACCAGAAAATCAATCCATTTTTCTTTGAATTTCCCAAGGCAACATGAGTCTGTTCAGGCAGTAGCTTTTTTTTAAAGGTGTGAGATTTCTTGATTAAAAAACAAAGGAAAGGTGGCTCAGGGGTAGAGTGCTTGCCTTGTATGCATGAAGCCCTGGATTCAATTCCTTAGCACCACATAAGCAGAAAAAGCCAGAAGTGGTGCTATGGCTCAAGTGGTAGAGCACCGGCCTTGACCTGAAGAGCTAAGGGACAGCACCCAGGCCCAGAGTTCAGGCCCTCGACCAACAACAACAACAAAAAAAGTATAAATGATTAGACAGCTGGGTGCTGGTGGCTGGCTCCTATAATCCTAGCTACTCAGGTGGCTGAGATCTGAGGATCAAAGTTTAAAGCCAGCCAGAACAGGAAAGTCCATGAGACTCTCATCTCCAATTAACAATCAAAAAAAAAAAAAAAAGCTGGAAATAAAGGTGTGCCTCAAGTGGTAGAGCACTAGCCTTGAGCAAAAAAGCTCAAGAATAGTGCGCAGACCCTGAGTTCAAGCCCCAGGACCAGCACCCCTCCCCCACTACCTAATCTAAAAAAAATTAGACATCATCAGGGCAAGATTCATGGGTGCAGCCATTACAGTCCACAGGACCCTATATTAGACCATTTTTGTTACTATAACAAAAGATCTGAGGTGGTCTAACTTTATAAAGAAAGGTTTTATAAAGTTGTCTGATCACTGGTGCCTCATACCTGTAATCCTGGCTACTCAAGAGGCTAAGATCTGAGGACCACAGTTCAGAGCTAGCCCAGGCAGAAAAGTCAGTAAGATTCATATCTCCAATTAATCACAGCTTCAGAAAATCAAAAGAAAGACCAAAACAAACCAACACACACACACACACTCACACACATGCTACAAACATCCCAAAGTCTACATTGTCTTCTTTGCTCTCAGGAGCATTTTTTTAAGGTTAAACTGGTTCTTCTAGTTAGAGGAACCTCACGTGAAGTCAGCTCTGAGGGACGGTGGCTACTTTGAGCCCTAAGGCTTACTTAAATCTCTGATTGATTATAGGTGAGTGTAGTAAACCCCACAATTCCCAATCACTCCCCACTTAAGGTGTGACCTGCTCCATCTTCTAGTCTGTTGTACTCCACACAGGCATCCTTCAGTTCCTGGATTCTGTGTCCCCTGCTTGCTGGCACGCTCCCTGGTCACTTCACTTAGGTCTACACTACAGAAAATTCATGGATGGAGTGTCTAATAGTGGAGCTTTGCAACTCCTCAGAACTCTGTCTTTTATCTTGTATGGATAGGGATGTCTCTGTGAAGTTGCTGATATGTGTTCCTCATTTTCTAACAGAGGCCTGGCCTGGCTGGACCAGTGATCTCTGCTTCCTTCTCATCCATTTTTTTTTTTCTTACCCAATTTGGTCCCTACTGCTTTGAGTCCCAGTGGGCTTGAATTGGCACCTGCCCCAATGTTGCTTGTGGTAAGCTCATGGGCCACTGGTGGATTCAAATCCACCATGAGACTAACACTGACTTTGTTAGCAGTTATGCAGAGAATTTAATGTGAGCATAGCTACTCAATAGGGTGTGGCCACAAGGAGGGGTGACGGGTGATTTCACTCAACAATCATTTTCCTCCCAAATCCAGGGACTAAATAGTAGAACATCATGCTTTGGGTGGGGGTGGGGAACACTCAAACTATATCCAAACCATACAGGTCCTGTGCTTAGATACTTGGACTTTCACACTCTGTGATCACTTTTTTGAAATGTTTAATAAACTTTTCTTTGAATTTCCATTCTGTGACTCAAGTCTAATGGGGTAATAGGACCTGCATCTGGGACTTGGGGCCTGGGTACTGCCTCCTGCCCATTCCCTGCCTTCCTGAGCCAAGTTCTCAGCTGTCATTGAGCTCCACCACCTTCTGCCTCTACCTAGTTACTTAGGCCTGCTCCCCACCTTACCTAGTGGCCACCCTTCATTAGCCTCTGCGTTGTATCTTGCTGGTCCACCATGGTTAGAGTGGCTGGCACATGAAAATGAAGTGATGCCTGGTCTGACTTCTTGACCCTTGACTTGGGCAAGCCCCTTAGATGCATAATGGAAGGGAAAACCTACAGCCAGTGAGCTGCATATATTTGAGTGTCAAATTACAGTATCCCTCTCACCCCATCACTTCCCACCCCAAGGGTCTGAAAACATGGGGTCTTCCCTGTGCTCAAGAAAGCATGATATTAAATTAAATTAAAAATAATATGTAATTGAAAGAGAAGGGATGCATATTTCAGTACCTCTAAAGGCACTTTTGCTGAATTTTGAACATTTTGTGTGTCATTCTGCATCAGGCCCTACAAATCAAATATTGGATCGTGTTCTTCATTGTTCTGTTCTGTAGCTCTCTCTATCAAGGAGAGTTTTATACAGGCCAACTGCTCCTCTCAGGTTTCTTTGGTTCTTCTGAAGCTCCCAAGGACCTTTTGTAGCTCCTTCTTTTCCTGTCCTTTTCCTCACCTCTTGCCCTTTCCTAGACTAGTCTCAAGTTCCAAATTACTCTCCCAGGACTTGCACAATTACTAAGCACTCTGTATTTCCATTTTCCATCTTCCAGATCAAGTTCCTGAAACTTAATGATTTCATGTCTAAATGACCTACTAAAGGGTTTGGTGAAATAAAACATAGGTTTTGCCCCCAAAGAAAATCTACTGCCAGTTTTTGCCATAGAAGAATTTTTTTTTCCTCTCTGTTGGTATGTATAAATCACCAATTGCTTTTCAGCAGTATTTACCAAGAAGTCATGTTCTCTGGAAAATTAAGTCCCACAAAAGAGACCATAAAAAAATAAAAAGAAGGCTGGGAAGGTGGCTCGGTGAGAGAGTGCTTGCATGCATGAGGCCCTGGGTTCGATTCCTCAGTACCACATAAGCAGAAAAAGCTGGAAGTGGCACTGTGGCTCAAGTGGTAGAGTACTCACCTTGAGCTGAAGAGCTGAGGGACAGTGCCTAGGCCCAGAGTTCAGGCCACACAACTGACAAAAAATAAATAAATAAAAATAAAAATAAATAAAAAGATACTATAGCCAATAAGCTTGGAAACACTAACATTCTGTCTCCCTCTTCCTTTTTTTTTTTTTTTTGTAGGTTTCCATAGCTTACTAGAGAATCTGGTGTAAGCTAGATGTAGTGGCACACACCTGTGATCCCAACCCATAATCTCAAAACTCAGAAGGATGAGAGGATTTCATAGATTTTGAGGCCAGCCTGGGTTATGTCAGAAGTCCTTGACTTGCTAGGGATCAAGGAAGGAGCAATGATAAAAATGAAAGATACATGTGATTGTTTTAGTGTTCCTAGGTAGTGATCTGTCTATTTTAGAAATAGAAACCAACAAAAATAAGAATCAACTGAAGTAAGAAAACCATCTTGATTTTGACAAAATCCTATGAATTCCTTAAAGACAAGGAACAAAGTCTTCTCTCCTAAAAGAAGTCTACATGAAAATGTGAGCAGCATTTTACATGAGCATGTCTCCTGATCACCTTGTGAACTACCCATGATCACTTAAAAACATCTTAAAGATAGGGGTGTTGGGGGATGAACATCAGGAAGGTGACTGAGAGTAGGGTAGTGACACTAATCTTTAGGCAACTCTAAGCATGTATTCTGGCAGATATGTGGAAAGACAGATGAGGAACCCAACAAAATAGTGCCAGAGGGAAGCCATTGTTACTACCTGTGTCTACCAACTCCCTAAAGACTCCAGGCCTCACTCTGGGGAAGAAAAAACTAATCCCTGATTAGTTTTGACATCACACTCAGAGTAATTGTACCTGTGGCATAGTCATAACCAGTAGACCCCTTGGTGGTAAGTCAAAAGACAGACTACCAAACATGCTACCAACTCACCTAGCAAACTTGAATTTCTCCCGTTAAATTTTGGCATCATCATCCCCACACATTTAACTGGTTGAGTACATGCACTATTAAGCCAGGTTATATTCAAATTCTATCTTAATCATCTATAAGCTAAGAGACCATCTAGTTACTTACCGTGTACCTTTATCTTCAGTTTCCTCATCTGTAAGAATTTGCCAAACACTAGTGACTATTGTAACAATTAAGAATGCCTGATCAAAGTGGCTCTGCTGCTCAAAGTCGTAGAGTGAAAAGCTCAGGGAAAACCCCAGGCCCTGAGTTTAAGAGAGAGAGAGAGAGAAGGGAGAGAGAGAGAGGAGGGAGAGGGAGAGGAAGAGAAAGGGAGAGGGAGAGGGAGAGAGAGGGAAAGAGTGTGTTTATCCAACAGTCCAGATCATCACTAACTTCTATCCCTGTATTGCTTTGGTAAAATACACATTATTGCTGGGTGCCAGTGGCTCACATCTGTAATCCTAGATACTCAGGAGGCTGAGATCTGAGGATCGGGGTCCAAAGCTGCCAACCTAGGCAAGAAAAGTCCATGAGACTCTTATCTCCAATTAACCACCAGAAAACCAAAAGTGGTGTTGTGGCTCAAAGTAGTAGAGCGCTTGCCATGAGGAAAAAGAGCTCAGGGCCAGTGCTAGGCAGGTCCTGAGTTCAAAAAGGCCCTGACAGAAAGAAAGAAAGAGAGAAAGGAAAGAATGAAACAAAGAAAGAAAGAGAGAGAGAGAGACAGAGAGAGAGAAAGAATAATCAAGAGTTGAAGGTTGGTATCAACACCCAAAACAATGAGAGACAAAAATGGGAAGAGGAAGGAAAAGAGGGAAGGAAGGAAGGAGAGAGGGAAGAAGTAAGGGAGCAAAACAAAGGAATGGAAGGGTCCAAATCTCTCCTTATCCCCTTGTGAAGGGGCAGAGAAGGCTCTAGATTCAGTTCAGAGGAGAGTGAAATTGCTGATGCTTATTCAAAGTCAGCAATAGCTAAGGTGCCAGTAGCTCACAGCTATAATCCTAGCTACTCAAGAGACTGAGACCTGAGGATCACGATTTGAAGCCAGCCTGGGCTAGAAAGTCTGTGAGACTCTTATCTCCAGTTAACTAACAAAAAAACCTGGAAGTGGAGCTATGGCTCAAATTGTAGAGCACTAACCTAGAGCAAGAAAGCATAGGCATAGAGCCCAGCCCCAGGACCAACACCCCCCCCAAAAAAAAAAACCAAAACACAAAAGTCAGTGATGTTTCAGGCACTGCCTTTATAGAACAATCCTATGAGGGCTATCATTTTTATCAGTTCCATTTTTCAGATGATTAAACAGAGTTAAAGAGAAAAGCAAATTGCTCAAGATCTCAGACTTACTGACAGGCAAAGCCAATGTTCCAACCAGGTTCCTTTGCTCTGAAGTGCATTTATTTAAATGCTACACAAGCTAAGGATCAAAATGGCAGGAGATGGAGTTCTGCTTAAAGGTTACAGAGTTTCTGTTTGGATTAATAAAAATGTTGTGGAAATAATAGTGACAGTTGTACAGCACAGTGAATTCACTTAGTGCCAAAGAACATAAACTTAAAATAGATAAAACATAAATGATATCATAGATAGATAGATAGATACCCCTCAACTCCATGAAGGTAAACACAGGTATGGAAGCTGGGCATCCAGCCTGGGCATGCCTATAATCCTACTCAGGAACTAAGATCTGAGAATTGTGGTTTGAAGCCAGCCCAGAGATGGAAAGTCCATGATACTCTTAACTCCAATTAACCACCAAAAACAAGAAGTGAAACTGTGGCTCAAGTGGTAGAGCACTAGCCTACAAACAAAGCTCAGGGACAGTGCCCAGGCTCTACGTTCAAGCCCCAGGACAGGGGGAAAACAGACAAATATGGAGTCCGAGATCAAAAAATTCCTAGTAACTTATTAAACTTGGAGCAATAATGACCTTAAGTTTTCCCTTAAAGAAAACAAGGCCTGGCACTGGTAGCTTATGCCTGTAAACCTAGCAACTTGGAAGGCTAAGATCTGAATATCAACGTTCAAAGCCAGTAGACAAATCTATAAGCTCTTTTCTCCAATTAACCACCAACAAAAACATCCCAAAGTGAAAGCGTGGTTCAAGTGGTAGAGACCAGCCTTGAGCAAAAAAGCTAAGCAAGAATATCAGGGCCTGAGTTCAGTAAAGAGAGAGAGAAGAGAGAGAGAAAGAGAGAGAGAGACAGAGAGAGAGAGAGAGAGAAAGAGAGAGAAACAAGTGTTTTCCTCCTTGAACACTCCCATGCTTGAAACTGATACTCTCATAAGCCCTGACTGGGGCTTCACAGAGAAAATGTCTTTTAAAAAAAAGAAAATGTCTTTTTAAAAGCTAGTGAACTACCAGAAATCTTCTAAATTAAGGAAACCTTAATCAATACAGTAAGGCTGTGTTTGTCTGGCAATATTTCTTCCTTGTATAATTAAGACTTAGTCTACAAAATGTTTGTCTCAAATTATGGATGAAGCCAGGCAAATAGAATAAGCAATACTTCTGTAAATCCCACAAGAGAGATTTATGATAAGCAGGTTATTTCCAGTCATAAAACCGTCTATTAAAAAAGGCACAGGTCTGGGAATGTGTCTTAGTGGTAGAGTGCTTACCTATCATGCATGAAGCCCTGGGTTTGATTCCTCAGTACCACATAAACAGAAAAGGCCAGAAGTGGTCTTGTAGCTCAAATGGTAGAGCAAAAGAAGCTCGAGGACACTGCCCAGGCCCTGAGTTCAAGCCCCAGGACTGGAAAGAAAAAAAAGGTACAGTTGAATGTGGTCCTCTGTAGAATATCCCTGGACAGTCATAAAATTTCATTCAGTATGTGGGGGAAGGCTCTTGTTTTCTTTGCAGAAAACAGCAGGTGTTCCCTAAACAGGTATATGAGGGGAGCAGTGGGAGGAAGAGGGCAGATATCTTGTTTATGCTCTCCTAACCCTAACCAGAGAGCAAAACCATCTGGAGATGAACAGTTATCCTGTCTCTGTTCCATACTAAGTATTTGCCTGGATCTCACAGAAACTGAGAATGGCCATCTTTCATTGGATAGTGGCCCCAATCCAAAATATTGGTCATTCACAGTTGCTAGAAGTCAGGGAGCCAATAAGAAACCTGACCAGCTGATAAGAAGGTGCTTCACTGAATTTCTTGTAGACATGTCCATGTAGCACTGACCTCTGATCCACTGCCTCCCCACTGGCTTCCTCCCTGGAGAAGGAGGGACACACGTGCAACCAGGACTTGGGAAAGGCACAGAGGAGGAAGGTTATGGAAGGGAATGTTTATTCCTTCTAGTATTGCCCTTATGCCTAGGTCCTTACTCTAGACCCATGTAAAAAGTCCTGTTTCTAGCATACCCCACTTCTCCCCCGCCCCCCCCCCCTCACCCATGCACCCCCCCCCCCACATCCCCTGCGGGCCCCAGCCAGACATAGTAGCTCAAGTCTGTAATCTCAGCTACTCAAGAAGCAGAGATCAGTAAGATTTTGGTTAGAGGCCAGCCCAGCTCCCCCCACCCCCCCAAAAAAATTAGCAAGGCTCATCTTAATCAATATGCTGATTGTGATGGTATATAACTATGATCTCATATATGTGAGAGCCTATAGGTAGAATATTCACATGGTCTGAAACACAAGCCTTAGACACAAATGTAAGACCCCACCTGAAAAAACAAAACCAAAAAATGCTAAAGGTGTAGCTCAAGTGGTAGAGCACCAATCCTGTGAATAAAAGGCCCAGAGTTGTACCACCAAAAACGAAGAAGAAGAAGGAAGTGGCAATGTGGCACAGTACTGAGCCAAAGAGCTCAGGGACAACGCTCTGACCCTGAGTTCAAGCCCCATGACCAACAGAAAGAGAAAAAGAAAGAAAGAAAGAAAGAGAGAGAGAGAGAGAGAGAAAGAAAGGAGGGAGGGAGGGAAGGAAGGAAGAAAGGAAGGAAAAGTTTCCTTCTTTAGCTTTCAGAACCAAAGAGAAATGCCCACTGTGAGCTCACATCCCAGCCCCACCCCCAGACAACACTCCAGCATTTCCCACCCAAACAGCCCTTGAACCCTCTCCCAAAGCCTGTGCTGTCCTCTATGTATAAGTTCCACTCGAATCCAGAGGAGGCCAAAGGTAAGTGCCACTTGTAGGGATGAGGGTGTTCAGTTTGCCCTCCTCCCTTGTATATTTAAGAGGTAAACCCTGAGTCTAAGGGTGTATCTCAGAGATAGAGCACTAGACAGCCAGAGGAAGGCTCACAGTTCCACTGCCAGCCACATTGAAAAGTAGTAAATGTACTTATCATTGGTTTGCAGAATCCTAGGGGGGGAAACATGAAAGCTAAGACCTCAGTCCTTAACTAAACTGGGCATGTTCAATATTCCCTCTGGGAGGGAACAATCATTGCCTGCAGTTCATGAATGAAAATTCCAGCTTTCTAGACACTTGGCAGCTTATGCCTGTAACCAACCCTAGCTACTCAGGAGGCAAAGATCTGAGGCTCACAGTTCAAAGCCAGCCTGAGCAGAAAAGTCCATAAGATTCTTATCTCCAGTTAACCAGCAAAAAGCTAGGTGCAAGTGGAAGAGAGCCAACCTTGAGTAAAAAAAAGCCAAACAAGAACAGTGGGCTTGGAGTTCAAGGTCCATACAGCCACAAAGAAAGAAAAGAATAAAAGAAAATCCTAGCTTTCCCCTGGGTTTGTCACTGTGGTCCAGGAATGGCAAAGAAGGCCAGGCTTCTACCTGCAGCTGGGGAACAGCGCTGGCTTTAGGCTTCAGCTTAGGTAAGATCTATGTGCTGTTGACCAGGAGCTCAAAGCATTTCCTTTTTCTGTCTCTAAGGAAACTGTCTTCTGCCTTGGAGGAAACAGAAGGTGAACTGCTCACCATAACAAATTGGGTGAGGCTGTCTAAATGGGGTTACTTGTGGAAGGGTGAGGGGATAAAATGCCTGGCAATCCTGCGGATGCGGATAGGTTTGACAGCAGTCTGCTTATGCAGGGCGGGCGCCAGGTGAGGCTCCTTAGTCCTGACTGTCTGAAGGTAAACACTTACCCCAGGTTGTTGACATTTATGGTGGAGAAGGGGGAGGGGAAAGAGGGTGTGAGTCAGGCCAGGTTGTCTTGTGACCTCTGGCTGGGAGGAATGCTGTAGGCTGGGTCCTGGGCCCTCCTGGTCCAGAGCAGGGGAAGCCTCAGCTAGTGATGGGAATCTCTAGGGACTGGCTTGAGAAGGTGTGGCTCTCTATTCCTAAACAAAAAAGCATGCATGGTTTCAGAATAGGGTTACTTTAAGAGGAAATTTGTAGATGTTGTTCTCTTCTTTATTGCAACTATCATCCTATCGTCTGGGAAGGACATTTGGATCTTGGTGTTTCCCTGTTTAATCACAATAGATAAGCACCTTAACTTCATGCACATTCTAAAGTCCAACTGTCTGGGTTCAAATCCTGACTCCACCATTTATTCAGTCGCTCAACCTATCCATGCCCAACTACATGGGACTGACGGTCAGAGAGCTGTTAGAAGGCCATGAGGTTCTACTGGTATAATACCAAATACACAGCACAGTCTGAAAAATGAATATATAATTACAAGTCTAGGCTGGGGGTATAGCTGAGTGGTAAAGCATGTATTTAGTATGCCCAAGGACCTGGTTTTGATCCCTCACATTTACACACAAACACACATACACATATGTCTCCCATAAGAAGGAAAAGGCATTTTTTTGGTAGTTAGAATATAATAGACCCCCATAGACTTTCCTAAGGCTCTCCCATGACAGAAACCCCAAATGTATGTCAGGTACACAAAACAACATAGAAGCCAGACCCCACCTGACTCGGACTCTTACCTGAGAAAAGTCTATCCAAAGCTCACCTTTAAATAGACCCATTCCAATTTAAAATCACCCATGAAAATGTTATAAATAGTACCACATGAATTTAAATTACTTTAAACTTTGGGGTGGGTTTTACAGATATCCTAACAGTAACTGAAGCTAGATGCAACTTAAGACTAAAGCAATTTTTAGCCAGACATGGTGGCTCATGCCTGTATGTAGTCTTATCTAACTGGGAGTCAGACACTGAGAAGACAGTAGTTCAAAACCAGACCAAACAAAAAGTTTTCTTCAAAACCCCATCTCAACCAATAAAAAGCTGGATGTGGTCAGATACTGGTGGCTCACAACTTTAGCTACCCCGAGGATCACAGTTCAAAGCCAGCCCGGGCAGACAAATCCAAAATCTCTTATCTGTAATGCCCAGAAACTCTTAATCAGCAAAAATCTAGATGTTGAAGTACGGCTCAAGTGGTAGCTCAACAGCCATGGTCAAAAAAGCTGATTGAGAGTTAGAGGCCCTGAGTTCAAGCCTCAATACCAGCTCTGTCCCACCTACCCCCTAAAAAGCTAGGTGTGCTGACATGTGCCATCCAGCTATACAAGGGTCATCCAGATACACAAGAAGGAGACTTCTGGTTCAAGCTGATTCAAACATATACTAGAGACTATCTCAAGAATAGCCAAAACTAGAGCTGGGAATGTGGCTTAGTGGAGTACTTGCCCAGAATGCATGAAGCCCTGGGTCTGATTCCTCAGTACCACATAACCAGATAAAGCTGGATGCTGTGGCTCAAGTGATAGAGTGCTAGCTTTAAGCAAAAGAAGCTCAGGGACAGTGCCCAGGCCCTGAGTTCAAGCCCTAGGACTAACAAAAAAATAATAACCAAAATTAAAAGGGCTAAGACTTTAGCTCAAATGGTAGAGTCCCTGCTTAGCAAGCACAAAGCCCTGAGTTCAAATGCTGTACCACCAAAACAAACAACAAACAAATGAAAACATGAAGGCAAAATGTACACATTAATTTTTGAATCTTTAAACCACTTTGCTGAGAGAATAGCTTGAAAGAATTATCTCAAGCTTTCCCTATATACAAAGTTACTCTTGTGTCACTTCACATGTGCCCTCCAGGCAAGATTTTACTACCTTACTTGGTAAATAAGTATGACCTTCCTCATACCAAAAATGTACCAACTCATACTAACTGGATGATGTGTTTATTGTGTGGTCATTATGTTGTGAAATGGCAATGGGCAGCTTTTTACAAGACCTGGGTATAGAGGGACCTGGTTTGGGTGAATCATCATCACAGGTTTCTGAGCTGAAAGCCTAAGTGGGAAGGGCTTAAAGATGTCTGGGCTGTCTGTGTTGTCCAATAGCTCAGCTCTGGATTAGGTGGGCCCTTTTATTCTAACTACCAGGCGAGAGGTTCCAGGGGTTGAGTTTAATACACTGGAGTTTGTCCTTCCATAGAACAAGATGTATTTATTGAAAACAGCTTCCTTAAACCAGGAAATCACATGCCTTAGAGACAGACAAGAGAATTTTGAAGATAAAAAGCCAGACGAGCCAGGTGTCAGTGGCTCAAGCCCGTATCCTAGCTACTCAGGAGGCTGAGATCTAAAGATCCACATTCAAAGGCAGCCAACCTGGACAGACAAATCTGAGCATCTTTTACTCCAATTAATCAACAAAAAGTTGGAAACAGGGGTATGTCTCACGTAGCAGAGAGGCAGCCCTAAATGAAAAAGCTAAGCAAGAATGAAAGGCCCTTAGTTCCAACCCCAGTACTAGAACACATACACACACACACACACACACACACACACACACACAAACAAACAAAAACAAAAACAGGAGCTCACCAGTGGAATTTATACCTGCCATGCACAATGCCCTGAGTTCAATCCCTAGCACCATAAAGAAAAAATGATTAATTAACCTAAAGGTTCTAGCAGTCCCAATCAAAAGCCCAGTGGGCTTTTTTTTTTAATTGGCAAGCTGGGGGGGAAATATGGCTTCAGGGCCAGAACCCTCCTGCTTAGCAAATGCAAGACCCTGTGTTCAAATCTAGTACCACCAAAAAAAAAAAGACAACGTGGACTGAGGATGTAATTGAGTGACAAAGTACTTGCCTAGCATGTACACAGCCCTACATTTGATCCCCAGAACCTGAAGAAAACAAAATCTTCTCTGATTAATAGCTAGTACATTGTATGATTAGTTAGAAACCAATAATCATACCAACTTCTGTAAGATGACTTTACAATCCAAATGGAAATGGATAGGACCTACAAGAGTCATAGCTATTTTGAAAAGGAACAAAGTAGAAGGATTCACATTACCACATTTCAAGTCTCTTATGAATTAATTTATTAGCAAGATCAAAACAATGTGATTTTGATATGTGGATGAAGACATAGATCAGTAGAATAGAACAAAGAGTTCAGAAATAGACCCATACACGAAAGCTAATTGATTATAGACAAAGATGGCAGTCTGAATAGTTCAATGAAGGAATAGTCTTTTCAACAAATGATGGTTCTGGAACAATTGGACATATTAAAAAATGAACTTAACCTTTATCTTGTACCATTAACTGAACAGGCAAATCTATACAGACTGAAAATAGTATTTTCTAGAGCTGATAAGGTAGGATAAATTGCTAAGAAATAGTTCATTTAATTTTTGTGATACTGGAAGTTGAACTCTGAGCCACATACTTGCTAGACAAGTGGTTTAACATTTAAATGATAGATGTGGGAGATAGATAGGGTCTCATGCTAACTTTGCCAGGGCTTACAGTGAACCTCAATCCATTGTCTTTGCTTCTCTAGTACCTGGGATTATTCACTTGTACCACTATGCTAAGCCCTGGCTATGAGCTTTCTTTCTGGATTAACAAAAAAAAAGATTTTTATGCTGGTTCTGGGTTTTAACTCAGGGTCTGCGTGCTGTTCCTGAGCTTTTGTGCTCAAGGCTAGCACTCTACCACTTGAGTCATAGCTCTCTTCTGGCTTTTTGGTGGTTAATTGGAAGTAAGAGTCTCATGGACTTTCCTGTCCAGGCTGGCTTTGAATGGCAACCCCCAGATCTCAGCCTCCTGGGTAGATACTACTACACAGGCATGGGCCAGCCACACCTAGCAACAAAAATCTTTTAAAGTTAAATCATGATGTGATGACCACATAACTCTGTAAAAATATTAAATGTCTTGTATTATATACTTGAAATGAATGCAAATATGATATGTGAATATATTTCAGTCAGATTGTTAAAAATTAATTCAAGATTAATCATAATCCTAAATGTAAGTATTAAAACTAAAGTTCTAAGAGACTAGAATAAAATCTTTGTCACCTTCTCTCTCTCTCTCTCCTTCCTTCCTTCCTTCCTTCCTTCCTTCTTTCCATCTTTCCATATGTTTTTGTTGTATTTTTGAGAAACAGTCCTGCCATGTAGCCAGGATTGCCTTGAACTCTGATCTTCCAGTACTCCTGAGTAATATCCCTGTGGCAAGATTTCTTAAATAGGACAAAAATGACAGGCCAAGCTGGGTACTGATGGTACATGCTTGTAATCCTAGCTACTCAAGAGGCTGAAATCTGAGGATCGCAGTTCAAAGCCAGCCCGGGCAAGAGAGAATGTGAGACTCCTATCTCCAATAAACCGGAAGTGGCGCTGTAGCTCAAGTGGTAGAGTATTCACCTTGAGCTGAAGAGCTGAGGGACAGCGCCCAAGCCCAGAGTTCAAGCCCCACGACCAACCAAAAAAAAAAAAAAAGAGGCTGAAATGTGAGGATCAATGTTCAAAGCCAGCCAGGCAGGAAAGTCTATGAGACTCTTATCTTCAATTAACCACCAGAAAACCAGAAGTAGTGCAGTGGCTCAAAGTGGTAGAGTGTTAGCGTTGAGCAAAAAGAAGCTCATGCCCAGAGCTCAGGCCAAGTCCAAGCCCCACAACTGATTAAAAAAAGAAAGGAAGGAAGAAAGAAAAATTAAAGCTCTTGATGATCATAAGACATTGTTCAGAAAATTAAGACACATTACAAACAGGGAAAAATATATTTGCAAAAAAAGAATAAAGAATATATTAAAATCTTAGCATTCAATATAACCATTTTTTATCTTCTCTGAGTCCTGCTCTAACTTTGCTTAGACTGGCCTTGAACAAGATCTTCCTACCTGGGTCTCTCACATCGTTTGGATTACAGGGGTATGCCACAGCCAAACATTTTGATGCACAAAATATTTGAAGGTATATCACCAAAAAATTATATATAGATGGCAATAAATACATAAAAAGATGTTCAATATCATTGACCACTACAGAAAAATTTAATGAGATAGAAATGCTAACTGTTCTGATTTGATCATTATATATTATATATGCATACTGAACTGTCATATTATACTTCATAAATTTGTACAGTTATGACAACAATATTTTATTTTATTTTATTTTTATTTTTTGGGTACGATCATGGGGCCTGAACTCTGGGCCTGGGCACTGTCCCTCAGCTCTTCAGCTCAAGACTTGAGCCACAGCTCCACTTCCGGCTTTTTTCTTTTTGCTTATGTGGTGCTGAGGAATTGAACCCAGGACCTCATGCATGCAAGGCAAGCGCTCTACCACTGAGCCACCTTCCCAGCCCCAACAATGATTTTTTGTTGTTGTTGTTGGTTGTGGGGCTTGAACTCTGGGCCTGGGCTCTGTCCCTCAGCTCTTCAGCTCAAGGCAAGCACTCTACCACTTGAGCTACAGCACCACTTCCAGCCCAGGCTGGCTTTGAACCGTGATCCTCAGATCTCAGCCTCCTGAGTAGCTAGGATTACAGCAACAATGATATTTTAACAAGTACTGAAAAGGACTAGTTTAAAATTTTTAAATAATATAGAAACGACAATAAAAATCCCCTCAGCCTTCTTCAATTCCAGTTCTTTTTTCTTTCTATCCCTCCCTTCCTCCCTCTCTTCCTCTCTATCTCTCTCCGGTTACTGGGTATTGATCATGGTGTCTTGTGCTACCTAGGCAAACACTGTCACTTGAGCCATGTCCTCAGTCTTCTTCAATGCAGTGAATAGTTTATAAATATTCTTCTAAATGTTTATGTTTGTAGAAATACATAAAGATGATACCTTGGTAGGTGTTGTTTTGTAACCTGCTTGGCTTGTATCACTGTTCACTTCTAGCATCATTCCCACTTTCATCAATGAATTCAAAGTCTCTCTCATCAGATTTCTCAGAAGAAGTAAGAATGGCAAATAAACACACGAGGAAATGCTCAATATCACTGGTCATAAAGGAAATGCAAATCAAAACAACATTGAGATTCCATCTCACCCCAGTAAGGTTGGCCAACATTGAGAATTTAAACAATAACAGATGCTGGTAAGGATGTGGGAAAGAGGGAACCCTAATGCTCTGTTAGTGGGAATGTAAACTAGTACAACCACTCTGGATGGTGGTTTGAAGGCTCCTAAAAAACTAAACATAGGGGGCTAGGAAGGTGGCTCAGTGGTAAGAGTGCTTGCTTTGCAAGCATGAGGCCCTGGGTTCAATTCCTCAGCACCACATATGCAGAAAAAAAAGGCCAGAAGTGGCACTGTGGCTCAAGTGGTAAAGCACTAGCCTTGAGCTGAAGAGCTGAGGGACAGTGCCCAGGCCCAGAGTTCAGGCCCCACGACTGACTAAATAAATAAATAAATAAAATAAACATAGAAATGCAGCAGTGGTATTCACTGGACACTATGTTGAAAATGAACTATACAACTTGTGGGTAGGGCTAGGAGGGAAAAACTGGGAGAGAGTGAGGGAAGGGGCGATACTGTCTAAACTGGCCTAACTTATGTAACTGTGACCCCTCTGTATATCATGTATATAATAACAAGTTTAAAAATTAAAAAACTAAACCTAGAACTGTCCTATGACCCAGTCATACCACACTTGACAATACCACTCAGAACACTATAAGTTAGGATACAGTAAAGACACTTACACGTTCATGTTCACTGCCGCACTATTCACAATATCCAAGTTATGGAAACAGCCCAGATGGACAGGAGAACTTATATAGGGCTCTCTGCATTTACAAACAAATAGACTAAAGGAGGATACACGTTGGGAAGTACCCAAAGGCATAACTCCTTGGAACATCTAAAGTACTATATTTCAAAATGAATTCCAGGAAATGGAAACATGTTTTGTTTTTATTGTTGGTGGTGGTGATGGTGTTGCTTTTGTTTTTGGTGTTTCTTTGGGGGGGGCAAAAGAAGGCACAGGTATGGAAGGAGAAAGAGTGAACAAATGTAGTCATTGTATTCAATATATATAAAAATGAACTATGCAACTTGTGGGCAGGGGCGAGGGGGGGCGACTGAGGGAAAGAGAAGAAGGGATTATATCATCTAAGAAGCATTATACTCATTATCTAATTTATGGAATTGTAACCCTTTTGTACAACTCCTTAATAATATCTTTTTTTTAATTTTTCTCATCCTGCACCTCAGCTCACCTCACTGTGGAGGACAGCAAGGACTGTCCATAAATGTGGTTACCATATCTGCTAGCCCTGCGTCAATGGCCACCAACAGAAACAGACATTCCAACAGCTATCTGAGTCCAAGGGACACTGTGTTCTTTGGACCTGTTACCAAACCAGCCAGGTCAGTTTCTCCTCCTATTTCAAAGCAAATTTCCTCTCATTCTCTTGAGTTGCTGCAGCATTAGGCCTGTAATTTTGCCAAAGGGAGTGGGAATAGGGTTGGGGGGGGGATTGTGGCCTAGAAGGGAATATTTGTAGCATACAGAGTCATTTTTCATGCATTATCATTCCTATTTATTTACTTATTTGCTTATCTGAGCCAATATGCTTAAAGAGTTCTACTAATAGCTCCTTGAGAGACTCATTCAAGATCATATAAGCCAGTGGCAGTGACCAAAAGGAAGAGGATGAGATGGTTTTGTTGTCTTCAGCCAGCAGGCAGGCTGTGCCAGGCATGGCGGGTCATCCCTACCAAACCCAGACTGGAATGTGACAAGCACAAGGCTCAGAACTGGCAGATGGAAGTGACAGCTGGATTTTGGAAAGTTATATGACAGCTTCAGTGGCATTGGCCCAACTTGCCCCTTGAAAGAGAGCTCCTGAGTGTTCTAAACACCCAAGTGCCTGCTTCACAGACACCGCCCTTCATTACCCCAACACTGCTTGAACTTGTCATGGTGAAGTGCTCAGCTATTTCAGACTGCTGACCACATAAGGATCTCAATCCACATAAGGAATTCACAAGGCCATGTCCTTCAAATCACTATTCTATAAACTAAGAGGGCAAGGAGCTTACGCAACTGCACAGAACTAACAGCAGTATGCTGTAGTTGATCAAAAGGAGTGGGGTGGGATCATGTGACTAGGCCATTTCTAAGAGTCCTTCATATTCTAAAGCCCTCTATTATGTTTCTGGTCCCAGGCAGCAGTGCTGGGTTGAAGAGCATGTGTTTCATGTGTCAGCATCAGAGACTATGCCGGCACTGCTACCACCTACTACTGAAGTGATGTTAGGCAAGATGCTTAGCCTGGCCCAACCTCAGTTTCTTCACCTCTGCTGAGCTGTTGAGAGATTTTGTGGCATGATCCAGGGCCTACTGCAGCACCTAGATGTAGTAAACACATAGTGCTATGGCTACCATCATTATTAAGAAATTTATAGAAGTTAAGGTGACAAGCAAGAAAGTGAGGCTGTGAGTTTAAGCCCCAGTACCACCACAAAAAAGAGAAAGAGAGAAAGAAACAAAGAAGGAAGGAAAGAAAGAGGGAGGGAGGGAGGGAGGAAGCGAAGGAGGGAGGGAGGGAGGGAAGGAGGGAGGGAGGGAGGAATAAAGAGAAAAAGAAATGGGTGCCAGTGACTTGTAATCCTAGCTACTCAGGAGGCTGAAATCTGAGTATCATGGTCTGGAGCCTGCCCAGGTAGGAAAGTCCATTAGACTCTTATCTCCAGTTAAAAAACTACTTAGAAAAAGCCAGAAGTGGCACTATGGCTCAAGTGGTAGTGCTAGCCCTGAGTACAAAGAGGCTCAAGGCCAGTGCCCAGGCCTTGTATTCAAGCCTCAGGACTAGCAAAAGAAAAAGGAAAAGAAAAAGAAAAAAGAAAGAAAGAAAGAAAGAAAAAGGAAGGAGAGAGGAAGGGAGGGAGGGAAGGAGGGAGAAAGGAAGAGAAGGAGAGCAAAGGAGAGAAATTTATTGACTGATGGGTTGTATCTTCAGGGGTAAAGTGCTTTTCTAGCAAGTGTAAAGTCCTGGGTTCAATCCCCAGCACTATATACACAAAAAGAAATTTATCATTCTGGAACCAGGAAATCTATACAGAGAAGATAGTTCAGTGGTTGTTCAGGGTCTGGGGTTTTAAACAGGAGGAATTAAGTAGCAAGGAATACAGAAGAATTTTAGGGAGTGAGAAAAGTGTTCTGGATATTGATTACAGTTATACCTATGCAGCTTTCAAGATTGGCAGAAATGTACCCTAGATTTTATTCCATGTAAAATAGGCCTCAATTAACAGAAAACCAAAACAAAGTATCACTGCATGTATGATCACAGTTTATTGATGCATTTCCATCATCTAAGGCAATTGTTCTCCTTTCTGCCATATGAGGGTAAGACATATGGAAGGAAAGGCAACTCCAGTGGGGTAGGACCCAACCTGTGGTCCCTTACCAGAACTACAGTCATGTGTCATTTAAGGATGAAGACACCTCCTAAGAAAGACACTCTTAAGCAATTCTGTATTGTGTGGACATCATAGAGTGCACTTGCATAAACCTAGATGGCAGAGGCCAGTCACTCTATGTGGCCCCTTGACATAATCAAAAGACACAGTGAACACAATTATCAGCAGTATACTTTAAAAAAATCTAAGTAGAATTATACTCTAAAACTGATGCTTTTGTTGGGGGGGGGGGGAGAGGTCCAGGCGTGGGGCCTGAACTCTGGGCCTGGGCGCTGTCCCTCAGCTCTTCAGCTCAAGGCTAGCACTCTACCACTTGAACCACAGCACCATTTCCGGTTTTTTTTTTCTGCTATGTGGTGCTGAGGAATCAAACCCAGGGCCTCATGCATGCAAGGCAAGCGCTCTACCACTGAGCCACCTTCCCAGCCCTAAAACTGATGCTTGAAAGTATAGTAGAGTCAGGCACTGGTGGCTCACATCTGTAATCCTAGCTATTCAGGAGGCTGTGATCTGAGGGTTGCAGTTCAAACCCAGCCCAGGCACAAAAGTTCATAAGACTTTATCTCCAATTAGCTACCAGATGACCGGAAGTGGGCCTGTGGCTCAAAGTGGCAGAGTGCTAGCCTTGGGCAAAATTACTCAGGGACATAGCCCAGGCCCTGAGTTCAAGCCCCACGATGACCACCACCACCACCAACAACAACAACAAATGTGTAATAGAGTAGGGCTGAGTTCAATGGTACAAACCTGTAATTCTAGCTACTTGGGAGACTCCATTTCAACCAATAGCTGGGCATGCTTTTTATCAAAGCTATGGGGGAAACACAATGCCTGGGCAAAGTGCCCCATGCTTGTCATTCCCAGCAACATGAAGCAACACAAGTAAGAGGATTGCCAGGCTAGACCAAACATAAAGCAAGACCCCCCTTCCCCCACATCTTGAAAACAACCAATGCAACATTGTACAAAAACAAAAGAAATTCTTTACCTGACTTATATAACTGTGACCCCTATGTACAATAACAATAAAGAAAAGTAAAAAAAAAAAAAAAAAGACCAGAGATAGGGCTCATTAGTACCAAGAAAAAAATATAATAAATAATATAATATACATCATAGTATGGCCAATATTTAATATCAACGTCAAATGTCATATATTGTACTTAACTACATATGATATATATTGATATATACATATATATGTGTGTACATATTATATTTATATGTATATTTGTGTGTGCCAATGGTACCGGGGTTTGAACTCATTTAGCTTTTTCACTCAAGACTGGCATTTTACCATTTGAGCCACACCTCCACTTGCAGCTTTTTTCTGGTTAATTAGAGATAAAAGTCTCTCAGATTTCCCTGCCCAGGCTGGCTTCAAACTATGATCTCCAGATTTCAGTCTCTTGAGTACCTAGGGTTATAGGCATAAGCCACAGGTGCTGGGCGTCAGCTGCATTCTAATCTTATGGGCCATTTTCCTACATGTGGTCCATTGTTGATGTAAGGTTATTATGGTACATGACTTTTCCACTCTAATTAAGACACTCAAAGGTCATACCTTATAGTCACTCTCTTCTCTTTTCTTTCACAGTTATGTCTAGTGCTTCAAGTCATTGATTTAAATAACATCAAGGAGTTGATAAATTAAGTTGCTAACTAAAACTTCAGTGATAGGTTCTGAATTCCTCCAAGCTTCAGAGAACCATCTTTCTTCAAGATTCCTTCATTTTGTCATAGAAAAGGGACAAACAATATGTCTTTGGGAAAAAAGTACCTCAAAGTATGTTCTTCCAAAATGAAAGGAGCTTAGGAAGCTGGGGTGTAGCTTAGAAGCAGAGGGCATGCTTAGCATATAGGGTCCTGGGTTCAACTCTTACCACCAAGGAAGAAAATAAAAAGGATTGAGAGAATTCAAGGGCAGTCTGGGTTACATTGTAAGACCTTGTTTCAAAACAAAACCAACAACAACAAAAAAGGAACTTGGGGTTTGTAGGTGAAAATACTCTTACCACAATAAGCAAAAACACCAGGGCAATGTTACAGTTCTCAGAAGTAACTTTGAAATTGTCTCTTGAAATACATGTGACATTTGAAGAGTATCAGGATGGAAACCCTGATAGATTTATTACTTTAAATAAAAGTTGTTAATCATTTTACTCTGAAATATAACTGTCAGAGACCTATGATACTTTTTGTTTGGTCTTTGTAAGTTGGGCTTTGACCAAATGATATAATGTTGTAATATATGCAATATTACTTCTTGAGATCTCTTTTGTCTCAAATCTGTTGTATATCACTAACAGTAGCCAAAGTGATCAATGAAACAACTTCTATAAGCAGATTTCTAATGTGTATTAGGAAACTAACCCTGGTGCTAATAAACAAAACATTCTCTGTGGGCTGTTGCTTACCAAAGCTATTAACAAATGCCTTTGATTTTCTGACAATGGAGTCAAATTAATTCAAGGACTTCAAGTAAGGTAGAAGCTAAACGTGGATTGATCCTTGACATTAATCTCTTCCTCTTCACCATAACCCCTGAGTCCTCAGGATTACAGGAACACATTTCCAGAATCATTCAGAGCCTACATTAGTAGCAGGGACTGCCCTGCCAAGTACTATGTGAAGAAAGACCTAAACAAACAGCACTTCATTGTCTGCAGTCCCCAGATGTTTAAGGGGAAAGGGGCTCTTTGAAGTCTCCTTGCCAAAAGTGGAACAATCTTCATGATTTATATCCAGATATTTCAAGGATGAATTAACATTTGTCCAGGCAGCCTATTAAGTATGATAGAATAGGACTAAACAGTTGTTAGGTTCAATCCCATAGTATTTATTATGTCTCAGTCCATTCAGGCTGCTGTAACAAAACACCATAAACTGTGTGGTTTGCAACAATAAACATTTGTTTTTGAAAACCCTGGGAGCAGAGAAATCCAAGGTCAAAGCATTGGCAGATTCAACTGTCTCCTGGAAGGTATTGTCTCATAGTGCCCCTTCCACCAAAGGGGAAAATGAGTATCTTGGGCCACTTTCTAAAGGCATTAATTCTACTCCAGAACCTAATCACCTCCCCTTCTAATATGGTTGACTGGGAATTAGGATTTTGATGAAACACAAACAGTAGACAGAAGCATCTATGTCTACCCAGCTACCATACTAAATGTCATACATATGACTAGGAACAAAATGAACAAGGTCTCTGGCCTCATAAAATTGAAGGTCTAATGGGATGAGACAATAAATAAGTGAACAAACACCAATAAAATAAGTGGTGAAAGCTGGTGTGGTAGAACATGCCTGTAATCCCAGCACTAGGGAGGTGGGAGCAAGAGGATTTCAATTCAGAGACTATTCTGGATTGAAGACAAGACCCTGTCTCAAAACAACCACAGTGAAAAATAGAGGGTGGTAAGGGCTGCCTCACTTAGAGGATGAGCTCAGAATGACTCTTAGAGAAGCTCAAAGCCAGGGGATGAAGAATCTAGGCAAGGGGAACTGCAGACAGTTGCTGGGGAGATAGGGAGATAAGAAACCTCATGCCTGAACAATGATACCCTAAGATGCTTGGAAGTCTGTCCTTCAGGGGCTTACAGTCCAATGTAGAGGGGGGTAAGAAGAGAGGCATATCCAAACAGGAAGCCATCACATAGAACAGTAAGTGTTTGGATAAGGAAAGCATCTTGTGCTGTGGAAATAATTAATTGGACATCTAAACCTGTCTTGGAGATTCCTAGAAGACTTCCTAGAGGAGGGGACAGGGAAGTCTTAAAGGAACAGCAGATAGCGCGGCTGAGTGGGAGTTGTTTGAGAGAGCACACTCAGGGCAAACTCTGGAGTCTAGGTTTATTCTGGGACCATGGAGAGGACTGAAATGTTTGATCAAGGCAGTGAAAAGCCAGGCACTAGTAGATCACGTCTGTTATCCTGGCTACTCAGAAGGCTGAGGGCAGAGGATCAGTTTGAAGGCAGACGAGGCAGATAGGCTTGAGATTCTTATCTCCAATTAACCACCAAAAAAGCCAGAAGTGGAGCTGTAGCTCAAGTGGTAGAGCAAAAAAGCTAAAGGACAATGTTTAGGCCATGAATTCAAGCCCTAAGACAGGCACCAGTGAAGACACTTCATTCTTTTTTTTTTCTTTTTGTCAATTGTAGGACTTGAACTCAGGGCCTAGGTACTGTTCCTGAGCTCTTTTGCTCTCAAAGTTAGTGCTCTACCACTTTGAGACACAGACCCATTTCAGTTTTCTGGTAGTTAATTGGAGATAAAAGTCTCACGAACTTTTCTGCCTGGGCTGGCTTTGAATCATGATCCTCAGATCTCAACCTCCTGAGTAACTCAGATTATAGGTATGAGCCACTAGCATCTGGTACTTGACACTTCATTCTTTTTTTGGGGGGGGGGCTCCAGTTGTGGGGCCTGAACTCTGGGCCTGGGCGCTGTCCCTCAGCTCTTCAGCTCAAGGCTAGTACTCTACCACTTGAGCCTCAGTGCCACTTCTGGCTTTTTTTTCTTTTTGCTTATGTGGTGCTGAGGAATCGAACCCAGGGCCTCAGGCATGCAAGGCAAGTGCTCTACGACTGAGCCACCTTCCCAGCCTGACACTTCACTCTTTATAGAACACCCAGCTGTAGGGTGGGAAAAGGCAGAAAGGTGGGCTAGAAGGCAGGGAAACACACTGGGACGCCATTGATCAAATCAGAGAAGATGCAGACCAGAATTGACAGCTCCATTAGGAACTAAGAGCATGAAAGGCCTGGAAAAATACCATAAGTGGACTGGAAGAATGTCTCAAGGGAAAGAGCACCTGGCCAGCAAATGTATGGCCCTGAGCTCAAATCCCAATGCCGCCACAACATACATACATACATACATATATACATACATACATACATACAGGATTGCTGATATGCTAGATGAGAGAGTTTGGTGGGAGTAAAGGAAGGGTGGTGGTTCAAGTGGGCTGATAAATACCATTCTGGTCTCCCACCTTAAATCTAGATTCAATTCATAAAGACAAATTGATGGAAACAAAATAGCTTTATTGCTGGGCACTGGTGGCTCATGCTTATAATCCTAGCTACTCAGGAGGCTGAGGTCTAAGCATCATGGTTCAAAGCTAGCCTGGGCAGGTAAGTCCATGAGATTCTTATCTCCAATAAACTACTCAGAAAAAAGCCAGAAATGGTGCTGTGGCACAAGTGGTAGGGTGATATCTTGAGCAGGCCCAGAGCCCAGGCCCAGGGTTCAAGCCCCAGGACTGGCAAAAAACAAAAACAAAGAAACCCCCATTATTATTGATGGAGATAAATGAATTGAAGGTGAAGCTTGACCTCTGGGGCTTCTTAACACCCTTGATACAGCTACCAGGCAATTTGTCATGTCAAAGCTAGGTGGCCACAGGCTCCTCTACAGACCCTCTATAGATAGGGAGGGGAAAAGGCAGAATTCCCAGCTCAGGTTGGGTACCAGTGGCTCATGCCTGTAATCTTATCTATTCAGGAGGCTGAGATCTAAGGAACACAGTTCAAAGCCAGCCTAGTCGAGAAAGTCCGTGAGAATCTTATCTCAAAATAACTACCAAAAAAAAGTCAGAAGTGGAGCTATGGCTCAAGTGGTAGAGCACTAGCCTTGAGCAAAAAGAAGCTCAGGGACAATACTCAGGCTGAGTTCAAGACCCAGGACTGGCACACACACACACACACACACACACACACACACACACAATGAAGTTCTCACAGCTCAGGGAGAAAGGGCTGGACCACAAATAACCAGTTTCTCCTTTGAACTCTCCCAGGTGACAAAGGGTTCAAGAAACACTGCCCCACAATATACCATAATGTTCTTTTAGTGAGTGCGAACGGGGCACTTGGAGAACGGCAAGTGCAGGGAGGAGCTCTCTCTGTACTCCCTTATCTAAGTAGACACAGATCCTCAAATGGAGTTCAAGAGTCTGCAATCCTTCCCAGCATGTCATCAGCCAGGGAGGATTAAGTTCAAGTCTGGAGTCACCACCACGTGCAGACAGCCTCTGCCTCAGGTTCTGTCTATTACCTCAGGGCCCATCCATCTTTTCCAGTAGTCATTTACTCTCCTAACTTGCCTCCTTTTTCCCCCACAACAGGGTATGGAAGCTTCGAATTCTCACTGGGTATTAGATACTCCCTTTTCTGTGATGCCCAGTACACATAATAAATTTATAAGTTAGGTGCTGGTAGCAGAGTGTAATTCCAGTTACTCAGAAGGCTGAGATCTGAGGATTCCAGCCCTAGCAGGAAAGTCTTAAGACTCTTTTCTCCAGCTAACCAGCAAAAAGGCTAGAAGTAACTTAAACGGTAAAGCACCCGCCTTGAATAGAAAAGCCAAGTGAGAATGCCAGGCCTTAAGTTTAAATCCCAGTACTGGCACACAAACCCACATTAATAAGTAGTAATAATAAAATAAATTTCTATACATTCTTCCTTCAACCGACAGCTTATTTCGTAGGTGAAGTTGTTGAACTCTCAGGGTAGAAAGGGAAGCTTTTCCCATTCCTCCAAAGACAAGTTACTCACTCATTCCCCAAGAGGAAATAAAGGAAATAAAGAATGCTAGAATCTCCCCCCCCCCATCCTGTATTTTCATACTTTTTTCTTCCCTGTGGAATGGGTTAAACACATTTTCTTCTCTGAAAATACAAGAAGGAAAAGGTTTCTCATGGTCCTCCCTTTTGGCCTTCCAACTCTAACTACTCTGAGCTCTTTACCTAAGCCCGTGACTACACACAGCCTCAGAGTAGTTACCACTGCCCCCTCTCCTCTATGGAGTATGAAAAGGAGTCCCAAGAGAACTGAGCAGTCTCATAGTCTCTTTATGCTCTGTCTATACACGAGTAAACAACCTCTTTCATTTTAACTCTTACTTCATTAATTACTTTTCTGTAAGTCTGGGGATTCAATGCTCTACCAATGCTCTATCATTGAGCTATATCCCCTGCAATCAACTTTATTCTGACCTCTTTGAATGGTCCTTAGTTGAGTGTGGCAGCTGGTTCCTGAGGGAACTTGGTGGTTACATTTCCCCAAATAAGGAGAGAGGAACACACTGAGTAGGGAAAGGAGGAGATTGTCTTCCTAGGAGTTCCTTGGGAAATTTGCTGCACAGGAAAGATAGCCAAGTTGTTGAGATAGTTGCTAGTCTAACAGGCTTTCTGTTTTGTTAAGAATGATGTACACTTGAAAAGTGGCTCATATGGTAGGATGCTTGCCTACCAAAGCTGAGGCTGTGAGTTCAACCCCAATATTGCAGAGAGAGAGAGGGAGAGAAAGAGAGACAGAGAGACAGAGTCATTAAAGGTATTTTAGCAAGATTTAGCTAAATGCCTTTCTACTTATTTCTATACACACACACACACACACACACACACACACACTCATAGATATGCTCAAGTTTATGTGAATGGCTCATAGTCCAAATGCATTAAAATCTGCTTTTCCTTATTCATCCATAGGCGGGGGTGGGGGGGTGGAGGGGTGGGGGGGGGGGGAGGGGGGTGGGGGGGTGGGGTTTGTTTTGTTTTGTTTTGTAATGATCTCAATATGCAAAACCTTAAGATTTATTTTTATGGTTTTGTTTTTGTTTTTTGCAGTCCTGGGGTTTGAAATCAGAGCCTCGAACCTCAATCCACTTATTGTAGACTTCTCATTAAAGCTGAAATGACAAGTGTGTATCACACCAGCTTCTTTCTACGGAAATTGGAGTCTCTAGGGTTTTTCTACATGGTCTGGCCTAGATCTTCCTAATCTCAGCTTCCCATGTAGCTACTGTGCTTAGCTATTGGCTAATAAAGGATACTGAGTGTATGCCTGGGCTGGCCTCAAACCTTAATACTTTGGGTCTTGGCATCCTAAGTAGCTATGATTACAGGTATGAGCCACTGGTGTCTGGCTAGGCCTTGAGTTTTCAAAGTAGATGTGCCCAGACTGGCATCAGTAACTCATCAACACACTGGTGTCAAGTGCTAGTGGAATGTTCCTTTAATGCATCCTAGCTACTCAGGAGGCTGAGATCCAGAAGATCATGGTTTAAAGCTACCCTGAGCAGAAAAGTCCATAACTAACTTCAACTAACCAACAAAAAACTAGGCTGGAGGTGTGGCTCAAATAGGAGAGGGCCAGCCTAGACTGCAAGACCCCAAGTCCAAATCCCAGTACAGCACACCACCACCACCCCCGCCGTCCCCCAAAAAGAGTGATTTTAGCCAGGTGCAATGGCTGCTCCAGAGTCTGAGATCTAGCTTTGAAGCCAGCCTGGACAGACAAATCCCTGAAACTCTTTATCTCCAATTAACCAGCAAAAAAACAGAACTTGAAGTGTAGAAAGCGAGGAAGTCTGTTTGCCTACCCTTCCTCCCACACCAGAGCATCTGAAGTTCTAATGTGCATACAAATGAATAGTTTTTTAATGCAGATCTGATTTGGAAGGTCTAGGTGCCAGCTGAGACTTCCCACTCCAAACACGCTTCCAGGTGATTTATCACTGACCCTGCTTGTAGTAGCAAGGGGCTAACAAGATTCTTGCCCATAAGCCTGAAAAAAGCTCTCTTAAGCTCTACCAAAGACAACTGTGTATAGAGAAGAGAATAGATTCTTAGATTGTTATTCATATCAGGAAAGCACCAAGAAGGAGAATTAAATTTTCTCATTAGCTTTAGTGTTATTTTGTTCTCTCCCCCCACCCCTCTCTCTTTTGCCAGTCTTGGGGCTTGCACTCTGGGCCACGGCACTGTCCCTGAGCTTCTTTTGCTCAATGCTAGCTCTCTACCTCTTGAGTCGCAGCGTCACTTCCAGCTTTCTTTGTTTATGTGGTACTGAAGAATCAAACCCAGGGCTTCATGCATGCTAGGCAAGCACTCTACCACTAAGCCACATCCCAGCCCCATTATTTGTTCTTTACTTGCCTTTGGTCTAAAAACATTCTCTCTAAAGATCATAGTCCTTTGAAACTTACTGAAATTTGCATTATGGTTCAAAACATGGCCAGTTCTTGCATATGCCCTATGAAAATAGCACATTCTACAATTGTTGGGTGCAATGTTTTGTCAGATGTATTAACTAGGCTGGGAGGTGTTCAGAGTCTAACAATTACTAGGAAGAGATGTGTTAACATCTCTTGTCTCTCTACCTGGGAGGCATTTCCTCTCACTTCAACCTACTTGCTCAGACCTTCTTTCAACAACTAAGGATTCAAAGGGAACAAAACATGGTCTTGATCTTTACAGACCCTGCCCTTGTCCTGGTGGAGCTGACGGTTTCAGATGTTCTTGATGGAGCCCACCCCCATGTGAGACTTGGCATTCTTTCCCACTCTTCTGACCTCTTAACAGCAGTCACTACCCTTAGGATGCATTTGACACATTGTCTTTACCACATTGCTTTCATAATTTACTCTCCTGTCATTCCATGTTTAGCAAAGATTATTTTTCTTTTATAACAGCTTTATTGAGATATAATTATTGATGTATCATAAAACCCCCTCTTTCAAAGAATACAATTCAGTGAAAGACTGTCTTATTTATCTTGGCATTCTCTATAGTGGTTCAATCTTGGGTCCACATTGGAATCACTTCAACAGCTTTAAAAAACTATTGCTGTTTAGCTCTCACCCCCAGGGATTCTGATTTAATTGGTTTGGGATATGATCCTTGTATATGGATTTTTTAGAGCCTCTATTGAGTACACAAAGCTGGGGCCCAATGATTGTTGTAATCATCAATTAACCCAGATCTACTATCTAGTTAACTCACTGAAGAGCTACCATCCTTGTCTCCTTTACAGCCTGCTACCTCTTATCACATAATGATCTTCCCAACACAAAGAGAAATTTAGGAACAACTAGCCAGGCATACCTGTAATCTTATCTACACAGTAGGCTGAGAGCAGGAGGTTCGTGGTCCAAGGGCAGTTTGGACAGAAGAGTCTGTGAGAGTCCGTCATCACCTCCACCAGAAAAAGCAAGGCTGGAGAGGTGGCTCAAGTGGTAGAGTGCCAGCTAAGCTGAGAATGCTGGAGGCCCTGAGTTCAAACACTAGTACTGGGGATAGGGGTGGGGGGAGGAGTAAATGTATTTACAGCAAGCACAGACTTAAAGGATTGTACCACTGAGCAACAAAGACAACATATTTGAAGGGGGGGAGGGGAAGAAAAAGCATATTACATTTACATTTGTATCTTTAGTAACACAAAGATATGTTCACAAAAAGCTATATAGCACAACGATTGTGTGTGTGTGATAGCCCCGAATTCCCACATTCAAAGGAGTCTGGGGGCCATATAATAGTTTTCATTTAGAACTAGTAACTCATGGAAAAGCTCAAGATATCATTCACCTTGCAGGAGGGATGTGAGAGAGTTGGTTAATTTATCTGATCACAAAAGCGTCTTGTTTTTGTTTTTCTTTCCCGAGGGACTTGGAACTCTTACAAATAGTGGCAGGCCACCCCAGGCCGTCTACACCTGCACGGCTGGCTGTGAGCTCTGTGAAGGCAGGTCCAGTCTCACCTACCATGGCATCGGCATCTCCTTGCTGCCTGCCGCGTGTTAGGTGCTCAGTAAATACCAGTGGGATGGAAGTAATGACACCTCCTGCCGGTATCTACACACGATTTTAACTGGAGTGGAAGCTGCACATGTTTTCCCGTTTAGTCCTTTTTTGGCAATGCTTAATTACAGCTCTCGGGACCTGCAGTTCCGGAGAGCTGCAAACACACACGGGACGGGGCCTCTTCCACGGGCGAGCGTGCAGGGCTGCGAATGTGCGAGCCTCACGGAGGGCAGAGCGGTCACTCAGAGCCAGACACTCCCACGCGAGCTCGGCCCTCCACCCGGTCCTGCGACGCTACCTCACCCCAGCCACTGCCAGCCACCAGAGCCCAGGGACCCACGTCGCGCCGCGGCCCCCGGTCCGGAGCGTCCTCATTTCGGCCCCGGGAGCCCCAGGAAGGCAAAGTAAAGACAGTCGCACCAGGAGAGGCAGCGTTCTTTAGGCAGCCGGCTTCTCCCCAAGAGCCTCCACCCAGACCCTTGGGCCCGGCGCCCGGAGCTTGGAACCCAGACAGTGGCAAACTCCAGGAGCTCAGCTCCCTCCACGTGTCCTGTCTTCCCGGCAGCCTCTCCGCTGCCTCAGGAAGAAAACCTCCTGACAACTCGCGGTCTTTGGACTACACCTCCCGGCAGGCATCGCGCCGCTTCTCTCCGCCCCCTACTGGTGCGCAGGCGCCCTATGCTCCGTCAACAAGCCGAGCTAGGGGCCCCGGAGTGCAGTGCCTTATGGGATTTATAGTTTTCCTGGTTCACGTCAGGTGGCCCAATATAGAATCGTGGACTACAAGTCTCGGCTACCCTAGCGCGGCGAAGCCCGGTCACGTGGCAGGGGTCCGATCGGGCGTGCGTGCCGCCGTTGATCCGGTGCTGCAGTGAGGAGGTGGTTCTCGCCCGTGTTGTGTGTGTGCGTGCGTGTGAGTGTGAGTGTGTGTGTGTGTGGTGTGAGTGAGGGAGCGAGTGCGTGAGTGAGTGAGAGTGTGTGCGGGGGCACTCGGCTTCTCGTTGTCGGTGACTTCCCCTCCCCCCGCCCTCCCCCTCCCCGCCGTCGCTGCAGTGGCCGCTCCCTGGGCCGTAGGAAATGAGCGATAACGATGACATCGAGGTGGAGAGCGACGTGAGTCCCGGGGCTTTTTCCTTCCCTTGAGGGTTGTCAGGCTGGGACAGCGGCCGGGGCTCTCAGGGGGGCGACTGCGGGAGGGGGCCGAGGCCGCCGCCGCCTCCTTCCCCTTCCTCCCGGGACCTGGACCCGCTGCGTCGCGCTCCCGGCTCGCTCCTCTCCGGGCCGGGACGGCCTCCTGGGGCTGGAGGTGGGAGTGGACACGCGGCCTCTGGGACCCCCGCCCCCTCCCGCGGAGGAGGGTGTTGCGGCCTCCTGTACACACCTCACCCGGCTCAGGTTCCGGGGATACGGGTGGGTTGAGCCAGGGATCCCATTGTCCGGGTGCTGGGGAAGGGGACGACGGTCCGGACTTGCCCCTTGGATCCGCGATTCCCCCCCGCCCCCCACTCCTCCCATGACCCATGCGGATCCTGGGGGTGAGGGAAGACGGAGAGGGGTTGGGAGTGCCCAGATGCCCGAGTAGAGCCAGAGGGGAGGGCACAGTGCTCCCGACTCCCTCTGGCCCGGATCGGATCCCGGAAAGAGGGACGGCGCCCTGGACCCCCCTACCCCGCTACCGGATCCCGCTGGGGGTGTGGGGTGGGGGGAGAGAGAGAGGGAGGGTGTCGGGCTGACTCCCCACCCACCGCTTCCTCCGCCGCCGGCATTTTCTTTCTTATTATTGAATGTGAAGTGTAAAAATAACTCCTATATTTTCTATTTTTTTTCTCTCTCTTATTCCAGGAAGAGCAACCGAGGTTTCAATCTGCGGTACGTCTCCTACTCTCCATTTCATTTTCATTTCCGTTCAGTTTTAGTCCTTTTTGGGGTCAGAGAGAAAACGATATCATTCTGTTACTTTTAATAATATAGTAAATTCTCTTGTTGACAGCTAAAGTGAGGTGGGGGTCTTCAGGGGTTGGGGCGGGTTGCAAATTACGTGATTTTGGATCCTCAGGTGGTAGATTGTAGTGAGTAGTCAGTAAGACAAGCTGTATGCAAAGAAGTGAATCGTTCCTCTAGTTTGTAGGTAAGGGATTCACCTGCCTCTGTATGTGAAGTGAGAAAGAAGGCGTTCTGAAGTGATGGTGGTATTATTTGGGGGCAAAATGGCCAGAGATTTATTTAGGAACAAGTAGGTTTTAAACCATATCTGCATATTTGTATGAACCTGAAACCACATGCAATAATCGCCTATAACCAAGTCATGTGACTGCTGTAGACCCATAGACTCCAGCCAAGCAAAGTATTTTATTGCAAAAATAGGAAATATAGAGAGAGGAGCCAAAGGTTGAATCCTAAGAGTGTCACATACGGCTTCTTGTGATCTATTTCTACAGGATAGAAAGAAAACAACAAAAAATTGAATTGGCATTGCAGTCTCTTTGCTGAAAAGTTGATAGTTATGACTATATAGTGTCATAATAATTTCCTCTTTGTGTGTGCTGGTACCAGAGCCTAGGACTGTCCTTTAGAATTATCACTCAAGGCTAGAACTCTATCATAGCTCAAGTTAATTGGATGTAAGAGTCTCATAGGCTCTTCTTTGGGCTGGCTTTGAACTGGGATCCTCAGGTCTCAACCTCCTGAGTAGCCAGGATTACAAGCCTGAGCCACTAGCACCTGACTATAAAATGATTTCTTATGGTTTGGACATGGTTTCCAAAAGATGATCCTGTGGATTTAGAAACATACTGTAATCTCATGCTTTTGGAGTTTGAGACAGTAAAAATATAGCATTAGAGAGGAAACATAGGCCCAGAGTAAGACTGAGGAAGAGGAATATGTATATGAGAATGTCTGATATTTGACAGTGAGGAACATAGACATATATAGAGTGAGAATCAAAGATTCATTTGTCTTTGAGATAGTGAGGAATAAGATAGAGGGAAGAGGTGAGGACTGGAACATATGCCACTTCCAAAAATGTGGCTACTCTTCAACTCTCCAGTGGGTTATATTGTGGGACAGCTCACTGTTAGCAGATCTTTCTGTTTCTGCTATTTATTTATTTATTTAATTTATTGTGATGGTGGGGAATCAAAGTCAGGGCCATAATTATGCATGCCGGGCAAATCCTCTGTCACTTGAGCCACATCCCTTAGATCTTCATATTCTAAAAGAAATGATACCTTTCTGGATTTTGGCGGGCAGGGGAGGACACCACAGTTGCTAAGCAGGCACTGTACTATTCAAACCATGCTTCTTGCCTATATTTTTTTAATGCTAATTTAATTTCTTTTTTTTGTGGTACTGAGGTCAGCTAGGGCCATAAGCATTCTAGGCAAATCCTGTACTACTGAACTGTACCTAGTTCATTTTTCTGGTTTATTTTTAAAAATGGCATGTGGCACACCTGTTTAAAATAGTCTATGAAGACTTAAGAGGGTGCCTCTTTGATTCCTCTGGTGTAAGATTTTAGTAAACGCCATGTAAAGGCAAGCTCTTATAGTTGTACCTGCATTTTAGCATGATCAGAGATTGTGCAGGTTGTCTAAGACGGGCATTACAATTTATATTTATTTGAGATCTGATGTCTCCATAAAACCCAGGGATGCAGTTGTTCCCATAGTTTAAGATTGTCACTGGGTAATGGTTACTAAAAATAATTTGAAGTGTTGTCCAAAACTTACATTTGTAATATATTTGACTATGTGTTAGTTTTTGTTCTTGTTTTATGGTACTGAGGTTTAATTCAAAGCCTTAGCACTCTACCACTTGACCACCCCTAGACTTTTTTTTTAAATAGTATGTTTACTTGATAATGTGGACTTGGTTGGAGTTTTGTGTTTGTGGCCCAGTCTATTTAAAACATAGTGTTTCCTCCAAGTCTGCAGTTACAAAATCTGCCACAGGGCGTGGTCAGGGTTGGATGGTAAGATTGGTAAGGCTTCCTTTGCAGAATTACCCTTTGAATTGGAATTGTATTGCTTTCCAGTTAGAGGAAAGTTTTCCTTTGTGTGAAATTTTGGCTCACAGTTCTTGAATGCTTTTTGCTTTTCAAAACATTTATCTACATTGATGTTTTTGTATATTTGTTGACTAAGTTTTTTAAATCTGTCCACTCTCCTAGAATACTAATCTCCATGTT
Organism: Dipodomys ordii; assembly: GCF_000151885.1. NCBI lineage: Eukaryota > Metazoa > Chordata > Mammalia > Rodentia > Heteromyidae > Dipodomys > Dipodomys ordii. The sequence goes on from NW_012267218.1 coordinate 30,570,858, forward strand.
TTATTTAGATGTTTATAGTTTGCTGTTAAGGTATTAGGTTTTTTTTTCTCCTTTTGATTTGTGGGAAACAGACAATGAAAGTAGGTTGGACCCTTTGTTTTTGTTTCTTGGTGCAGGAGATTGAAGTCTAGTCCTCTAAAGCCTTTGTTTTTAATTTGCACACCAACTTGTTGAAACCTAAGTTTTTATCAGGCACAAGTGAACACCATAGCAGAGAGAAAAAGCAGATGTGTATAGACAAATGTTATATACAAATACAACTAATGTGGATAGCGAGGGTAAAAATGATTTCATATTTTTCCCCTTTACAAATACATTTGTTTATTTCCTGAAATTTAGTATAAAATAAATATACTTTTAAAAGTTTACAAGGAAACTATTTTTACGTTTTTTTTTGCTCTGGAAAAAAACACGGGAAAAGATGTGGGTTTTGAATCATAAAATATTTAGGACTACAGAAGAACTTTGAAAGTTATTGGAAAGTGTTCTGTGAGTTCTGATACTAACATGTATGTTTTACAATACCACTATACCATGTTAGCCTTACTATATGAAAAATGAGGATACTCAGCAAGAACAGAATTAAATTAGGAAGTAAGGCTGACTGTAACAGAAAGTGAAACTGATTTCACGACTATGTTTGTGTGCCTCAATACAAATGGGAAAACAACTTTTCAGTGGCTACTAAGTTTTATTTTAAAAAAGAAGTAGCCCCAAATTTGATAAATCACATAATTCCACTGATATTGTCTTAGTTTTGAGAGTGAAAAGTTGCATTTTAAAGATAAATTTTTGTAATAGGTCTATTTTCATTTTATACAAGGAGTTCCTTTTGCTTTGTTTTAGTTTGGTACGTTTCTTAGGAAAAGAGTGAAAGTATGCCAGAAATATAGAATGTGAGCTGGTTAGGAAGCCAGAGACCTTTTCCAGTGTATTGTCTATCCCATGGCAGCTAAACGTGTGTTACAGTTGTGTAGCATAGCCATTAGGAGTTTTAAATAGATTTATACAAGTCTGCTTCTGGTGCTGTTCTGGCATATTTTTAACTTTGCAGCTCTTTGTTTCTTTAGGATTTGCAGTGTATTCAGAAGGGTTGTCTCTTACCTGCAACAGAATCAGTTGCACAGCAGAAGTGCTGCACAGTGCTTGTACTTTGTGTCTGCTTCGTGCTGACAGTGATAATATGAATTCTGAATGTGCTTGTGTTTAGAATAAAGGTGTTTTTTTTTTTGTTTTGTTTGGTTGGTCATGGGGCTTGAACTCCGGGCCTGGGAACTCTTTTTGTTCAAGGCTAGCACTCTACCACTCTGAGCTTCAAGAATCAAGATGCCAGAAATGGTGAAAACTTATAAATCCAATGTGACTTTCAGTTGAGATATTCTGACCCAAGGCATCCTTACTCCTAAATGGCTGAAGCATGATGCTAGGTGTGTAGGTAGTACTATCTTCCTATTTTGGTTTAGACACCAAAAGGTGGGAAGAGCCTGGAAAATAAGTACGTTTATTATTAGATCACAGGAGTGTATACCAGGCAATGGGCTTCTGGCAGAATAAGTGTTGGGAAACTGAAATGACTGTTTTCCTATTCGAAACTTGGTGGACTTATCTCATTTCAAATACTCAATTCATATCAGTTAAAATGAGAATTTTAAGTTGCTAAGAAATTCCATTTTATCTGTTTTATCCACCAGAATATAGATATTTTTGAGTAAGAATTTGGAAGCTTTATTTTTTTGATGTTTTTAGTCTTTAATAAAAATAGCTTTAATTTTTAAATTTTTATTTATTTTATTTTTGCTAATCCTGGGGCTTGAACTCTGGGCCTGGGCACTATCCCTGGGGAACTTTTGCTCAAGGCTAATACTCTACCACTTGAACCATAGCACTACTTCTGGCTTTTTCTATGATTAATGGGAGATAAGAGTCTCACAGACTTTACTGCCAGGGCTGGCTTTGAATTGTAGCTAGGATTACAAGCATGAGCTACTGGCTCCTGGCTTTTTAAATTTATTTAGTTATGAATGTATGTTACATTATGGGGGAAGGGAGTTTGAACTCAGGGCCTATGTGCTGTCCTTTAGTAGTAGTAGTTGTTTTTACTCAAAACTGGAACACTACCATGTTTGCCATAGCTCTGTTTCTGGGTTTTGGTGGTTAATTGGGATTAAGTCTCATGGACTTTCCTGCTGGGCTGGCTTTGAACCTTGATCCTCAGATTTCAGTCTCCTGAGTAGCTCAGATTACAAGAATGAGTCACCAGTGTTGTCTCATCTTTATTTACATTTCTTAAAGGCAGTAAATATTTAGTACATTGCATAGATTCTCTATACACTAAGGGTTTTCTATGTTGGCATTGAGAAGATTCCCCTTATTAGAGTGGTTAGGTGTCAGTAGCTTGCAACAAATTATATTGTACTGGAAAACTTTCTGTATCCTTGAATAACAAAGCATTTGCTACTCCATATTATTTTCCTAAAAGTGTAAGAAGAGTGTGGACTGGTACAATTTCTTGAACCAACATGCATTCTTGGCATTAAGTTGAAATCATTTTAAGAGATTTCCCATAATTCAGAACAGATTAACTTCAGTGACCTGCCAGTTTAACAACTTATTGGCCAATAAAATGTTTTCTTACAACATTTAACTACACTTAAGGTACATGTGTTTTGTTAATGTCAGAGAGGGACAAATTGTAGGTGAAGATTTTTATTCTGGCTGACAGTATGGAAAGTTTGGTGGAAATAAAACTAAGAGGCTAAGTAAAAAACCTTGGCATTCGTAATCCACCAAAAGCTGGAAGCGATTTTGTGCTGTAGTTCCTGTTGAACATCTGTGGGCCACTCTCTGGTAGCCCCTTAGTATTTCTGTTGGGTCTAGGATGTGCTAACGGAAAGGCTTTCTGGCAGAAACTAAATCCAGTGTTAAAGAACTAGCAGAGCTAGCAACTGCTTGCTCCTAGAGCATGGGTAGAGCAAGTATTTGGGGGATCTGCTATACAAGAGCAGGTTATCACCTAGAATTGTGTTTGATCAATTCTCTAAGAGTGAGTTTTCATTGTTAGAATACCTCAGCACAGGGGAGAGAAATCTCCAACCTCTGAGTTGAATTTTGCTTGCTCAACATAATTGTTTAGCCCTTTATATTAAAAAAAAAAAATCAGTTGTGAGTTTGTGGGAAGAACTCCAGTACCTCACACTGAGTCTTCACCCAGTTTTTCTTTCTTAACTCTGAACTCTTTCCTTTTGGAACAGGGTTACCAGCAAAAGACAGTTAGCAAAGCATTGAGAGTAAGTCTGCCAACTGGCTGTATGTGGTGATGGGTATCAGGCTGCATGGATTGCTGGTTTAGAAATATCTCTTGAGAATTCTCAGCCTGTGTAAAGGTTTTTCAGTTTTTCATGTGTGCTTTCCAGTATAATTAGGCATATTCTATATTTTTTTTTAACTTGGCTCTTGTAAAATGGGCTTGGGGAAGAGGCTTATTTGCCATTGATGGAAAGATTTAATATTGATTCTGATTAGACATTACAGCTCAGGATAGACATAGACAAGGCAGGAAGGACTGTTCTAAGATTCCCCTCTTCTGCTAGTTAAACTGAGCCTGGAATCATCACAGAAATTCCATACACAAGTTTGAGAACAACAGTCCCAAGCTCAGGCTCTCTACCAGGCAGTGGACTGCTGTCTTTCCTTGTTGAGCCAACTTTTTAAACTTGGCTGCCTCCCCAAATGAGAAGCCAAGATTTTGGCTATGGTCCCCGGCCAAGTTCACTTACAATCTTCTAACCAAAAGACTTGTCCATTTGAGTCCTTTCAGTGCTCAGGGAATGGGAGAGGGGTAGTTCATTGTGGGGATGATTTTGGTATTAGATTATATATAACTCCACACCTCTGGCCTATGTGAAACTAAATCCAACTTTATTGTAAATGTTTGAGAGCTGCAGGGCTCTCCCAGAAAGAAAACAGAATTTTTATTTGTATCCTCAGGATGGATTGTGGATAACTGGTATCATTGCTTCTGTTCATAGCTCTTAAGCTGGGAGGAAGGCCAGGAATCAGGGTGATTTAGTAGACTAGTTTGTCTTAGGCTGATGTGGGAGACCAAAGCTTGGCAATTAATTTGCATGTAAATGGACCATCTTGGAAAGTATATAGCAAACACAGTAGAGGCAGTAAATGCCAAATGTCAGCTCTCCTCCACCTTCTTAGCTCTTTAGGCATATTCGTAGCCTAATTTACCTTTGTATTATATAACTAGAGGGAGCAATAAGTTAGAGTAGCACTAGGCCTTAAATGTGTTTAATTCCTTCAAACTATTTTTTACTCATATTAGAAGTTTTGTTTTTTTGCTATAGTGTTATATGATGTGGAGTACCTACCTCTAGCTTCAGGTTCTCTGATACTCCAAATTTGATTGTCCCATTAGATTCCTTGTATGATTTGATTTAATGTATCACTATAGTTGGTAAAATACTCACTTGACAGTGAACTCAGACTTCACATGGGACAGCTTTAGACTGCTCTTACCTTCTCCATGATGGGAACCACATGTCCATTCAACAGAGCTGTGGATGAGATGACCACAGCTGTTTCTGACTCTTCTTTCATCTGGAGTGACTTAGACATTTTTTTTTCTTTGATATAGGGTCTTACCATATAACCCAGGCTGTCCTCCTGCTTCAGCCTACAGGCATGCACTACATTCCAGGCTTAAACTTTTTAAATTAAATAATAGAATTTCATATCCTTTCATTCTTACAATTCTTCATGAATGTTTGTGTGTACATCTTGTCTAGTACGTGCATTTGTTGGTGGTGGCATTGTTCTTGTACTCAGCCAAGTTATTTACTCTTGTTGCTTCATTTTTAAAATTCATGGCACTTTCTTGGTAGATTAAAGCTACTTCACTTTATGGATATGACTAGCTCAGTGCAATATGGAATAGTCAAAGTAGATTCCTAAAGAAGATTTTCTGTAATTCCTAGAGTATAGGTGTGGTAAAGCTCTTGCTTTGAATAAAGTGCTTGGAGTCCTTTGAGAGGCACCATTGTTGTTATGAGGGGACTTGTCCCTGGCTACCTTTACCCTTTTGACTTATTGACAGTCTTTGTCCAGCTCATTGTTCTTTGTGACTCCAGACAGAACAAGTTAAAGATTGGCTAGGTATTTTAAAAACTGCCAAATTAGCCTGACCTGGTACATGTGCCTTAGGGAATTTACTCAGTGTGTGTTTATAGAAGACCTGCTGTCTAAGAACTGCCCTTCTGTCTTGCTCTTGTGATGGGAAGCCTTTAACAGATCGTGCCTTGGATTTGCTTTCAAAAAGAAGCCTGAATGCAATTGACATCTCCAGCAGCTCTGTGAGGATTTCAGATTCAAGAGGGTTTTGTGTTTTGGGGTTTTCTAGAGGTTTTCTGTTTGCTTTAATGAGCTTATACTGGTATCTTTAAGCAAGTGAGAAACCATAGCTGAACCTCTGGGTTTCATTTGGAGCGAAGCACTATACCAGTGCCTCAACTGTTCCCTGAACATTCCCCTCAGTCTTGGAGTGGGGTGCGCCCATGTTAGAAAAGGGCCCACTGGAGCTTTCTTTAGTCACTTCCCAAACATGGACTTGTGGGTATCTGCCGTATAAATTGGGAGACACTGTTGGAGGAGAGTCGTACTTTGTCCCCATGAATAACGATGATTTTACTTATGCATGAGCTGGATGCATCGAGCTACTTTGGATGTTCCTGTCTGTCGCAAGCCTTGCTCACCCCTTTCTCCCCTTTAGCAGCCTAATTCTGGAGACTCCTAACTGTCTACCTCGCTTGACAAATCTTCCTAGTACACTCACCAGGGACAGCGCTGACACCATATACTTCCAGGCTGTACCCCCATCTACCTCGTACCAAATATAAGGTATATAAGGAGTGACATTTCTAATGTGCTCTTTTTCCCATTCTTGTAGGCTGACAAACGAGCTCATCATAATGCACTGGAACGAAAACGTAGGGACCATATCAAAGACAGCTTTCACAGTTTGCGGGACTCTGTCCCATCACTCCAAGGAGAGAAGGTGAGTTTTTTGAGAAAGCTGATTGACCAACACTAGCTTGAAACTTGTAATAATAGCAGGGCAATAAATAAATATAAAAATAAATATGGAAATAAATATAGTTAGGGATATTTAAGTGCTATGACTCCCTTATTTTTTCATTATTTGAAAAATCATTACACATTATTTGCTCTTGTTCTTAGCAAAAAGATATGTAAGTTGTAATGGAGCTGTTTGTAAGTTATCAGTAAGAGTGGTCTTTCAAAGTTAGAGATAATATGTAATGATTCATTCAGGAAATTATCATTATCATAAGTATAGTCTGTAACACAAAGCTGGCCTGATAAGTAGTTTAGAATCACACTGAAGATGACACCTGCTTGTTGCAGTGCCTATAATCTGAGCTACTTAGAAGGCTCAGACCTGGAGGTCTGTAGTGCAGATCCATCCTGGGCAGAAAAGTCTGAGATTCCATGTCCAATTAACCAACAAAAAGCCAGGCTGAAGGTATGGCTCAAGTGGTAGCGCATCAGCTGAAAATAAGCCAAAGAGCTTCGGCCCCTGAGTTCAAGCTCCAATAACAGAAAACAGAAAAGAAAAAAAGGGAATTGGGGCTTATGAGCCTGGCTTAAGAGGTAGAATGTCTGGCCTATAAGCAGGAGGCCCTAGGTTCAAACCTTAGGGTATCACAAAGGAAAAAAAGATTCACAGTATTGGCTCCCTAGACCTCCATGGGAATTTCTTTCATGTAATTCAAGAATAGTACTTAGCTGCAAGTGTGCTTCCAGGCATGTCTGTGAACCTGCCTGGGCAACAGTGATTTTTTTTCCAGCTGTTCTTTCCAAGGTCTGTAGAGAGCGTATTTTAAGTTTTGGAACAAAAGACTTGAATAAAAAGATATGTTCATTTATCTGTGTTTTTATAGAAGGAAAAATAGTTACTTCCTCACTCCCATCCCACACTGGGGGCGCCCCCTTCAGAAGCTATCATTTTCCCTGGAGGGGTGGGCACCAGCTGTTTCTTCATTTGAAAAACAGAAGCTTTGAGCAAAAGCCTATGGGTTAGGGTCACTCCTTGGAATTTGGAGAAAACATCTGTTTGCACAGTTAATTCCATCTTGACACAATGTGTAGCTAGCCGCTCTCTGCAGCCCTTCTGTAGAGTAAGTGGCAAACTGGAAAAAAGACCTCAGTTTTTTCCTGAGTCAGGATCCAGTGTCCAAGGAATTGGCTATTTGGGGCTAGAAGTGTATAGCTCAGAAGTAAAATGTTTGCTTAGCATGTGCACGGCCCTGTGGGTGATCCTTAGCACCACAGAAAGAAAAAGAAACAACCACTTGATTAAAAACAACCTTTGTTCTGTACTTTTGATTGACTTTCCTGATTTAGGTCTGTGGTAGGAGTCCTGAGTTCTCTTATATTATTAGAGATCAGATTTGGAACCATTATGATTCATTATGTTTTGTATTATGACAAATCATGTGCTTTATACTTCATTAAAGGTGGGGTAGATCTGACTTTTATGAAAAACAAAACAGGCCATGTGGATACCTAGTGTTGCAAAACCAGAATCTGCCATAGGTTAAGCTTACTGAGTAGGGACCTTCTTGAATGGTCTTGAACCAAGGTACTTACCTGGAATAACAACATTCCTGGATACAACAGGACATCTTTATGACAGAGAGACCCACCCTTTTGTCAAACATTTGTATGTGCAAAGGATTATCTTCTGCATTTATGCACTGTTGATAAGAGAGTGCTTACCCATAGCATCATTTTAATGAGCTATGTAGACAACACCTTACATTTAACCAGGAGGGGTCCTAAGTACTTCTTTCTCATAGGGTGGGCTGTGGACCACTCACAGAGAAATCATCAAATCCACTTTCTAGACTTGGGGATACTATATTTATAACAAGCAGTCAGGTGACTCAGGCATTCAATTTTTGAACACTCTGAAGGAGTCATAGACCACAGATACTGTTTTACATTGCCATAGCCTTCTTAAGTCCTCATAATCTCCTTATCCTACATCCTGTTTCTTAAAGGAAATTGAAATTTTGAATTTGGAAGCCTTACAAATGGAATAGTAGATCATTTGTGTGACATCTACTCACTCCATTCAGCAGTACTACTGAGGCTCTACAATATGCCAGATACTGTCCTAGATATTAGGAATACAGCAGTAAAACAAGCCATCTTGCTAATGACAAAATGGTAGAAAGTGAAGTGATCATTATACTACAAATACTATGTCAGGTAAGTGCTATGGAAGAAAATTAAACTGGGAATATAAAGGCTTGTAATTAGGGCAGACAAATCTCACTAGCACAATGGCCTTTGAGTAGATCTGAAGTAAGTGAAGGAAAGAACCATTCATTTTGAGCATTCTAGGCAGAAGGAAGGCCTAGAATAGAAGCCCTAAGGCAGAATCTGGGGAGAACTCCTGGGCCAGTAGGGAAACTGAGAGACCAAAGTGGCCAGCAGCTGAGATTATGGTAGTAGGTGCTTTATAGGGGAACTAGACTTCGTATAGCCAACTTTACTGGATGCCACTCAAGTTGCAGAATTGTGTTCTGTGTGCTATTAGTTTTGGTTCAATCTAGCCTCTTCCTATAGAAAGATCATGACCTTTATTATTCTTTTTGTCTGCCAGCCAGTTCACAGGTACAGTGACTCTAACAGAACCCTTTGGTCTTCAACGTGATTTTCTCACTAAATGTTGCAGGTTTTTTTTTTTTAATGTGATGTTTGAACCAAAGGAAATTGACTCAGTCTTGATTTGGACTGCAATAATTAAGGTGGAGAAATTATGTAAATAGGCATGCAATGACTATTTTACTGTGAGTTTTGGAGAGGTTAGCTCAGATTCTTGAAAATCTTTGATCAGCGTCTTCTGATCCTTTGATTTGAGTATCTTTATTTTCCCAGTAACTTTTCACTTAACATTTGAATTATTTGTCATATATGCCCAAGCCTTTTATTATTTTAAAGAGAAATTACTATTTTTAAAAGAAATTACTACTGATTGAATACATTCCTAACCAAGAATAAGGGTTACTTGTGTTGAGAAAGAGAGGGAGGGAGAGAGAGAAGAGAAAGCAAAAGATTTTTTTTTTTAATTGTTTAAGACAGGTTCTCATTATGAAGCAGGCTGGCCTTGAACTCAGGATCCTCTTGCCTCAACTTCCCAAGTGCTGAGGTTAGAGATGTGTACTACTAAACTGTACCTTGTTTCCTTTTTCTTTGTTTTTAGGCCGTCTCACTACATAGCTCAAGCTGGACTAGAACTCAGTTCTCCTTCCTCAGCCTCCTAGATTCTGGGATTATTCCACTAGGCACCACTAGGCCTGACCAGGAAAAAGAAGTTTGAAATACAAATTCTATACTTTGTTTTCTGCATTTCTGCTGCCAACAAATATGTGTGTGTGTGTTGGGGTGAGGGGTAGAATGTTCACGTTTTAAGAAAAAAGTAACTTAATACCTGTCATATAGGTAAATTAAATCCATGTGAGGCTCTTTGAGGTATTAGACTATTGATACTGCTGCTGCACCTGCCATCATCATTGTTAGATGAGGAAAAAGCTCAAGGTTCTGTTTTTTTTTTTTTTTTTGCCAGTCCTAGGGCTTGAACTCAAGGCCAGCACTACCACCTGAGCCACAGCATCATTTCTGGCTTTTTCTGTTCATATGGTACTCAGTAATTGAACCCAGGCCTACATGCATACTAGGCAAGCATTCTACAACTAAGGCACCTTCCTAGTCCAAGGTTTTAACAGACTTTGTAATAGAATGGGCTAGAACTCAAGGCGTGCCAAATTCCAACTTTTCCATACTTAAGGTAAACAATTTAAGGATGGTTTAAATCTCATTTGAATACATGTTGTCATTGTCTTGAGACTTTCCCTCAGAGCCAGTAATCTTGGCAGTATGTCCTGCCACAACTACTAGAAAAATATTCTCTGAAGTGGCATATGTAGGTTACATTGAAATGTTCAATTAAGAGTCATGTCAAATCTATGGATTCTTTGTGAGTCTACATAGTAGTCAGCACCAGGAAATGTATAACTACAATCAGTTGGGGGTCCGTTTAAATTTTCCTTTTGAGGTCTGTTTCAAGTCATTTGTGTTACAGGAAAAGATGGGATAGAATTAGAAACTATTAGCCAATCAACTAGAGAAACAGAGTTAAGTAAGATGAATTGTGGTCCCTCTCTTTTCTCTTTTTTTGTTTTTCTTGTTTCCAGTATTATTTGGGCTTGAACTTAAGGCTTTTACTCAATTCCCCCCTTCCCCAGTAACTGTGTTCTACCACTTGAGCAGTACTTCCAATTCTTGTTTTTTGCCTTCGAAGTTTGTCTTCCTTGGCTGGGTTCAAATTGCAGTCTTTAGATCTCAGCCTTCTGAAGATTATTAGGCAGGAGCCAGTAATGTCTGGCTCGGTTGGTGTTTTGTTTTTAAGTCAGGAGCTTACTGTGTAGCACAGGTTGGCTTCTAACTTACAGCCAGGCCTCAGTCTCCTGAGTGCTGAGATTACACGAATGGGCAACCATGCCTGGCTTGGTCTCATCTTTGAAAAATAGGGAAGTGGTACTTTTCTTGAGTGGAAGTTATTCTTTGTTTTAAGGAGTTCCTTTGGGTGCTGTGAAGCTCAGTGGTTTACTGGCACCATGTTTATGTGGAGGTTAAGACCTAGTGGCCAGCCTGTCTTCCTTTACATAGAAGTGGAATACTGCTTTCCACCCTATAGTTGAAGTACAGAAGACAAAATGAAGGCCGGGCGCCGGTGGCTTACGCCTGTAATGCTAGCTATTCAGGAGGCTGAGATCTGAGGATCGCGGTTCGAAGCCAGCCAGGGCAGGAAAGTCCATGAGACTCTTTTTTTTGGGGGTCCAGTCGTGGGGCCTGAACTTTGGGCCTGGGCACTGTCCCTTAGCTCTTCAGCTCAAGGCTAGTGCTCTACCACTTGAGCCACAGCGCCACTTCCGGCTTTTTTCTTTTTTGCTTATGTGGTGCTGAGGAATAGAACCCAGGGCCTCAGGCATGCAAGGCAAGCGCTCTACCACTGAGCCAACTTCCCAGCCCTCCATGAGACTCTTATCTCCAGTAAACCACTAGAAAACCACTGTGGCTCAAGCTGTGGAGCATTGGCCTTGAGCTGAAAAGCTGAGGGACAGCACCCAGGCTCTGAGTTCAAGCTCCTTCAAGCCCCACGACCGACCAAAAAGAGAAGAAAATGATTGTATCCAATCTTGTTCCTTTATCATGGTTTAATATTAGTAATAGAAAGTTACTTTCACCATTGCCTTTAGCAGATACATACCCCAGTTTATAGTAATTTATCATCTTTAAAGTCTCTCCCTAAATGTTTGTTTTCGTGTGTGTGTGTGCGCGTGTGTGTGTGTGTGTGTGTGTGTGTGTGTGTGTGGAGAGAGAGCTGTCCCCAGCTAAGCTCTGTATTTCCTTCTGAATAGAGCTATGTGGAAAAGAATATAACCTCAATAGAAGTTTAAAAATGCAATTTTTAATTTAAAATTTATGTAAATTCTGTTTATGTATTTATTATTTATTTGTTTATTTTTGTCATTTGTGGGGCTTGAACTCTGGGACTGGGCGTTGTCCCTCAGCTCTTAGGCTCAAGGCTAGTGCTCTACCACTGGAGCTACAGCGCCACTTCTGGTTTTCTGAGTGGTTTATTGGAGATTAGAGTCTCACGACTTTCCTGCCCTGCCTGGCTTTGAACCCAGATCCCCAGATCTCAGCCTCCTGAGTAGCTAGGATTACAGGTGTGAGTCACTGGCATTAGGCTTACCTATATATATAAATATATTATTTTATATATTATGTATTTATGTGAATTTATTTTAAGTTAAACATTCCATACTGTACTTTCCTGGACACTATTTGGTTCACAATTTCTTGATTTTGGTGTGAAGATACGAGGGCATTACTCCTGTCCGTTTCCATTACAGACCTCCTGGCATGTGGCAGGTTATCTTTCCATGATTGTGGATGGAAAGAACTGAGGAACAATGGCTTGCTCGGCCCTTTAAAATTGACAACAGCGACCATCTTTCTGTGCTCATCTGTGCAATTGAGAGCCCAGTGACTGCTGTAGAGGTTTTAAGGCTTAATAGAGTAGGTGTCTACTCTTGAGGGTCTCTTTCAGAAAGAGGATTCGGCCAACAGTGAACAATAATGCATGAACAAGGAAGTCTAAAACACTGAGCTAATCTCAGTTTTGTTTTCCTTGAAGTGTGATTCCCTTAACTAGTCAGGTAGATACTGAAACCAAATAGTTCCCTTGTGCCAGGCAATGTGATGATGCTTAAGGTTAAGTATGCTCATAGTGTTTAACCTAGTGTATTCCTACCTATGCTTGTGATTCTTTGATGATGGGTACCCACATGGCCCATAACAAGTAACATGAAAGCAGAGAGCCTGTCACATAAGGTCATTTTCTTCCTTCACTGCCTGACACATAGTAAGGGGGAAAATAGAGATTTATTAAGCTGAGGAGAGAAGTGCCCTGGCTACAACATAGGTTTATGTTCCTGTGGATGCTTTTAAAGCAGGCAGTTATTTATTAATCCACATGTGTCTACATCATGACTGGCTGCTGGAGCTATGTCTTTTAAAATGAAGTATACATATACACCATAACACTACCCATTTTACCTCATTATTCATTAAACCAAACTCCGATTTAGGTGATTGTTGTCTGCTTAAATTTTCTAAATCTTAAATTGTTGCCTTATTCTTCCTTAAGTCCAGGCTCACTGACTGTAAATTTATTATTTTCTTTCTTTTTTTTTTTTCCTGGTACTGGGGTTTGAATTTAGTTAGGGCCTTGAGCTTGCTTATATTTCTTGATCTTTTGTTTGTTTGTTGTTGTTGCTTAAGCTTTCTTGTTCTTGTTCCTAGCTGGCATTATGCCACTTGAGCCTCACCTCCAGTCCTATTAAATTCTTTAAAAACTTGTGCTTTCAACCTCCAAGGGCATTTTATTGACCATCCAATAAAGGACGGACATTATTCAGTGTTCTCTAAGGCACCTCATTTGCGCAGTTGGGCAGCCATCTCTTTGCCCAGAGATGTCACTATCTTATCTGATATATTTCCTCAAGGTCCAACTCCATGCCCTAATGATATTGAAAAGACTGCTGGGGACAGGGGGCTCCCTGTTCTAGCCCTTATTTCCTGTTTCTCCGACCCTTCCTAAAGCCCACTTCAAACACTTCCCTTTCCTTAGAACCTTGGGCCCTAATCCATGGACTTTTGTGGATCCTCTAGTGTCATCTTTATTTTTGTGATTGACTGTTGACTGAGGGTGATGGGCCTATAGTGCAGACAGCTGGCTGGTTACTCCTTTACTGGAGCTGAGATAGATAAACTCTGGGCCTGGGCTCTGTCCCCCAGCTCTTCAGCTCAAGGCTAGCGCTCTACTACTTGAGCATAGCGCCACTTCTGGCTTTTTCTGCTTACGTGGTACTGAGGAATTGAAGCCAGGGCCTCATGCATGCAAGGCAAGCACTCTACCACTGAGCCACCTTCCCAGCCCTGAGATTTTTTTACTCCCTGAGAAGGATTGCAGAAGACAAGTTTTGCCTCTTGAGATTTGAAATAACAGATGACTATACTTTCCCTTTAGCATTGTTTTCCTTCCTTTCTTTCCTTTCCCTTTCCTTCTCTCACTGTCTCCTTACTTTCCTCCCTTAAGCAAAATTATAAAATCTTGTGAAAAAAACACATCTTACTGTTACTCTAATACAATGACAACTACTCTCTGTCCTAAGATACTATGAAAACCACTGCCCAGTAGACATAAGATGCTATTAATAAAAAGTAAAAGGTAAAATTAATTTTAATTGTATATGTAATTTAATTGTATTAACTTTAGCTGTATTTAACCAAGTACTTTAAAATAAGTATGAGTTGAACATTATAACTGCTTAAGAATTACTAATGAGTTAGACTATTTTTGTTGCACTCTTTTTTTTAAGTCAATGTTTTATTTTGTGTTAAAACATTTCTCCCTCGTTGTTCTCATAATCTGACTTGTTGCCCTGTCTTAATAATCCAGTATATGTTGTATTACTGTGATCCACCTCAGTTCAAAATAGTCACATTTCAAGTGTTTATTAGCCATGTGGCTTTTACGGATCATATTGGATAGTACAGTTCTAGCTACTTTCCTCTTTCACCCTCCACTTTAATATGACTGAAATTGGGCACCACATTAAACTGTCAAGAAGCTTGCCTCTCATTTTTCTTCAGAAAACTGCTATTATATTTCATTTGTGGAATTAAATGATGGCTTAGTGATTCTGGCCATTTTCAGAGCTAGAATCCTTTCTCTGAAAGCTGGCTTTTTATTGCCAAGGTTTGTGCTGTGTCTTGTCATAATTTTTTTCCTCAGCATATTTTTAAATTCGTATTATCTTTAAGTAGTTGTACACAGGAGTTGCCATTCAACAAAGCAGTTTGTGAGTACAGTGCAGCTTGATCAAGATCACTCTTTTTTTCAACATTCCTATCTCTCTCAACCACTTTCCCCTCACTTTTCTTAATTTTATAAGATGAACATTGAATTCTGACTATATTCTCCCCACCCCCTTCTCCCCTCTTCCCTTATTCCCCTTCCTTCAAATGCCTATTTCCTGGTGTTTATTTTGAACCGTGATTTTGCCTTTCTAAGATTGTCAATATGCTTTTTAAGAGGATTGTTGCCATAGCTTCTTATTTTTATTTTTTAATAGTACTGGAGATCGAACCTACAAAGCAGGTTCTCTAGCATTGAGCACTGTCAGCCTTTTCTGTGCTAGCTGTTTCCAAGATAGGTTCTTGCTTTATTCTCTGCTGGCCTGTCCTGCCGTCCTTCTATTGGTGCATCCTTGTTTCTGGGTTAACAGGCATACTCCATCATGCCCAGCAATTGGTTAAGACAGGAGTCTTAAAAAATTTTGTTGCCTGGCTGACCTCTAACCTCAATCCCCTGTTTACCTCGTAAGTCGGAGGATTTCAGGCTTGAGCCACTGTGCCCATCTTCGTTTCTTTTCCAAGTAAATTCCAATACTAAATTTTGTTTTTGTCGGTTGTGGAGCTTGAACTCTGGGCCTGGGTGCTGTCCTTAAGCTCTTCAGCTCAAGGAAAGCACTCTTATCACTTGACCCACAGCACCACTTCCAGTTTTCTGGTGGTTAATTGGAGATAAGAGTCTCCTGGGCTGGCTTTGAACCGCTATCCTCAGATCTTAGCCTCCTGAGTAGCTAGGATTATAGGTGTGTGCCACTGTCACCTGGCAGTACTACATTTTGAACTCAGAGTGTTGCACTTGCTAATTGATAGGTACTCATCCATTTGAGCCATGGCTTGTACATTTTAAGAAGGTAGCTAATTTAGCAGGTAAAAGATAATAAGTATTTTTTTTTTGTATTAGTTATGAGAGCAGATACTTGGTTATGTGTTTACTTATTAGTGTTTTTTCCTCTCTGGGAACTCTGTGCTCTGGCCTTTCACAAAGTTTGTTGGGGAAGTGCCACACCTTCGTCTCAGACTTCCAACAACCAGAGGGAAAAAAATGCAAGGTTTGGAAGTGATTTTGACCCTTAAATGTTGGCTCCTGTCTTTAAGCTCTTTGCAGGGCCTGGTAACTGCCTTTTCCTAACCAGGCAAGCCGAGGGCCTAGAAGCAGAAGCAAAAGGCCTTTAGAAACCTCACAGCCTTCCCATCTCTCTCCCTAGTATTGGTGGAATTCCATTTTTGATTAAAGTATTTTATAATATTAACCCAATTTGTTGTGCAGATGTCATTTTTACTTTTAGAAGATGGCTTTTTTCAACTTTTCCAACCCTCCTTTTACCTTAGTATGTTTAACTGCTTGTAGAAAATAATTTTCTGAGTTTCTAAATTAAAAAAAAATAAACAAAAAACATTTAAAATAGGAACCAGGTATGGTGGAACTCACCTGCAATCCTAACACTTGGAGAGTGGAAACAAGAGTATCGTGATGAATTCAAGATCAGTCTGAGCTACGCAGGGAAACTCTCAAAAACACAAGGGCTGTTGATGTAGGTTAGTGCTAGAGTGCTTGCCCATCATGTTAGCACTCTAAACTTGACCCCCCAGCACTGCCCAGTATCCTCCCTCCCCCAGAAAAGCAAATACAACATATTAGTTAGCAAGTTGGGCAGTAAGTTACCTCTCTTTTAATTAGAGGAACAAGACAACTGAACCAGTATGAGCTGGTTGTTGTTGTTGTCAGATAGGATCTTGTTTATAGCCCAGGCTAGCCTTTAGCTCTGGAACCTTCTGCTTTTACTCTGGAGTGCTTGCATAATAGGAATAAGGCACTAGAATCTATTTTTGATAATGGAGGAAAAAAGGAATAAATACAGCTGAGATCATTATTTTTCAGGTTATTAGGAAATTCTCAAAGATGGGCAATAATGTTTCTACTGTTAATGATGTAGACCACCGTTCTCAGTGTCACCTCTCTTCACCTTCTTCCTAAAAACAAATTTGCTTTTTACACAAATCTTAAGTTTCTCTAATAAGATCTACAAGTCCAGAAATGTGTAGAGCTCTTGTATTATATATTAAAGCTTTGCGCGTCACTGCTTTAGGTAGGACTTAACTTGGATGATCCCCTAAACATCTGTATTAATGAACTTGAGGAATCTTTTTAGGCCCTAAAAAGTTCTGATTTGCGCTGGGTACCGATAGCTTATTCAGGAGGCTGAATTCTGAGAAACACAGAAGCCTGTTGGGCAGAAAAGTTGGAAAAGTCCATGAGACTAACTAAAAGTTGGAAGTAGAATTATGGCTCAAGTTGTAAAGCACTAGCCTAGAACATAAAGCTAAGTGACAGCACCCAGGCCTTGAGTTTGAGCCCCAAGACTTAAAAAAAAAAAGTTCTGGGCTGGGAAGGTGGCTCAGTGGTAGAGCGCTTGCCTTGCATGCCTGAGGCCCTGGGTTCGATTCCTCAGCACCACATAAGCAAAAAGAAAAAAGCCGGAAGTGGCTCTGTGGCTCAAGTGGTAGAGCGCTAGCCTTGAGCTGAAGAGCTGAGGGACAGCGCCCAGGCCCAGAGTTCAGGCCCACGACTGGACCAAAAAAAAAAAAAAAAGTTCTTATTAGAATTAAACTCTTTGGGGGCTGAGCCTTTTTTGGAAATGTGTAGATTCTCGCTGTGGCACTGGGTTGGGGAGTTGGACTCTTCTAGAAGCTGAGTTCTGAGAAAGCAGTACCTCTGGAAGGTGAACTGACCTGACCTTGCCTTCCTTCCTGGCCAGCAACGGCATTACAAACAGTAGAAGCAGGGACCCACTGCCACACCCCCAATCTTCTCCATTTTCTCTTGTATTTTTCCCCTTGTCGGCTGCCAAGAGTTGGTGGAGCCAGCAGCACCACAGGAGCTGACATTCCCTCCCCTCAGCTTGATCAGCCAATCTTCTCAGGCGATCTTCAGTCTTGGCCTCTCCCGATTGTTTCTGTTTGGAGCCTGTTTGCTTCTCACCTCTTTTGTGTGTGTGTGTGTGAGGGAGGGGTGCCTGTCTTGGGGTTTGAATTTAGGGCCTGGGTGCTGCTATCCTTCAGATTCTTTTGCTCAAAGTTATTGTTGTACCTCTTGAGCCAGTCACAGTTCCATTTCCAGCTTTTTTGTTGGTAATTTGTTAGAGATCAGAGTCCCACGGATTTTCCTGTCCAGGCTGGTTTCAAACTATGAACCTCTGAACTTAGCCTCCCTAATAGCTAGGATTACAGTGTGAGCCCAGGTGCCTGGCTTACCTGTCTTTAGATGAAAACAGTCTTCCCTCAATGCTGCTATTAATACAAGCTACTGTTTTTCATTTCTTCCTTTTCAGCTAGATTTGCTTTGCTTGTGGCTCACTTGCATGCACATTAGTGTGTGTGTGTGAGTGTGTGTGTGAGTGTGTGTGTGTGTGTGTGTGTGTGTGTGTTGGGGGATACTGAGGCTTGAATTCAGGGCCTGAGCACTGAGCTTTTTCACTTAAGGCTGATACTGTACTATTTGAACTGCAATTCTACTTCTGGCTTTTTGCTAATTGAAGACTTTCCTGCTCAGGCTGACTTCTAATAATGAGCCTCAGATCTCAGCCTCCTGAGTGGCTAGGATAAAAGGGGTGAGCCATGGGCACTTGGCTCTGATCTTTTTAAAACCTTTAGTTCTAAAGTGGCCTCTGTTCCCAAGATACAGGTGTCTCATGGGCTTGGGTTCAAATTCTGACTGTGCTTCCTTCAAGTTATGTGACATTGGGTAAGTTACAGACCTGTGCCTCATTTATAAAGTAGAGAAAAGAGCATATCAAAGAGTATGGTTAGGATGATGGTATTTAATAAGCCCTTAGTGTTAGCTGCTGTGATCCTTGTTATCTTCATCATTTTTTTTTTTTAAGAACTAGGGTTTAAACCTGAACTCACCGCCTCCAACATATGCTAGGTTGACACTCCACCATTTGAACTATGCCTCCAGCTCAGCTTCTGCTGGTTATTTTGGAGATGGAGTATTGTGGACTTTTTTGCTCAGGCAAAAAAGCTTCCATCCTCTACATTTTAGCCTCCTAAGTATCTAGGATTACAGGTATGAGCATTACAGGTATGAGCCACTGGCATCTGGCCTCCATCATTATTTCTGAGTGCAAGCATGGATTTAGACCAAGAAATGGCTGCCCAGCGTTCTGCTGTGTGGTTCCCCCACAGAGAGAAGCTTGTCACACTGTTTTATAGGAGGCCCAGCTCCCAGCTGCTTCGTCATTCATCTCCTTCAGCCACTAGAGTCTACCCTACCTTCAGGGCTGCGTCCAAACTCTTCTGCTTAGAAACTAGCAGGAAAAAATGAGTCTTCCGTCTTTTTTCAGGCAATATTTGATTTATGGACAGGTGGCTTGCTAGTTCCTATTTGGTCAGCAGTCTCATAGGTATATTATTAGTTATTCAGCTGGCTGGGAGAGCCTTTCAGAAAATTGAAACCAAAAGTCTGGGGTTGGTCCACAGTCCCTGTCATAAACCCTATGGTTTCTTGGAAGTCTTTACTATACACATAAACTCATAAAGACAAGGATGGGTCTATTAACATTTCTGTGGCTATGGTCTTGTGTGGTTTGGAAAGATGTTGGAACAGGACACTATTCAGATTAATCTAGCATTTTCTAGATTCAAACTTTCATCTTTTGCTCTAGAGTAGATGTGGGTTTTATTTAGTTATTTTTTAATTGGACTTTAATTCTTGTGGAATGTCTTAGGAAGGACAAAATAAAGTTAGCTGAACCATCTTTTTTTTTTCAGTACTGGGATTTGAACTCAGTGCCTTGAGCTTGCTAAAAGTCAGGAACTTTGCTACTTGAGCCATGCCCCCTACCCTGAACCAGTCTTTGGAGTTGCTGAGGGGCCAGTAATCAAGGACACTTTCAGCAGGAAATAGAGGAAGAACTATGTTTAGTATTTTGGAGGCCTTGTGCTGGCTTTATACCAATCCAGTCTTCTTGGTGACTTGGTTCCTGAGCACTCTATTTTGAGAATCTGAATTCTGTCTGCCTCCAAAAACTTCTCTGGAGTAGAAACTGCCACTGCTGTCAGAACCTTGTTTCATTTTCTGGCTTGTTTTGCTGTGCTCACTTTTCATTTCCTGATAATAATTTAATGGTTTCATGTATAAATTAGCCAGAGAAACGGGGAGCACATAGACAGCTACTCTACCTGTCATTTATTACAAGCTCCTACTAAAACATTTGCAAGTGTTTTCTGGTTTCACACTGTGCTTTTCTTCCCTCATTCCAGATGCATACAGGTAGTTAAATAAGAGCTAATATTGCCTTCTGGAAACTATTAATTTAAAAAAGAGCTTTAAAATAGTCAAATTAGCAAGATTCTCAGTTGAAACCTTAGTACTGTCCCTCAAATAAAAGACATTTAAAGAAAGATTGGCACACATTTACAAGTCCTGTACTTAGAAGATTAAGGCAAGGAATCTTGACTTGGAGGCCAGCCAGGAAGCCGGCCTAATGAGAACCTGCTCAAAATAGTAATGAAACAAGTCAAAGTAAGTCAAAGTGGACTAGGGACCTAGCACCTACCTAGCAAGCACGAGGCCCTGAGTTCAAACACCACTATATATAGGCAGATAGATGGGATGTGAAATGGATGTCGTTATATCAGTGGTCAAGA
This sequence comes from Dipodomys ordii, assembly GCF_000151885.1. NCBI lineage: Eukaryota > Metazoa > Chordata > Mammalia > Rodentia > Heteromyidae > Dipodomys > Dipodomys ordii. The sequence goes on from NW_012267218.1 coordinate 30,591,084, forward strand.
GGTTAGTCATGAGGGGTAGGTGGGGGCATAGAGAATTTCTAGTCAGAGAAAGAACAGCCCTGGGCTGTAGGACTGAAGCCTAGTAATGACCTTGCAGAACATGCTTCTCAGACCTATTGAACACCACTGGCCTGTTAGAATTCCACCTCTAGTGTCCAGAGAGGCAAGATATTTTAGTTCTTTCTAATTATGTACTCACACCCATTTTATCACTTAAAAATTATTAGCTCCAATAAAGCCCTTTGCCAGAAGTGCATCTGAAGTGTTTGTTATGTTTCTTCATTCCTTCTACACAGACCACCAGTTAAAGAAACACTGGACTTCTTCCTTGACTTCTTGAGTCTGCTACTCTCCCTGTTTAGCATGACCTTTTCCCTAAAATTCCTCATTGGTCTAATGCACGGTTCATGTGTATATGCACGAATGTGTCAGATACAGAGCAGAGCCAGTGCCTGGCACACAGGAATCAATCACCCATGCCAGAGGCCATCTTCCCATGGACTTTGTAATCTGCAGTGGTCTAGTCCTGCCACACTTGTCAGCACTGCCTGTGATTATTTGTAGATAATACTTATCTTCTTAACTAGATAGCAAGTAAGCTTCTGGGCAGATACGCTAAGAATAATGTATTTTAATAGTTCCCCACAGTAGTCTGCCCAGTACCTTGCACATAAGTCATGCCAGATAAAAATGATTGCTTGAACATGTTTTCTGGTTGAAAAATTTGCCTTCAGGGTACTACAAGAATAAGCCTGGAAGTACTAGTGCTTTCCAAGACTGCTAAATAAACTCAGTCCTTGCATACCTCTCTGATAGTCAGCCCACGCTGAGATCTGTAACTTGAGATTGTTAGCACTTAATTCAAAAGTAAACTTAGTTTTGCTAATCTCAGTGTGGGTGCTTTCTTTTGTCTTTCTCCTACTGTTGTGACCCAGTTGTTTAGAACCACTTGGGTTACAGAATTGCCAAAAACTACCCTATGGACACAGAACTTTTCTACTACTTCTCAGAAGCCTGTGTGACATGCATGTCACAGTTTAGCTACTAATGGTCCTACCTTGGGCTTTTTTTGTACCATTCTATCAATTTGGCTGCCTGGCCAAAAGTAACTGTTTACAGCCTGGAAGGAGTCTCCCAGATGAGCATGTCTTCTAGGGGGCCCAGTAGTCTGCCATCCATTTTATTGTCTTATTAATTTGTTACTTTGGCGGGTTAGTGATAGGCTGCCTCTGGTCATTGTAGAGGTGTGGCTGCTTCCTGAGATGGCTCAGTCTCATGCCCTTCCTGTATTGACACCAATCACTGACCGCTTTCACAAGAGAAGGCTGAAACGGTATCATATATCTGTGTTCAGTTGGGTCTACTTATCAGAAGTTTGAGGATCTGACTGAAGTGTGAGATCTCAATGAAAAGCACGGTATCCACTTCTATCCAAGCCAGCATCAGCTGACATTATACTCTCATCATATTCGACCAGTTGATTATAGCCAGCCATAGCAGAGAGTGAATAGCCAGAGCTTTCACTTAAGTAGTATTTTGATATTTTCAGACATAGCCAAGCTGAAGACTTTAAAGCAACCTAAAGAACCAAAGGGAATGGGAGGAGTCCAAGTTGAGGAGTCAGATGGGCCAAGAGTCAGAACCCAGGCTCTGCCACTGGTGGTTTTGAATAAGCCAGTGAACTTCTCTGAACCCTAGGTTCCTGTGTGTCTTAGGTAAGCTCTGTGAAGCACTTGGTATTTTGGCACAAAGAAGCCCATAGTTAGCCAAATTATTTCCTCTCTCCCTGCACCCAGCCTCTCAAGCTGTCTCCGTGGAAAGCCATGATTCCTCCGCTCCCCGCACTTGGTCTTTATTTTGTCCCCTGTGCTTTTTTCTCATATTGCAACAGGCATCCCGGGCCCAAATCCTAGACAAAGCCACAGAGTATATCCAGTATATGAGAAGGAAAAACCACACGCACCAGCAAGATATTGATGACCTCAAACGGCAGAACGCTCTTCTGGAGCAGCAAGGTGAGCAGCTGAGCTCATAGGGCGACTGGCCCTGCTGTGCTCGGGCCAGGCCAGGGCTTTCACCTGGGCCTGCAGTCAGAGCCAGTCCTGTGCCTCAGAAACAGCCTCGGATTTGCTTCTTTGGCCTGGGTAGTTGAGTGTTAGAGCCTTCTTGAGGAAGGATCTCTGAGCCACCAAGTGAGATGGTGGAGGCTAGGGAGTTGGACATCCAGTGGTGTGTCTTTTCTGGCCTGCTTTCTCCCTTTCTCGGAGCTCAGGTGCTCTGCCTGCAATAGGGGTCTCACCTGATATCAGGTGTCTGAAAAGAGCTTTGAAGTCCTTGGAGTGGAATGTGCTGCGTAAGTACCAGAAACTCCAGGTGTTCAGGGACAGTGAGCCCTCCCCATTGTCAATGGTAGTCCATTCAGGGCAGCCTATGGGCCAGGCCCCTGCTGTTCTCCAATGCTCACACCCGCCTTTTCCTACAACCACAGGAGAAAGCGAGAGCTGATCAAGTTCTTTGTTCCTGGGGAATTCACTTCTCTTCCTCCCTCATGGAAGATGCAAGTAAAAGGAAATGCAAGTAATCACCTGGGTTAGAACATCTCAAATGAAATAAATAAAATGAATGGGTTGACCTAGGCTCAAGCTGAGCTGAACCAAGGGATGGGCCGTGGGTGGCATCAGTGGGTTGGTGAATGGGCTGAGCAGCCTGCATGTAGGGGCTGTCAGTAGGTCCAGGTATTTTGTGCGCATTGGTGACTGACTTCCAAGTGTCCAGCTTGTCATTCCAAGTGGATCTTGAACCAAAACTTCTCTTTGGTCAGTGTATCTTACGTCATCCTTCCTGGCTGTTGTGAGACTTTCATAACCTTGTGGAGCTGGGCATTGCTGGGCCGGCTTCTTCTTTGTCATTGCACTGCTGAATCCGACAGGGAACTCGCACTCCATCCTCTGTGCTGGACTTCTGTGGCAGGATGGGAACATCACAAGCCTTCTCTCTTCAGCGTTGGGTGGGATGGCAGAGTCGCTGGTCATGTGTGCCCAGCCAAGAAAGGAGAGAGAAGGGGGAATTGAAGTGTGCGAGTGGAACAGCCACTAGAAGGGAGTGACTTCTGAGTCACCCTGAGCATTGGGGGCCAGCAAGCAAGCCCTTAGGAAGAACAGGCTGGACCTGAGCAGAGTCTTGTTTGTTCCTGAGTCTCCAGAAGGTGGTAACTTGCTCCCTTGGTTGCCTTTTAGTCCGTGCACTGGAGAAGGCAAGGTCAAGTGCTCAACTGCAGACCAACTACTCCTCCTCAGACAACAGCCTCTACACCAACGCCAAGGGCAGCACCATCTCTGCCTTCGATGGGGGCTCAGACTCCAGCTCGGAGTCGGAGCCTGAAGAGCCCCAAAGCAGGAAGAAACTCCGGATGGAGGCCAGCTAAAGCCGCTGGAGCAGGCCAGCAATAAAAACTGTCTGTCTCCTCCATCGTCTCAGTTCTCCTCTCAGTTCATTAGAACCCTCAGAACCATTTAAGAGACTTTTTTTTCTTTCTTTTTTTTTTAAATTTTTATTTTTACATAGAAGCTCTTGGACAACAACTCTCGTTCTCCTTCCCCATTTTCACCTCCCCCTCCCCCTCTCCCCGCTAAATGTATTCCCTTCAGGGATTCCCTGTCCCCTCCAGGAATTTTTAAACCAAAACACCCCAACTTGGCAGCTTTTTCTGTGGAGGACAGACAGCCGGCCGGACCTGAGCACATGGTGTCTTGTCCACCCTACCAGCTCCTATAGCCCTTCTGGGCACTTGCCTGGAGGGATGCCTACCCTGCTAGGCCTCCTCCCAGTCCTCCCTCGCCCCACCCCCTCCCGCCCCCCACCTCTGTTTGATAGACTTTGTGAATCTGTGAATGGCTCGACTTTTGAGAAGATGACCAGGTTGGAGTAATCAGAATCACCCCCTCTCGTTCGTTCATAAGGATTATTTTTTCTGGAAAGCTATTATCGTTCCAGCTGAAAGACCAGATCCTTAAGGAAGTTTGTGGTGGGAAGGGGGCCTGGCTCAAGTGGTAGAGTGCTCTGCTAGCAAGTGCAAGGCCCTGAGTTCAAGCCCCAGGACCACAAAAAACAAGTTGGTGGTGTGAAAGGAAAGTGGAGAAAGATGTGCAGATTCATTCCTGCTTCTCAGCCAGCTGTTTAAAGCTGCAGTGCCAGCCTTATGGAGGGCCACGTGACACTTGTGGTATGTACAGGAGACAGCAGCAGTGGAGCAGCAGCCTCCGGAGAGTGGTAGGGGGTGGTTATTGGGGGTGGGACGGGAGGGAACTTGGGGGGGTAGAAGTTTTGTATTGAGAGCCAGTGATGATGTTTTGATATTTATTTCCTGCTACTGAAATTTGAATCTGAGTGAATTGTCCCTATTTCTGATGATGTCGATATTGCAAAGCGACAGATTCATAAAGTAATTATCAAATCTTCCTTTCTTTTTGTGTGTATTTCTAAGAAATAGAGCCAACTGATTTTGTATGTAAATACCAAGAGCAATTTATCTGGTACTAAACCCGCACCTGAGTGCGGTCCCATCCCCACCCTTGCCCTGAGTCCTTTTTTCCTCCTGGAACCTGTCTCCACTGTGTGGTCCAGCCCTGGTTCTGGCTGCCGTCAACAGATCCCAGTGAAGGGTTTTGTGTCTTTAGGCCTCATCTCTTCGTCTTTTTCCTACTCTGTTCCTGGCATTCGCTGATTTTCTAGTATATACTCTGTAGTCTCAGTCCGTGTTTGATTCCATTCCATGGAAATAAAAAGTATGTTGTACATACTGCTGAAGAACTGTCTTGCAAGTTAAGGCTTTCCCCTTTACTATAAGACTATAAATAAAAACTTATTTTATCCTTCTTGGTGGTGGTGTCTTCTTGCCCCTGAAAGGCCAAGGTAGTTGAAGGAAGAGGCTTCTGGAAGCTCCTGGGCTTATGTGGCATCCTGAACGATCAAAAAAGGTCTTTTTACTGGGGCTTGCAGGGCAAGGAACAAATATAGTCACCTGCTCTGACTATGTCTGTTTTGAGGGCTCAGCTCAGCCTGAGGGAAGTGTAGGTAAATGAGAAATGGTGACCTATTCATTAGAAAGACTGCCAGGGTTTGAATAGGAGTAACTTCTGACAATGTTGTTAATGGTCTTCCTGCTGAATAAATGGCCTTTACAGGAATTGACAGCCTAGAACTGTAGTTTGTGTTCTGGTAATGTGAGTGCCCAGTGTAGACGGTCTGGTGTTCACCAGGACCTTTCAGTTTCTAGAGAGTTCCAATGAAGATGCAGCAGAAGTGCCAAGGGCCAGCTAGAGGTCAAGAAGGCCTAAGATCAGATTAACTCATCTGTGGACCCAACTCCAGACTGAACCAGGTTGACTTTAGAAAGAAAGTAGGTTTCTGGCTAGAATTGCTCAGCTTTGATTTTCCTGTCCAGCTCACAGGAAATTCTGCTTTCCTAGAGGGAGGGAGTAAAGTCTGGTAACTTGTTTGATTTAGAATGGTAGAGGGTACCACAGCTTCAATCCATATGATGTCAAATATCAAAGATGTTATTTTCTAGACAGAGAAAAACCAGTAGAATAACAAGCAGTCATGGAATTTCACCATCCCTCAGATCAGAGTGCTTGCTTATTATGTCAGTGTTTTCTTGGTGATCTCTGAATCTAGCTAGCCATAAATACAATCTGTTAAACATAGTTGGTTTCTTCAGGATGGATGTTGGGGCTCAGCTGTGCCCTGCTGTTGGTGAAGAGGTACCAGGTGTAGGAAGGAAGCAAGGCATTCAGGCAGGGGATGCAAAGCAGAAGGCACAGCCAAGCTTGGGGGGCAGGCAGCTGTTTATTCCTAGATGTAGTAGTCCCCAGGCTCCAAGGCATGATAGCAAGCTGGGCTCCCCGGGGGGGGGGGTCGCCTAGTCACCTGGCTTGAGCTGACTCTGGCAGGTGCCTGCACTGGAAAGGAGCTGCAGACTACTCTGCTGAAGTGGACAAATCAAAGTCACAGCCAGGTCTCTTCTAGCCTTCACAGCAACAATGGTTATCTCTGAAATCAGGTTTTTTCCCTTTACTGTGGACAGTCTCCTGCACAAAGCCAGGTAACCTCTTGATTTGCTATGTCACTGCTGTAGATGTCACCGCTGTAGTGTCACTGAGGGACTTCTGCCTTCTTTTTTACTGTGGTGAACTTAGTATGGTTCCACCTTTGCCAAGAGTATTTAAAGTGGTATGCTAATACGATTATATAATAGATACTGCTTCAGTAAAGAATTAACTAGGCTCAAGAGCTGTCAGCTGGGGCAGTTTAAAAAGGAACAAAGCTGAAGTCAGGTGCTGGTGGCTGTCACCTATAATTCTAACTGCTCAAGAGGCTGAGATCTAAGGATCATGGCTCAAAGTTGGCCGGGTTAGGAAAGTTTGTGAAACTCTTACCTCCAATAAATTACTAAAAAAGCAGGAAATGGAGCACTCCCCTTGAGCAAAAAAGCTCGGGGATAGCCCAGGCCCTGAGTTCAAGGCTGAGTAGATAGAAGCCTGAACAAGGACTAAAGAAGGCAAACTAAATGTTTGTAACAATACTGTTTGTTCTGTTCCAGCGCTCTAAAGTTGGACTGCCTAGGTTCAAAATCTTGTCTGTCACTTAGTAGCTACTCAGTCTCCATACTTTCATCTATACAAGGAGGAAAATGATAGACACGTGTTAAATGACTGAGAATGCCGATCATGTGTTCAACCTCAGGAGTGAGTAGCCACTGTGGTGCTAGTGTGTGACCAAGGCTGACTGCAGGATGGGAAAAACTAGCTTCTGGGCACCTGCCCAGTAAGGCCTGACTTTTTGGACTTCCCAAATACTTCCCACTGCTGCCCTATCCTCCAGCTCAGTAGAGCAAGTTCTGTGGGTGTACCACGCAGTCTGCCACGCCAGCATCACTGAGCTCTGGCTGCTATTAGAAAACCCAAATGAGTATGTATATACTCAAAACTCAGGGCCTCAAATTTTCATTCAGCTTTTTTTGTTCACAGCTAGTGCTTTGCCAGTTTTCCAGCTTTTTGCTGGTTAATCGGAGATACGAGTCTCAAGGATTTGTCAGCCCAGGCTGATCTCCAGATCTCAGTTTCTTGAGTAGGATTATAGACATCATCCATCAGCCCCCAGCTGCACAAAAATGTTTAACCAGTCGAAGAGAACTTGTTTCAAGGATTTCTGGGTCCCTCTTGATACACAGCTACACAGCATTCTGACCTAACAGTTGGAGTCAGTGTAACAAGTTCATGTCACTCACGTTTGGCTCTCTAAAGTATAACCCAAGAAACTAAAGGAAGCTGTTGGGGACAGCAAAGAAAAGCTGAGTTCAATTGCAAGATGGGACTGAGCTCTGTTTCCTTTAAAGCTGCACTTGGAGGAAGCTCGGAAAGTTGCTGAATAGTCCCTTCTCTGGTGGGGCTTTAAGCCTTTACAGGGCTAATTTCCCCCCTCCCCTCTCATGCACACCAGAGAAGCCCCGGGCAGCACACCTGTTCTCATGCTACACTGGTTGCCTCTGGTTGCCAGGCAGGTTTGTAATTCAGCCAGAGCAAGGGCATCTAAGGAAGGCCTGTTCCCAAGCTCTGTTCTCAACAACCCCTGGAGTCCCAGGAAGGGAAACGATTTGCTGCTCTCCATATGTACTGCTAGATGGTGAATGGTCAAACATGCCTGGGGTTTTGTAATGCATGAGTGAAGTAACATTGTTCCCACCCCCTGTGAAGAGGAGGAACAAAAATATTTTCTAGCCTGGCACCAATGGCTTGAGCCTGCTTGTACTTGTAGGGCACCTAGGCATAATGTCACCAGTAAGAGTTGAATTGCTGCCACTCCGGACTCGCCAGCGGCCCAGCTGAGGAAGGAGCTGCAGAACCAGTGCTGGGGCCATGGCTGTCCAGATTGGCAGGGCAGTGACAACCTTTACCTATGAGGTGACTGCCCTAGTTTTTGAGCCCTAATACAAGGCCAATAGTGGCACCATATGCATTGTGAGGCTTAGAGGCATATGTAAAAAAACGTTTGAACTGTGCCTGGCACTTAGAACTTCGTCCTGCCTGGGTATTGTTGAAATGTGCAGTGAATGAGCATCATCCTGCTCACATATCAAGGTTTAGTGCATGATGATCCTTCAGAGAAAGTGAAAGGCAACATATGTTAAGGGCCAAAGACAAATGTGCTTTGCTTGCTTTCTGGAGGCACTTGAGCCATAAGTGTTACCTTTTGAAATACATGGACCTGGGAAATTGATATATATCCTGGCTACCTGGGTCAGAGCCACTAACCATTAACATACCTTCCTTCACCCGGCCCTTCACTTGTTTCAGTTTGAGTTTCTGTCCTTCGCTCTGGTTTCGGTTTGTGTTTCTGCCGTGTCTGGTGCCAGGTGCACACTCGGCAGAGATTGAGCCATCCTGGGGTCAGCCTGGTGTTCTGTACAGGACCTGTTGGGACCATGGTTGCAGCCCATCTGGTGGTAGTACTGAGCCAGGCTTGTCCTCGCTTGCCACATAACAAGCCAATCCCTGAAACAGTGAGCATTGCAGCCAAGAATATGGGAGAATCCTGGGCTCAAATCCTCTGCCCTGAACAATAGTACTTAGAGGTATTTATGGGATAGGCCAGACGGGGTAGTCTGAGGTATGGGTGAAATTGTTGATGTCTGTCACAGGTTCCAAACTTCATGGCTCCTACGACACATGTTCACAAAATAGGGTGGAGTTTTGGAATCTCCGTTAGTCAAAAGGCCTCCTTTGGGCACTCTGAAATAAGTTTGAACCAGAAAAGCTTTTCTCCAAATCCCTACAAAAGCATCCTAAAATAGCCCTGACTAAAGTGGCCATGCATTAGAGGTGGTTCCTATGATAAAACTAGCAGAGATCCTTTCAGGTTTCCTTCGAATGAGTTTCAAAATAAGGGATGTGCTCTGTGATGTTTACATTTCAACAAGCACAAAGGAGTGGCTCAAGTCTCTTAAAAGAGAATATTAATTTCATTATGAGGATTCATTATTGTGAGTGAAGTGGAGATAGACAAGCCTGCTCATTGGACCCTAGGCACATGTGCACATACTGCATGATGGGCGTGTTTACAGGTGTGCCAAGCAGGTGGCCCTGGCCAGTTCACAACCAGCTGAGCAGGTCTCCTCCTGAGCCCTGATCTAGATGCCAGCTGCCCAGCAGGCCTGCTGTGACAACCAGGCCCCCGGTAGGATTGTTTGCCTGTATGTTCATTGCAGGGATGGGTCCCTGTACACCTACAGCCTTCTCTAGGCAAAATTATCTGGCACAATCTCTACTATTAATGTTTTCTATTTTTTTCCCCAGTAGATCAGGGATTGGGAGGGGGAAGCAGAATCAAGGATTTTATATTAAGGAAACTATACCAAAAGTTTCTATGCCAGTGCTGAACATAGGCAGAGATTCAGCTTTCTGCCAAGAAAAGCAAACTTGATCAGGCCAGTAGAGAGAGGTGCTTTCTCCCTACAAGCTAGCCCCTTCAGGAGACCAATACCAGGAATGAGCCATGCAAAGTCAGGTACCAGTGGCTCATGCCTATAATCCTAACTTATCAGGAGGCTGAGGTCTGAGGATTGTAGTTCAAAACCAGCCCAGGGAGGAAAGTCTGTGAGACTCTCTTCTTCAGTTAACTACCAAAAAGCTGAAAGTGGAGCTGCAGCTCATCTGGTAATGCCAGCCTCGAGTAAAAAAGCTAAGGGACATCATCCAAGCCTTGAGTTCAAGCTCTAGGACCAGGAAGGGAAAAAAAGGAAAGAACGAACCAAGCTGCTGCCCACGCCACCAGTCACTCATCCCTAGCCCAGCAGGCTCAGCTGGCTGTGCATGCCAACACTTAAGAGAGTCATTGTTTCCTATCTCCTGGTGCCATCAACAGCTTGGGGGTGGCAAGGGCAAATCTAGGGCTAAAGGACATTGGCCAATGGCTTTGGACCAAAAGGCCACAGTGAGGCCAGCCAGCTGAGAAAGGAATGTCACGTCCACAGAGAACTCCTATGCAAGGCTGGTGAGAGACTTTAGGTAGGAGGGACCTTGGTTCCAACAACTGAACCATGATTCCCATTCAGGAAATGAGTTCAGGCTCCTCACCCTCTCCTCAATGTGAGAGGCAGGCCTTCCCCTGTGGGAGAGCTCCCATGAGGGTTGGGGAAGATCTACACTTGCTGCTGGTCCCTTCTCTCCCCCGCCCTACTTTGCCCTTCCTCCCCCCCCAACCCCCCGCAGCCCAGTGTCTTGTCACTGTGCCACAAATATGTGGGGGGGGGGGGAAATCACTGTCCCTACAGCTTTTCTTTTTGGTACTAGGCTTAGACTCAAGGCACTGTGCTCTCACTGGGCTTTTGCACTCATGGCAGGCACTCTACCACTTGTCCATACCTCCAGTCCAGCTTTTGCTGGTTAATTGGAGGTAGAACCTGGAGGACTTGTCTGTGTAGCCTGGCTTCAAACCATGATCATCAGATCTCAGCCTCCAGAATAGGTAAAACTGTGGCTTGAGCCACCAGCGCCTGGCCCTGCACTGCTTTTTATTGCTGCCTTTGATGGGCAGTTCTGGGTTGCCTCTTCAGGAGTTGAGCTGCAAGGCCCTATCCTGTGCCACTCACTGGAGAGATTTACATGGGTTCTAAAGCCTGGCCCTGTCTCCTGAAAGCTTAGAAGAGGGCTGGGAAGGTGGCTCAGTGGTAGAATGCTTGCCTTGCATGCTCAAGGCCCTGGGTTCGATTCCTCAGCACCACATAAGCAAAAAGAAAAAAGCCGGAAGTGGAGCTGTGGCTCAAGTGGTAGAGCTGAGGGACAGTGGCCAGGCCCAGAGTTCAGGCCCCATGACTGGACCCAAAAAAAAAAAAAAAAAAAGCTTAGAAGAGCAAAATAAATCCTTCCCCTAAAACAAAACAAATGAACAAACACAGAGAAAGCTTAGAGAAAAGACTCAGATATGGCCCAGGCACCTGAATTCCAGAGTGGCTCAGTAGAGCCCTCACTGAGGGAGTGGACTCTTAACTCAGTGATCTGGGAAACTAAATCATTGATTCTCAAATTCTTTTTTTTTTTTTTTTTGGTCGATCATGGGGCCTGAACTCTGGGCCTGGGTGCTATCCCTGAGCTCTGCAGTTCAAGTCTAGCGCTCTACCACTTGAGCCACAGCACCACTTCAGGCTTTTTCTGTTTATGTGGTGCTGAGGAATCGAACCCAGGGCCTCATGAATGCGAAGCAAGCGCTCTACCACTGACCCACCGTCCTAGCCCCATTTCTCAAGCTCTTGGGCTCTCCTTTCTCTCTCCCTGAAAGAACCCAGTCTCAGGGCCCCATGCAAACACCCAGAGGTTGCCAGCAGGTGTTGGTGAAGGGAAGATGGGCACTACATGCACGATCTCCCTTGGGATCCAGGCACACAGCAGTTGCTGCTGGGGAGAAGGAAGAGAGGGTCTGAAAGGGCATTATTGCCTAGCAAGGAACACAGGGTAGAACTTTCAGGACTTGGTCATCTCCGTCAAGAGGGTTTCACCTGCAGGGCCCTCAGCTCTATCTTTCATGCCTGGCACTAGTCAGCACGAGGTGTCTGATAGCTGCAAGCCCCAGAATATCCAATGTCCCATCAGCACGGGCCATCCTGGGTACAGGGGTGGCAACAGAATCACACCCAAGATAATGGTCACGAAGCACAGTGTACTTATTTAATGTGATCAAAGGTTGAGAGAATAGTATAGCTAAACTCAAACAGACCTATTACTCAGCATCATGGATTATCAACAAGCATTGTTCTTGAAAGAAAAATGTATTATTATCGTTTATTATTATTGTTCCTGAAAGTGAGAAGTGTGGGTATGTGAAAAAGGTATGAGGCAGGCACTGGTGGCTCACTCCTCACAAAGCTGAGATCTGGAGGATCATGGTTCAAGGGTAGCTTAGGAGACTCATTTCCAAAATAGCCAGCGAAAAGCTAGACTGGAGTTGTGGTTGTAGTAGTAAAATGTTGCCCATGCAAGCCCTGAGTTTAAACCCCAGTACTGGCAAGAAAAAAAAAAACAACACAGAATTCAACAGAAAGAGCTCCCAGTGGCCAAAACAGAAACAATCTGAACAACAATGTAAACACTGTACTGCTGGAACAAAACCCAGAGTAAAAATAAATATTCATGAAGCCATACTGACATAAATACAGTCATGTCTCAAAACTGGGAGACTGCTTTCTGAGACCCTCCTCAAGGAAACCCAGATTTGTGGACGCTAATATAACATGGCACAGGCACAAAGCCTCACACAGCCTCTAGCTGGCTTTAAATCCCTTCTAGGGGTGGGGGCAGAGCTTCAGTGATAGAGTACTTGCTCAGCACATGTGAGGCCCTGGGTCCCATCGCTTGTGCTACCAAAATAAGATTACTTACAATACCTAATACAATGCAAATTCTAGGCAAATAGTATATTGGATTATTTAGGGAATAATAACAAGAAAAAAAAAAGTACATGTTTGATATAGGCATTTTCTTCTGAGTATTTTCAATTTACCATTGATTGATTTTGTGGCATTGGAATGTGTTGATACAGAGGTCTGACGGAGGGCCCGAAGAAGTAAATAAATGGAGAATAAACACATCTCCCATGTAGAATTCTGTATGATACAGTTACTCCACATTCTTAAATGTGGGGTGGGCTCCTTTTTCTACAGGGTGTGGTATGGAAGGGAGGGAAGGAGTAGCTTGGAGATATGACCACACAAGATGGGCCAGGTGATCATCAGAGCAGTAGTTTTACCTCTGTGGCATTCCTTCCAGAAAGCCACAATCCCAGGCTAAGCATGAGAGAACACACAAGTCCCAGTTGACATTCTACAAAGTAACAGTACCCTTTAACACTGTCAAGGTCATCAAACACAAGGAAAGTCTTAGAAACTGTCATAGTCAAGAGGACCTTAAGGAGCCATGACTAAATAGAATGTATTATAGAGGTGATCCAAAGACAGTAAAGTGGCATTAGGTTAAAAACTACGTTGAATAAAACATGCTAATTAATAACAAGCAGAACTGCTCCATTCCTTGTGCCACATGCCCTATATTAACATAAAATGTTTAACAATTGGGAGAAACTGGCTGATTGGTAATGAGAACTCTGTGTGCTGTTTGTGATTTTTTTTTTCTGTCTAAAACTATACAAAAGCATTTTTGTTGGTCCTGGGGCTTGAACTCAGGGCCTGGGCACTGTCCCTGAGCCACTTTGTGCTCAAGGCTAGTGCTCAACCCTTTAAGCCACAGCATCACTTCTGCTTTTTTCTGAGTAGTTTATTGGAGATGACTCTCATGGACTTTTCCTGCCCCTGCTGGTTTCCAACCATGATCCTCAGATCTCAGCCTCTTAAGTAGCTAGAATTACAGATGTGAGCCACTGGTGCCTGGCTCGAAAGCTTTTTTTTTTTTTTTTGTCAGCTGTGGGCTTGAACTCTTCAGCTTAAAGCTCAAAGCTAGCACTCTACTACTTGAGCCACAGTACTACTTCCAGTTTTCTGAGTGGTTTGTTGGAGAAAAGAGTCTCACAGATGGGCTGGGAATGGTGCTTAGTGGTAGAGTGCTTGCCTAGTATGCATGAAGCCCTGGGTTCAGTTCCTCAGTACCACATACACAGAAAAAGCTGGAAGTGGTGCTGTGGCTCAAGTGGTAGAGTGCTAACCTTGAGTAAAAGAAGCTCAGGGACAGTGGCCAGGCCCTGAGTTCAAGCCCCAGGACTGGCAAGAGAGAGAGAAAGAGAAAGTCTCAATGATTTTTCTGCCTGGGCTAGCTTTGAACCACGATCCTCAGATCTCAGCCTCCTGAGTAGCTACAATTATGGGCATGAGCCACTGGAGCCAGCTAGAAAGCTTATTTTTAAACATACATTACACATAGTCATTTTATAAGAAAGCTGTTTCTTTTGGAAAGACAAGAGTAGAGACTAGTTCCCCGCAAGTTGAGTGGGAATCAAAGGCTGTGTCTTGCCCTGCTGTCTTTTTGAACGTCATCAGGCCACCTGGTCCTTGGTCTCTGAACCTCCTGTACCAGGTGATGAAAAGCCAGAGCAAAGCTGTCATTGTGGGCAACTGAGCTGTCCAGAAACTGGTTAGACATGCTGGGGCCTGTCTGAAAAAGACTGGCTACCACCTTGGCTATGGTCAGCTATCAGAAAGATTGTCTCAGTATGGCCTCACAGTGCCACACTGCACTGGGGTGACACACACTTGGTGCTGAGAATGTCCCTATGACATGAGCATGGGCAGAGCATGAGGGACCCATTAGAAAACTGAACTGGACCTGTTCCTACCTTTGGCTGTCTCCACCCAAGTCTTGGTGGAAGATGGAGGCAGGTGTTCAGGACCTCAGTCATGGAGCCCTGGAGGAATTTTTTATGTTTATGGTGTGCATATTTGGCCCTCGTCTTGATTTCTACAACCCTTGCACTCCTTCCTTCAGAGGCCTGGAGCGGTGGGAGCATGGATTTGGGGGCAGCAGATCTGACTCAGGTTGACTTCCTCACTTTACAACAGGGAGACCTCAGGTGATTCACTCTGCTCCTGACCTGTTTCTCCAGTTGTAAAATGCAGGTCAGACAACAGCCTCGCCCACCTCTGAGACTGAGTCAAGGACTGAATGAGGAGAGGTAGTAAATGAGGTAGGCTGACTTAGGGGTTATTGTTTGGGAAGTGTGATTAGAGTGCTCCTGGTTTTTCAGGCAGCAAGGAGGGAGTGGTGGCCTAGGAGCTCATCTGAGACAGTTTTGTGTGTATCCAGGATACTTCCAGTTGCAACTCTAGCTGTGCCTTGACTTATGGTGGGATCACATCCCATTAGAAACCCATTATAAGTTGAAAATATTGCTAATACTAAAATGCTTTTACAAGTCAGATGTAGTAGTTCACACCTGTAATCCTAGCACTTAGTAGGGAGAGGCAGAAAGACTGAGTTCCAGGCCAGCTTTGAATCTTCAATAAGGCCCTGCTTTTTGCAAGTGCGTTCTTGTTTGCTTGCTTACTTGTTTTCATCAGTTAATTTTAAACATACTTTCCTCGAATTTCAAAAGGGTTGTACAATTTAACCTGTCCATATAAGTGTCCGGTATTACTTGATCACTCTTCCCCGCCCATCTGTTCCCTCCCATTACTTATTCATTGTTTCCCACTTCTATAGTGAAACCCTGCTTTTTAAAATGCATTTACTACCAGTGTCCTTCCAGGGGAGGGCACAAAAGCAACATGAATTCAATAGAACCTGTACTATTATGTTTGGCCCATACAGCCAGCCTCACCCCTAGACTTTTCCGTTTCGGAGCTGACACATTTCTTCTTTGCTTTAAGCCAGTTAGGCCTGTTTTCTATCAATTTCATCCAGGTCTTAAACGCTACTCTTCTTTGTCTTCATCCAAGGCAGGGCATGCCACAGAGAAGTACATGTGGGTGACTAGAATGTTTGGCCCAAGTTTTAGTGGCCAAGTGCATTTGTCATTTGATTCTAATGTTACCCAGAAAGCATCCCAACCATGAAAGAGATGGAAGAATGCTACATGAATATGGATGAGGAGATTTCATCCAGATCAGGGGTAGGCAAACTACAGCTTGTGGAAGAAATCTGGCACACCACTTGTTTTCATAAATAAAGCTTGCCTGGAACACAGCCACACTCTGGTGGTTTTGTGTAATGGCCCAATGGCAGAACTGAGTGGGAGCTACAGGAATCATGTGACTCATAAAACCTACCAGAAAAAGATGTACTGCCCCCTGGTAGATGGTGGAAGAATAAAATATTGGGAAAGTCCTTCCCTGTGTCCCCAAATCACAGCAGCACTGAGAAGCCTCCATCTTGGCCTATGTCTCACTACCTCTGGTCCTGTGCTCTTCAGGAAAGCGAGTGTCACTTGAACAAAGCTTACCTCACAATGAAGTTAATGTGCCCTTACCATGTGGCTTACCCTCACTAGGAAGTAGGACCAGTGTAAATGTGCCGGGAATAAAAGTTAGTCAAATTTTCATAAACATTGGTCAATCTTATCTGGCATCTAAAGCCAATGGATTCTGCCTCTAGCCACAATTATAGTGTATTAAAGGCCATCAAAAAAAGGCTTGAAATTTTTTATGTTGTCATGCAAGGATTGGACCCAGGGCTTCACATACTCTAGGCAGGTGCTCTACCACAAGGGGTAGGCTATTCCTCTGGTCCCAGGCCATCTCCCTGTTTAATTCTTGGCAGTTACACTCCTGCCTCAAGTCTCATATACACAGATAAAGTGGGTAAAATAGGGGAAGGAACATGTTATCAGTCATCCTCATGGGGTTTTCTAAAGAACTTTATCTCTGCTAAGTTAAATCATGAGCAAGAAACATAGTAAGATTTTGAGGAAATCCTGTCATAAAACTTCCTTAAACATCTATGATAATTTTGTATGACTCTTCCTCAGAAAGGGCTTCATAAAGGATAGTGTTGCATTGTCCACAAAATGGCTTTTGCAGAATAATCCTTGATGATTTGTTTTATGCCTATCCTAGGGCCTGGGTGCCATCTTGAGCTTTTTTTGCTTAAGTCTAGCTCTCTGGCACTTTTGGTGCTTTTTTGGTGCTTAATTGGAGTTAAGAGTCTCACAGACTTTCCTGCCCAGGATGGCTTCAAACCACAATCCTCAGATCTCAGCCTCTTGAATAATTAGGATTCAGGTGCGAGCCACCAATGCCTTGTGATCCTGGGTTTTTAGTCAAGTCTACATGATGAACCCCTCAGACTTCCTCAAGGAAAAGGATGGTTGATCCCAGATCACCTGTGACCTACTCTATTCCTTTGTCTTGACCCTGGGAAGCTCTGGTGAAATAAAACTGAGCTCTATGAGTTACCTCTTCTAGGTTCCGAATCTACTTGATAAGTCTAAGAATGAACCTAAAACCTAGGCAATTGTGCGTGCACACGTGTGTGTGTGTACAAGTGCGCTAGTACTGGGGCTTAAACACGGTGTCTCTTGCTCTTGCATAGCTCTTTTCATTCGAGACCGGTACTGTACCACTTGGGCCACACTTCCACTTCTAGTTTCTGATTGCTAAGGTCCAGTAATGTGGGCTACCTGAAACTGCTGGTGAATGTACCACTTGTGTTGCCACAGGAAGAGCATGCTGCTGCTGTGTGCTTCAAAGGCACCCATGCAAGAATGGGCTCCATAGAGCTTCAGCATCTCCAGTTCTGAGTTGGATGTCTCCAGCTGCTTGAGTTCTGCTAGGAAACAGGATAGAAGTTAACCAAGGACATCATGTCTTTACAGAGGTTGGTTCTTTTCCGGCTTGGCACAGCTATTCTCCTTTCTTCTGAAAGAGCTTTGGAAGCTTTGATATGGCTACCAGGCTGGTACTGAGACTGGCATTAACTCCACAGGTTGTGAGCCTAGAGAAGTTTCTGGAATAAGTGAACTCTGGGATGAACTTGAGCAGTCAGGGGATTAAGCATCCATCTTCCAGTAGAGGAGACTCCAATGATGAGGGAAGCAGACTCTGGGTGAAGGCTGGTCAGGAAAAGGTTGACTGTGAAGGGCAGCACATCAAAGGAAAGTGGCAGCTTGTATTTCACTTTGGGTTTGTGTTGTTGTCTCACAGTTACTGGCCAGAGTCTAACCTCTGATTCAGAAAAGATGTTTCTTCTGCCTTACCCAGGAGGCCTCCTCGCTGGTCCCAGGAGGGTCTGGCAGGACCCCAACATCTAGGACATTCAAGCTGGGCTTAAGGGGAAGGTGGGGCTCATGTGGAAAGAGCTCAGTGGACATTTTGCATTTATTGGGTCAGTTCATGTTTGTTGGAATTAAATGTTATGGTAGTATCTTCCATACATGGATCTGCTTGGTAAGTCTGAGAATGTTATCTCTAAAACCTAGCAAATTGTGTGTATGTGCATGTATAATACTGGGGCTTAAATTCAGGGCCTCTTGCTCTTGCGTAGCTTTTTTCATTCAAGACTGGTACTGGGGCTGGGAAGGTGGCTCAGTGGTAGAGCGCTTGCCTTGCATGCCTGATGCCCTGGGTTCGATTCCTTAGCACCACATAAGCAAAAAGAAAAAAGCTAGAAGTGGCGCTGTGGCTCAAGTGGTAGAGCACTAGCCTTGAGCTGAAGAGCTGAGGGACAGCCCCCAGGCCCAGAGTTCAGGCCCCATGACCGGACTCAAAAAAAAAAAGACTGGTACTATACCACTTGAGTCACACTTCACTTCCAACTTTTTATTGGTTAGTTGGTGATAAGTCTCTCAGTTTCATCTTCCCAGGCTGGCTTTGAATTGCAATGTTTGGGTCTCAGTCTCCTGAGTAGCTAGGATTACAGGCATAAGCCACCTGCACCTAGCTTCTAGGACCTGTCTTGAATGCTGGGTTGGAAAGTCCAAGAGAAGATATATCTCTGGAAATGGCAGTGTAAACACTGATCTGTCACCCTCTTTTCTCTCCCTAGCTTGACTTTACCTACCCTACTAGGCCCAGCTCCTTGTAATGCAAACTCAGATGGAAGCAGTCCGTTTTGTGTCTTCGTTACACCAATTATTATTCCTGTGCCCAGAGCCTTCTGCATTAGTAATGGGAAGGATAGATTTCAATTTTGCAGCCCCACTCCCCCAAAAAAGAAACAAAACCAACTTTCTTACCGGGCAAAAATAACCAGGAATCAAGAATTACTTTTGGGATTGGGTTTAAGTTGTGTGGGTGTGGGCGTGCTCTGAGGACTCCTCTCTCCCTGTTGGAGCAGAACACCTACCTTCTTAGCCTTCCTAGGAAGAAGGCCTCTCCACAGAGGAGACACAAAGCCAGATG
The DNA here is from genome assembly GCF_000151885.1 of Dipodomys ordii. Taxonomy (NCBI): domain Eukaryota; kingdom Metazoa; phylum Chordata; class Mammalia; order Rodentia; family Heteromyidae; genus Dipodomys; species Dipodomys ordii. The sequence continues at coordinate 30,609,916 of NW_012267218.1, forward strand.
ACTGCAAGATTCCAGTCTGTCTCCATGCCAACCTCTGCCTCTAGTCAGAACCTCTATCTCCCACCATGCAGAATGCCTACTCCAGGCTCTAGAGCACAGCCTCCACTCATACTCAGGGAGGAGACAGACATGCTGAAATGCAGTATGTGCAGTGCAGGGAGTTTGCAAAACAACCCTTCCTACTCCTCACTGGGCACACTGCCTCCTTAACTAGAGGCAAAGGTGTGTGAGGGTGGAACTGATGTCCTGTCTCACTTGCAAAGGCCCATGCAAATTGTCTGGAAACATTTTACATGGGAGAAAAATGATTCAATGGCAACCTTCAAAACTCCCTAAGACTAGACATTCTGAAGGAACTGTCAGTACAGATCACAAATGACAGACATTATAGAAAATGTTATTCCTTTATTATTTCAAGGAGGTAATACATAGCCCAGAATGCCAAAGCAATAGGAAATTAGAGGCAGCAAATAGCCAGAGTTTCTGAGAAGAGCCTCATGCTGCATCTCTGAGCTCTGGTCTGCCTACAGCCCAGGGCTGCTCACAAGAAGGCCAAGACAGTGACATGAGCTGGCTGTGACTGTAGCAGCGGACAGATGACCAAACTTGGCACTCCACTGACCACCAAAGGGCTCAATGCAGGGAGCAGCAGAGGCACTACCAGGGCCCAAGGGGAAGATAGCACTCACCCTGCCCCCACTAGTTCACAAGGCCTCTGCCACCACAGCAGCCAGCCTGTCTAGCACTTGACTATTTCTGTGAGCCTAGATTGGGCAAGCCAGAACTAAATCCTGAGTCATAATGAAGGTGAAAGACTTAGTAGTGTTAATGCTGAGAAAAAAAGACAATACTCAGAAGATGGGCTGGGAATCTGTGGGCGAGGATGGAAACACGCCGAAGGGTCTCAAGACCTCAGAGGGTTTTACATGGTACATGATGAGAGGGGTAGGGGCTGGGCACTGGGGGCTGCTTCCTCTGCCTAGAGTTGAGCTAGAGGCCGGTTTCCACTCATAATTGGTTACCTGGATCTAAGTCAGCACACCTGAGGTAAGGCCTGTGCACCAGGCGTGGCCTTGGAGAGATGTGTGGCTCAGTTCCCCCACCCCCAGCTTCTGTCCCTTGAAAATAACTGGGATGGAAGGCAAGAGGCAGAAGTACCTCTGACTGTGGCCCTAATATGGTCTTTTCCAGGGAGCTCATTTTGGTGGGAACCAGAGCCCCACATTGGCATGGAGTTGACCAATCTTCACCCACAAGAGGGTGTCCTGTCTGGTGATTTAATGGTGGCATGTTGTTGGGAGTGGCAGCAGTGGCTATGGATCCTGTAATGTTCAGATGCCATGCGTTTCAGTGCAACCATCCAGGCTGGAGGCTGGCAGGGAGGGCTTCTTTCTCCTGGCATGCACTGCTCCCAGCCTCACTGCATGAGCTGACAGAGTTTTGGTTTGACAGATGTGAAAAGAATTTTAAAAACCACGCCACTGTGTACTCCAAACTCAGAGCCACTGGTTTTGTTTTGACAAGAAAGGACAAAGAGAACCACACATGGCTCCATGGTAGCTAAGGCTGGTGCAGCGCAGAATGCACTAGGTACCGAAACGCAGAAACTCTGTCTGACTGGGGAGCTGGTGGCACAGGGACGCAGGTCCTCTAGTCAGTGGCAGGCTCTGCTGTCTTTTCCTCATACTCCTCAAAGCCTGGGACTGGCTTCTGTAGAAAGTATGTGGTGGCCTGTATCACCTTGTCCGGTCCAATATTGTACACAGGGTGGGTAGGCTGCTGTAAAGAGAACAGATGCCAACATCATACTGTGCTCCCTGGAAATACACACATCCTTCATTTGCTGAAATGCACTTTTTTTTTTTTTTTTTGGTCAGTCCTGGGGCTTGAACTCTGGGCCTGGGCACTATCCCTGAGCTTCTTTTGCTCAAGGTGAGTGCTCTACCACTTGAGCCACAGTGCCACTTGTGACTTTTTTGAGTAGTCTATTGGAGGTAAGAGTCTCACAGAGTTTCCTGCCTGGGCTGGCTTCGAACCACGATCCTCAGCTATCAGTCTCCCGAGTAGCTAGGATTATAGGCATGAGCCACCGGCACCCAGCTGAAATATACTTCTAAGAATGTGGTATAAGGTTCATCAAAGATACACACCAAGATACGTAAGATAAGAATGGATGTGGTGGCCCACTCCTGAGTCCCAGCACTAGGGAGGTGGAAGCAACAGGATCAGGAATTCAGAGCCAGATAGGGCTACACAGTGACTTCCAGGTCAGCCTGGGCAATACAGTGAGCCCCCACTTCTCCTCCCCACTCCCCCCTGCTTTTTTGAGAGTGTATGTGTATATTCCCATACTGGGACTTAAGGGCCTGGGCACTATCTCTTAGTTTTTCTACCTCTAGTCCACATACCATGTGGGGATCTTAGACAACAGTAAGTAAGATTTTTAAAAGTCAGAATGGAAGAGGCAAAACTATGCTTATTTGAAGATGCCATTCTTTTCCAAATAGAAAACCTAAGCTAAGAGAGTCTGTAAAGTATTACAATTATTAAGAGTTTATAAAGATTGCTGTATATAAAATTAACATATAAAAATCAACAGCCATTTCATATACTAAGTAACAACCAGTTATAAAATATAATGGGGAAATAAGATTGTACTCAGAGTAACTACAAAAACCATGAACTACTCAGATATAGATCTAACAAAAATGTACTGGCCTTCAAGAGAACAAAATTTAAGAATCACTGAAGAATATGAAAGAAAAACTAGAATGTTTATAAAAGTAAAACCTTAATAGAGGCCAGCTGTATCACATTAACCTAACAGTCAGTTCAATCCCAACAAAAATTTCAAATTCTTAAAAAAAATTTGTAAGAATTTGATAAGCTGATCCTATAACTCATAAGGAAAGGCAGTTGTAAAGAAAACAAAAAAGAGGTACTTGCCTAATTGTCTGTGTGTAGACTGTTTAAAGTGCAGAGGTAAACAAGCCAAAGGAACCGAATGACAGTCTAGAACAGAACCTCCTCACACACAAACTGATGGGAGGCCCACCAGCATGAAAGCTTGCAAACCACAATAAATACTGCTGTTCAGAAAAATACAGAATTATATCTTGCCATCACTATAGACAGAAATCAAATCAAACTTGAAAATTTTTGTCTTACTGCAGTGCTTTGTTAACTATGGCACTTAATGTGACTTGTGATGTATTTTGTTTGTCAGCTTCTCTCAAAACATGGTAGGGATAAATTCCTTCTACAAAGCCTTGATACCCAAACTGGAAAAAGACCACAACAGCAGCAGCAATAAAAATCACAGACAAATTCCTTAATGAATACTTGCAAAGTGAATTCAACAACACATCATGATTAAGTTGGTACATTCTAGGAATGCTAGGATGGTTCAACCTATTCAAATCAATGTAACAAAGTACATAAACCAAATAAAGTACCAAACCCACAAAATCACTTCTATAGATACAGAGAAAATTCAACATCTTTTCTTGGTTAAAAACTCTGAAGAAATTAGGAATAGAAGGAATGGACTACAACATAATAAGGATTATATATGACAAACCTATTGCCAATATCATGCTACATGGAGGAAAACAAATCATTCCCACTGAAGTCAGGAATGAGACACAGGTATAGTTTCTATACTCTCTGCATTCTCCCAACTGCTATTCAGTATAGTACTAGAACTCCTAGCAGAGCAGTACAACAGGAAAGACAATAAAAGACTTAAAAAGGGAAGAAATAAATTGAATTATCCCTATTTGCAAATTATGGGGCTCTGTATTTAAAAGATACTAAAGATTCTAACAAAAAACTCCTGGATCTGCTAAACACTTTTTTTTTATATAGCAGGATAAAAAATTAGCATAGAGAAATTGGTAGCTTTTCTATATGCCAATACTGAACTATCTAAGAAAGAAATTCAAAGACAATTATTTTTTTTTAAGCCTAGGAATAAACTAAGGAGGTAAAAGATCTTTACAATAAAAACTATAAAAGATCCAGAAGAGGACTGGGAAGGTGGCTCAGTGGTAGAGTGCTTGCCTCGCATGCATGAGGCCCTTGGGTTCCATTCCTCAGCACCACATAAGCAGAAAAAGCCAGAAGTGGTGCTGTAGCTCAAGTGATAGTGTGCTCGCCTTTTGAGCTAAAGAACTGAGGGACAGCGCCAGGCCCACGATTGACAGAAAAATAAATAAATAAATAATAAAAGATCCAGAAGATAGATTTTTTTTAAAAAAAAAATGATTTCAGGCCATCTACTATGGCTGGGCAGTAGTGGCTCACACCTGTAATCCTAGTTATTTTGGAGGCTGATATCTGAAGATTGATGTTTGTAGCTGGCCTGGGCAGAAAAGTCCCATTAGTCCAGTTAACCACCAAAAAGCTGGAAGTGAACGTGTGGCTCAAGTGGTACAGTACTAGCCTTGAGCAGAAAATACAAGTAAGTATGTTAGATCATAAGGCCTTGAGTTCAAGTCTTAGTAACTGCACACACAAAAAAGGAACAATTACTTAAGTAACACTTCCCACTGCCCCCCCCCAAAAAAAACCCCAAACTATAGAAAAGATAAACTGCATACTACTTTAAAGTGAAAATCCATTCAGGACTAGTACTAGGGCTCAAATGGTTGGGTACCTGCCTAGAAAACTTGAAGGCCTGAGTTCAAATCCTAATACCCTGCCCCTATCCAAACACTAAAAATAAAGCAAAAAGGAAAAGTCACAAATTGAAAGATACTTACTATATACCCGTAAGTGAGAAAGGGTTAGTATCATGACTACACAAAGAAGTCCTACAAATATGCAAGACAAAGGAAAACATCTGAAATTACAAATCAGTAAGCTAATAAGGAGCTAAGGATAAGAATTCTGGCAACAAGAAAAAAAATCTGCCTATGGAATGCCTTGTCTTCCTGCTGTTGTGAGTATAAGATAGCACAAACCCTGCTGAAGAACATTTGGTAGCTATCTAGTAAAGCATTTGACTGCTTGTTCTGGGATACGCCTGTAATCCCATCACCTAAGAGGCTGAGGCAGGAAAAGATCACAGTTGGAGGCTAGCCTGAGTAACAATTCCAGACCAGAATGATGCACATAGCAAGACCTTGTCTCCAGAGATCAAAGGCTAGGGCTATAGCTCAGTAGTAAAGCATTAGTCTAGGAAGCAAAAGGTCTTAGGTTTGATCCCAAGTATAAAGCTTAAAATATGTAAAATTAACACACTAATATTTTTATAGTAGAAACAGATATATTAAGAGGACAAAAAATACACAGCCATGATAGAAGTCAAATTCAGGACAAGGTTAGGTCTAGGGAATGAGGGAAGAAACAAAAGAAGAGGGTTGATAATGGCTAGGCACCAGTGGCTCATGCCTGTAATCCTAGCTACTCAGGAGGCTGAGATCTGAGGATTGCGGTTCAAAGCCAGCCCAGGCAGAAAAGTCTATGAGACTCTTTAACTCCAAGCAACCACCAGAAAACCAGAAATGGTGTTGTGGCTAAAGTGGTAGAGGGCTTGCCTTGAGCTTAAGAGCTCAGGACAGCGCCCAGGTCCAGAGTTCAAGCCCCACGATCAACAAAAGAAAAAAGAAGACAGATAAGAAAATAGGCTCAGTATTTACAGTTGTGGAAACAGGACACTGTAATACTTCATAACACTAAATTGTGTTCACTAAAATCTGTGTGGGTCATGTTACTTGACCTCTGTGGACATCTCAGTTGAATCCATGTCCTGGGCTCATATTTGGGTTCAGAGTATCTCTAACGAGACATTAAGCTGATACACCCAGGAGAGATGTAGTCAGCATACAGTGAGTATGCCCTGTAGATGCTGTACTTTCCTCAGAGAGGAACTAAGGGGTAAGTGCTGGTCTGGATCCCTGACTCTGGAATAAACATACAAAACCTCTATCTATCCCAGATCAGACTACACTATTAATAACCTGAGTGCCTACAGTTGCATTTCCTAAAGGTTGTATCCTCACTAATGGGCTGCAAAGAGTAAGGGAGTGTCCACTAAGAGCTTTGTAGCCTGTTCACACAGGGAGCACATGCCAGTGCTGCAGGCTTAAGTTCTCTGCTCAGAGAAACACGTGGAGAAGAGGTGTTGAGTCCCCATTGCACCTTACCAGAGCATTTTCTGGCATGCCCAGGACCACATCATGCAACATGGCTCCGCTGCCAAAGTGCTGGGCAATGGATAGGCCACTGAGGCAGTAGCAGGTGTGGTAGAAGTCACGTGACCTGTAAGGACAAGCAGTTCTGAGCATGTGCTCCTCTGCTCCCACCAAGCCCTCCAGTGAATCCAACCACATGGATCCAGGTGCCAGTGATATGCTTTGCCTGCCTTGCCCTTAGGCTACACATGGCTACAGGTGTGGCTTTTCCTAGCATTGTTTTGAAAAGCCCTATCTTCCCACCCCGCCCAACAGTGAGGCTATAATTTTAGCCTTTGTTCTATTCTACTTAAATCAGTTTGTCTCAACAGAACAAAACAAACAACTGAGGAGGAAAGCTACTAAGCCGGCCATCCTGTCCCCTCTCAGGAGAAGGTCATGTGAGCAGGGAGACCAGATAAGCTGGGGTCCTACTGATTAGGGTGTCTTCCCCATGTGACACTAGCACGAAGCAGGCAGATTTAAAGGGATGCCCAGCCTTTAATGGCCTGGTTCTGAGCTGAGCTGTAGAATACTGCCTTTCCTGCTTGCCATCCCCTGCTCCCTTCCTCCCTCCTTCCATCCTGACAAGACACTCACTTGCCAGGCTTGTCCAGAAGGCCACCGGCAGGGCACTGGCAGCACATGAGGATGTACTCCTGCAGGGCCTGCTGATGGAACATCCAGTGGCTCATGCTGAGGGCTGGGTCACCTGAAAGACAAGAGGTCCAAGCAGCAGTTAGCCATGACTTGTACTTTATGAGCCAGTAAGAACCGTCAGGCTTTCATTTCCCTCCTCTTCCATTCTTTCTTGGTATACCTGCTATCTTCACATATTCCTTCTGCTGAGCCTTGTCCTGTGTCAAAGAGCAGCCATTCAAAGCATTCACTTCCTACCTTGTTGGCTTTCTGAGTACTTACCTTACTCCTCCTCCTGAAATGACCAATTTGTTTGCCTTTTTTTTAAATTTGCCTTTTTTTTTTTTTTTGATAGAGTCTCATTATGAGCCAGGCTGGCCTCAAACTAAGTCTCCTGTGTGATGGAATTACAGGTATGTACTACCATGCCTGGAAGCCATCATTCTGTATTCTAGCACCTTTCTGAACCTTGTGCAAAACTCTAAACAGATAAAGGAATTCTCAGCAGGCAGTAATAAACTGTTTATTCTCCTACTTTCTAAATCAGAGTGAAAGCTATCTCCAAAAGGGAATTCATCAAATTATTTCTTGACTCAATTTCTTTTTTTCCTAGCTGAAGGAGTGGCTCAAGTGATAAAGCCATCTACACAAGGACCTGAGTTCAATCCCCAGTACAGGGGAGGGGGTGGTAAGAAGGAACATTTATTTAATGTTTTTTTTTTAATGAGGACATTGAAAATATTCTAAAGTTAATTGTGAGGATGGTTGTATAATTCAATGAATAAACTAAACTGAATCTTATGTCTTAACACTTCAGAAAAGCTACATTAAACTTTCTATATAAAATATGCCTTTATGTCATACCCTAAAACAAATGATTATTTCTGGAAGTTAAATAATAACCTATGGGTAAAATCAGAATCTGGAAAGAAAGTGCTATAAACTATTAAAAGATTATAGAGTGCTTCAATTACTTCCTATATTACTGAGGTTTAAATCTCAAAGTTCATAAACTCCACAAGGAGCTTCCTGAATTTGGACACAATCACCCATAATCGAAGCAAGATAAAGGGAGAAATGATAGCAGGATGATTACTTTGCATGGAAATCAGCTTTTTAAATCCCTTTACCTCTGCCTTCAACTACAGATCCCATTATCATTTTGCATTTCAAAGGTTCCTTTCATCTACCCAGTTTCTAAACCATAACTGACAGGTACAGCCACATGGAGCCCAATTTCACAGATGTACAAGAAAGAACCAAGGAATATCCCAAAGAAACTCACAGGCTTTCTTAATGCTCCAGAAAGCAAAGTAAGACTGACTTAATCATCGGAGATTTTAAGTGACTACTGGTAATTCATTGTTCTATTCAAACATTGTCTTCCACTGGTGGAAGGCAGTTGATGGTATGGAGCTACTAATAGTCACTTGCTGAGTGAGGAAATGGCCTACACCTCTATGCTGCACTCCGTTGGGTCTTTTTCTAGAAAAAGACTGTGTGTGTGTGTGTGTGTGTGTGTGTGTGTGTGTGTGAGAGAGAGAGAGAGAGAGAGAGAGAGAGAGAACAAGCGAGAGAGAGGGAGAAAGGGAGAAAAAAAAAGGCAGATTGGGAATGGCCTTAAGCATGCTAAACAAGTGTTTTATCACTGAGCCAAATTCCCAGCCTGTGTTGTTTTCCTTTTCCTTTTTTTCTCTATGCTAGTAGAGGGGCATGAACTCAGAGCCTCGTGCCATGGTTGGCTTTCTTGTTCACAATTGGCATTCTACCACTTGAGTCACACCTTCTAGTATAGCATTTTGTTGGTTAATTGAAAATGGACTCTCAACAATTTTTTTTTTGCTCAGGCTAGCTTCAAACTTTAATTCTTTAGATCTCAGCCTCTTGAGTAGCCAAGATTGAGTAGCCACCAGTGCCCAGCATATTTTTTTTTTTTTTGGTCCGGTCGCGGGGCCTGAACTCTGGGCCTGGGCGTTGTCCCTCAGCTCTTCAGCTCAAGGCTAGCGCTCTACCACTTGAGCCACCGCGCCACTACCGGCTTTTTTTCTTTTTGCTTATGTGGTGCTGAGGAATCGAACCCAGGGCCTTGAGCATGCAAGGCAAGAGCTCTACCACTGAGCCACCTTCCCAGCCCTGCCCAGCATATTTTATTTTTCTTTATACAAGAAACATTTCAATTGTAGAGAAAAACAGAAAATGCAAACTAAAAGAAAATGACTATCTGTAATTTCATATCCCAGAGTCTATTCTTTTTTCCCCCATCCTAAAGATGGAATTTAAGGATTTGCATGTGCTAGGCAGGCACTGTACCACAACACTACATTCTCAGCTTTTTCTATTAATTTGTAGAGCCAACTCTCACTAAAAATGAGATTACTCTGTTTTGAAGCTACTGTGGTCATAGTATAGGGTAAGATGTGTCTATAATGCATCTCCTTTCTATTCCAAGGTTGGTATTTTGCCTGCCAATCAGAACACACCCTCTGCTAGACTCCAGTCTGTTCCAAGTCCAAGAAACTTATTTTCTTTTCCTTTTTAGAAAAGCTTTTGTGATGGTGCTGGGGCTTCAACTCAGGGTCTCCTGCTCCCACTCGGCTTTTCCATTAAAGTCTGGTACTCAACTATTTGAACCACACTTCTTTTTCTGGCTTTTTGGTGGTTTATTGGAAATAAGAGTCTTCTGACAGTCCTACTAGTGGTCTAGCCAGAAAGTGTGCAGCCTCCAGAGACAGACAGGTTTGTATCTTAAAGCTCTGAGCCTAATCCCTGTAGCCCTGGGCTGGGGACACAGCCCAGCAACTGCGTTTATCTTACAGTATCAAAAGTGGCCACAACTCAACAGCTCTAATTAAATTAAGCAGCTAAAGAATAAGGTGTGGACAATATAAACAAGAAGGAGGAAAAAGACAGGATGAGAAGGGCAAAAGAAAAGAATCTTACTTTTTACACTTGAGCAACTAATTACCTACCTGAGTCCAAAGAAAAGTTTCCTTCTGGGAGGGGAATCTCCCTGAAGGGTTGGATTAGTACCCAGCAAGGCAGCACAGCTCCTCTGTTCAGCTGGTACTCAGTGACACCCTGCTCTCAGGAAAGCAAAAGAGCTAGCTAGAACAGGCAGCAGACAAGCAGCCTGAGGTTCCAAGAGAAAAGGAAGAAGGTTTCCAGCACTTTTTGATTGTTGTCTACTTTGATTCTGCATCCCCACTGGAGACCCCACAGACAGGAATGTAGAATTTTGGAATACCTGGTACAGGTGTAACAAACTCACAGTTTGGATGGCTCAATGAATTTCTAATCGACTGTTCCTTTTTTGTTTTTTTTCTGCTGATCATGGAGCTTAAACTCAGGTCGGGGCACTGTCCCTGAGCTTTTGTACTCAAGGCTATCACTCTACCACTTGAGCCACAGCTCCACTTCCAGTTTTTTGGTGGTTAATTAGAGATAAGATCTCAGCCTCTTGAGTAGCGAGGATTACAGGTGTGAGCCAAGGGCATCTGGCTAATTGATGATTTCTAATGGTGGTGATATCTAAACAGTCAGCATAGTAGACATGGTAGCTGTTTTCTCTGAACATTCCACTTCTCTGCACCTTTCCGTCACCAGGTGCCCAGGTGCACAGTGTTGCACTTCTGACATGACCGAATGAAGCTCTGTGATAGAAGCTGTAGCTTCACACCTAGCTGAGGTGACAGTCATTGAGGGGGTCAAGACAGGAATGGCTGCTTCCACCAGATAACAGGGGCCTCCTCACTATGGTATAAGGGAGCTGACCCTGCCACAGGTGACCCCTCAACCACTAGCCCTAAATCCTGTTGAGCACAAGAATCCCTCACCCAGGGGCTCCCCATGGAGCTCTCAAAATGCAGGATGGGCAGAGCTCCTTCCACCCCTCTAAACAGGCATGCTAGCTCCTGGCCACTTGGAGACCAACTACCATGCAGTTCCAGCTAAGGGCCTCCTGGGCTCACCTTGTGCATGCAGTGCGCGGTGTAGCAGGGGTAGAAGCCCTGCCTGCCAGAAGGAGTAGCAGCCGTCCACCAGCTTGTTGCAGCGGCCCTGAAATCCACCCTCAAACCGCATCTGCCGGCTTGTCACCCATTGCTGAGAAAGGAAAAAAAATGACAGGAGAGGCAGAATGTTAACTAAACATTCACAAAATCCAGCAAGACAGGATGCTCTGTGGGAAGAAGGCTTCCTTACATATGACTTCTTAGCTCTTGGATTTAGAGGCTCTGGCTTTCTTCCCTTTTGAGGCTACTAGCACTTATTTCTGCTCAGTGACTAACCTTTACTTGGTTCCAATTCAGTGCTGACGCTGAGAATAAAGAGAACAAGTTGATATGTAAGGAGACCTGCAAAAGTGTCTTAGTAAACACAGCATGTGCAGGAAAGCTAGCTAAGACCGTCAGTGGCTCTATACTCACTACCCACTGCTCAGGGAACATTTATTCAAGTAGATAAATGGAATGCTCTGTTACACCTCATCACAGCATCTGTCTCACCTACTACCTGGGGAAATTCACTCCAGGCCTCTCAGCAAGTCTCCACCAAGACTGAGGCAGCACCCATTTGTTTTGACTATCAGCTGTAGTCTCTGCCCGTTTAGCCTCCCATCCTCCAAAAGGAAACTGGCTGGCTGATACAGTCTTTTACTTTATACACTGGCACTTGATGTTACTCAATGGTCACATGTGATACCACCATTCCTTCCTTATCTCCAAGTTGTCTAAACACACTGTACTACTAAGATCAAGACAGCCTTGGGGTTGGCTAAAGAAGTAGAATCAACTGGCTGAACAGATATAACATTCATTTCCCATCCCAGTCTATGGAGCAGCCACTGGCCGACACCACAGGACAGTATCACTGCACTGAAAGGTAGAGAGTAGGCTATGTCCCCAGTACCCAGTCTTTTGAATTCTTGGATATAAACACAATGGACTCATTAGAGAAAGCAACCCTGACCTCTCTTAACGGTTGTAGTTGTAGTCACAGCAACATTCAGTGACAGTCACAACCACAAATTCTTTTTTCTTTTTGGTGGGTCCTGGGGCTTGAACTCTGGGCTTGCGCGCTGTGCCTGCACTCTTCAGCTAAGGCGAGTGCTTTACCACTTGAGCCACAGCGCCACTTCTGATTTTCTAGTGGTTTATTGGAGATAAGAGTCTCACGGACTTTCCCCCCTTAGCTGGCTTTGAACCTTGATCCTCAGATCCTCAGTCTCCTGAGCAGCTAGGATTACAGGCGTGAGCCACCAGTCAAAAATTCTTAAAAGGACAAAGTCCAGCTGGGCACCAGTGACTCAGACCTATCATTAGCAACTCAGGATGCTGAGATCTGAGGATCTTGGTTCAAAGCCAGTTGGGGCAGAAAAGCCCACAAGACTCTCTTTATCTCTAACTACCAAAAAAGCCAGAAGTAGAGCTGTGGCTCAAGTGGTAGAGCAAAAAAGTTCAGGGACAGCACCCAGACCCTGAGTTCAAGCACCAAGATTTGCACAAAAGAGAAAAAAGGTAAAAACTTGCATAGTTGGTTGAGATAGTAACACATCGTAGTTGGTCTTAAATGACTTGTGCCTAGGGATAATGGCATCTGATGGCAGTAGACTAAGCATTACTCAGGAAGAGAGAAAGTAAGCACTACCTAGGTATCTATTCATTTTTCTCTTTCCCCACTGCTTAAGTAGTCCCAAATGCAATTGATTTTTTTTCCCCAATGCCTAAGCCCATGGGTTCATTCTATTCCCTTGACTATAGGAAGTCATAAAATCCTTTAGATATAGGTCCTGGCTCTTCCAAAGCAAAAGGAAGGGAGGGAGGAAGTTAAGAGTAATATCAACATTTATAGAGCATCTACTGTATAAATAAGGCTGTTTGTGTAAGTTCTCTCCTTTAACCCTCAAAGAACAAGGATTGAGACACATGAAATGCTCAACCTCCCTAGCCATAAAAGAAATGCAAATCAAAACAACATTGAGATACCACCTCGCCTGTTAGAATGGCTATAATCAAGAACTCTAACAACAACAGATGCTGGAGGGGATGTGGACAGAAGGGAACCTTACTGCATTGTTGGTGGGAGTGTAAACTTGTTCAACCACTTTGGAAAGCAGTATGGAGATTCCTCAAAAGACTCCACATAGAGTTCCCCTATGACCCAGCAATCCCACTTTTGGGCATTTACCCAAATGTTCACAAACAAGACCACACTAAAGCTACCAGCACGACTTATTGCAGTATTATTTACTTATTACAGTATTATTTAGCTAAGATATGGAACCAAACCAGATACCCCTCAGTAGATGAGTGGATCAAGAAAATGTGGTATATATACACAATGGAATTCTATGCCTCCATTAGAGTGCTCTATATAGTTTTTTTTTTTTTGTCGGTCGTGGGGCTTGAATATGCCTCCATTAGAAAGAATGACATTGTCCCATGTGTTAGGAAATGGAAAGAGTTGGAAAAAATTATATTAAGTGAAGTAAGCCACGCCCAAAGAAACATAGGTCCCGTGGTTTCCCTTATTTGCAATATCTAGTATATGTCTGAGTCAAGCAGAAAAGGTCAGATAAGTTGACGTTAGGGAAATGAACCCTAAGATACGTATTCAAATGTTTTTTTCTTTCATGCAATTGTTTCTAACACATTTATAAGATTATTTCTTTGTTGCTTTATATGTCCCTCCCCCACGGTATAACCCCTGCTTTCATTGTATTTGATGTCGGTATAATTTGTGGAGGGGAAGGGAAAAAACAAATCGTTTAAATAGGGATACAGGTGGACCCATTGCAACAATGAGATGTACAAGTCGTTATGTCAAAACGAACTTTACAACTTCGGTGGGGGCGGGGAGGAGGATTGGGTAGGGGGGGTGGGGGGGGAATGGGAAGGGATGGGAAGAGGAAACAAAGGAGGAGGCTACAATGCTTGATAAGAAATGTACTCACTATCTTGCCCATGTAATTGTAACACCTCTGTACAGTATTTTCACAAAAAAAGTCCTCAAAAAATATATATAACACCATTCTGATTGATAATAGGAATCTTTAAAATTGTGTATCTTAAAATGACACTCACCTGGATCTGTACATTTGCTAAAACTACTGAATTAGGATTTTGTGTTTCTGAAAAGGCAGCTATTTATATGGATCTATTCCTTCTGTCATTGACTATTTCTCCAGAGGGAATACTTCATCAATATGAGGGAAAGCTCAAACAGTAAGAAATATCACCCTAGTATCTACAACTTAAAAAAATCTTTATATGGGGGGGAGGGCGGGGGGGAGAATGGGAAGGGGAAACAAAGGAGGAGGCTACAATGCTTGATAAGAAATGTACTCATTATCTTGCCCAGTAATTGTAACCCCTCTGTACAGTATTTTCACAAAAAAAATAAATAAAAATTAAAAAAAAATCTTTATAGGTCCACCTGTATTCCTATTTAAACCCATTGTGAGATGTACAAGTCATTATGCTGAAAATGAACTTTACAACTTTTGTTGGGGGGGGGGTATGGGAAGGGGAAACAAAGGAGGAGGCAACAATGCTTGATAAGAAATGTACTCATTGGGGCTGGGAGGGTGGCTCAGTGGTAGAGCGCTTGCCTTGCATGCCTGAGGCCCTGGGTTCGATTCCTCAGCATCACATAAGAAAAAAGAAAAAAGCCAGAAGTGGCGCTGTGGTTCAAGTGGTAGAGCGCTAGCCTTGAGCTGAAGAGCTGAGGGACAGCGCCCAGACCCAGAGTTCAGGCCCCACGACCAGACCCCCCCCCCAAAAAAGATACTCATTATCTTGCCCATGTAATTGTAACCCCTCTGTAATTTTCACAATAAAAAAAAATCTTTAAAAAAAAAAAAAGAAGAAAAAGGATCGTTCTTCCTACCTTTCAGAAGGGGGGAAAGAACAAAACAAACAAATTGGACAGTTTGCCCAAGGTAACTTGTTTAGAAAACAGCAATGGCATGTATATATATATATATATATATATATATATATATATATATAATATTACCATTATATACTTAGTCAATAATTATATTCCTTAGTTCCACCTGGGACATGGGACTTTTATGTTGCATTCCTTGTTGGTGAACAGATCACCAAGTGTCTCATAAACTCTATGTCCGGTGCACAAAGCTAGTCATTTTGAAAAACTTTCTAAAATAATGTGATGTATAGGAGCTTCCTAAGGAAGAGGATGCACCTAGCTAAACCTGTAAACAATATAGCAGAAATACTCCACGGTGGGTCCATGATGGGAGCCTGGAACCTGCACTCAAGAACTGTCAGTTATAGCTAATTTGCTTGGAAGTCACAGTCTAGAGAGTGCAAGGTCTCCAAAAAACAAGGAGAATAGTTTCTCCTTGGTGGCTGTGTGTGTGTGTGTGTGTTTGTGCTCAAGACTGACGACTTTCTGAATTCATTCTGAATTTCAGCCAGAAGCTGGAGGTCTAGATGTAAATGTTTGGGTATCCTCAATGAAATTACCTGGCTCCATCTGGATATAGATGCTGAACATTCACATAGATGAGAGAGAAAAAAAAAAAAGCTTCACTTCAAAATGCTTCCAAGTTATTATAACTTTTTCTCTTCTGAGACACATGATAGCAACTAATCCTGAGACTGAAGCTACTTTTCTTGGAAGTATGGTATTCTGGATCATTCCACGTTTGCAGGAGTTAAGAGGACTTTGGAGTTGGCTTAGCACAGTGTGCAGAAAATTTGAAACAGGCAGAGAGACAGCAGAAAAGAAAGCTGAGACTGAGACTAATTCTGGACTTTTCAATTGTCTCAGAACTGTGCTGAGAGCTCCAACATCCCATCTTCTCCCAGGATTTGAAGGTGCTGAGCTCAAGGCTATCTCTATTGGTCTTTCCACAGCCAAACCTCCCTAGAATATCAGACCGACATAGTCACAACCCTAGGAGTTGGAGCTGAGGGGACACAGCTCAGCAGATACTTACTAACAAGCTCTTCAGGTTCAGAGAGCATTCCTTCTTGAGGATTACCAGTGCAGCCAGGCCACAGAATGTGTAGCCACCATGGGCTTCCATCCCTGGCACCCCGCCAATGCCACCTTCCCAGTTCTGACACCTAGAAGATATTGAGAAAGGCAGCCTGAATGTGTACATGTCCCCTCCACACTGCAGATGGCAGAGAATGACTTTGCTCAGGTAAAGGCAAAAGCCATCACCATTATGAATATAAAGATATTCCAGATCTTGGTTCAAAATACAGACTTAGCCAGGTGCTGGTATCTCACATCTGTAATCCAGCTACTCAGGAGGCTGGTATCTGAGAGGTATGGCTCAAAGTCAGCCCAGGCAGGAAAGTCCATGAGACTCTTATCTCCAATTAACCACCAGAAAACCAAAAGTAGAGTTGTGGCCCAAAGTAGTACAGTGCTAGCCTTGAGCAAAAGATCTCAGGGACAGCACTAGGCCCTGAGATCCAGTCCCATGACCACCACCACCAACAACAAAAGAACCAAGCCTAGAGTGCCTAAAGTATGCTTTCTAAACAATAATTATGAGGCTGGGAAGGTGGCTCAGTAGTAGAGTGCTTGCCTTGCATGCATGAGGCCCTGGGTTCCATTCCTCAGTACCACATAAACAGAAAAGGCCGGAAGTGGCACTGTGGCTCAAATGGTAGAGCACTAGCCTTGAGCTGAAGAGCTCAGGGACAGTGCCCAGGCCGAGTTCAAGCCTTATGACTGACAAAAACAAAACAAAAAAATAATAATTATCTTACAACAGCACTATAAAAATTGTAAGAAATGTTGAGTACTATGATTATCTGCTTTATTAATATATTAGAAATGAGAAGGTAATGGAATGATGCTTACAAAATTCAGAAGGAATATAGTTATAATATTCCTAACTTAGACATCTCTAACCAAGTAAATGACTAAGCAGGTTTGTGAATATAGACATAGGCAAGATCTTAAAAGTGTATCTCCCAGGTGTCATTTGTGGAGATCCACTAGAATATGTGCTCCATTAAAATGAATAAGTAAGCCTAAGAGTAATGCCTTCAACAAAGCAAAGAAGTAATTTCATGCCAAAAGGAAGTTTGTAGATGCCTGCTGTGCAACAAGCTGAGAACAATCTGCCCAGCCTGAAGCAAGAGGGCAGGGAGCTCCAGGAAGGATAACTCCTTCCTGGAGTGCGCACACGCGTGTGCAGGCACACACACACACACACACACACACAGTGCACGCACTCATGCATGCACATACCCATACATGACTGCCTGTGTGTTTCACTATGTGGGGAATAATTTTATAGTTCTGACAGAATTTCTGGAATGAATTCCTGATGCATACATTTATGACATGTACATTAACTCCAGGAAAATCAAAGTAATGGAGAAAAATAAGATCATAGTATATTATGTGGTTTCACATTAAGTTATATTTAGATGGTTAAAAAAAAGTACTACTACATTGACGAGAAATATAAAATAAAAATAGTATAGATGTAACCGTTTGTGTGTGCCTGTCCTGGGGCTTGAACTCAGGGCTTAGGGTGCTGTCCCTCAGCTTTCTTGCTCAAGGCTAGTACTCTGCCACTTGAGCCACAGCTCTACCTCTAGCTTTTTGATGGTTAACTGAAGATAAGTCTCTTGGATTTGACTACCTGAGCTGGCTTTGAACTACAATCTCAGATTTCAGTCTCCTGAGTACCCAAGATTTACACACAAGAGCCACTGGTGCCCAGCTCTCTCATCTCTTTCATAAGAGTTTCTGCAGGAGTGGAATTACTGATTCATAGCCAGGGTACTTTATGATATTGCTAAACTGCTCTAGACTGCTAAAATCAATTCAAACTCACACCTATACTGTTTACCAAAGTTTTGAGCCTTTACCATCTAAATATTAATAAAACACTGGAAAACAACAGTTTAAAATATTTTTAAATGCACAATCGTGTAATCCTGAGTCATCTCTCATAATTTTTTATTTCTTTGCAGTCTACAGTGAAGTCTTAGCCACCTGGTCTCCAAGAAGTCAGGAAACCCTGGCTTTCTCACCTTGCTATCCATTCCGCAGTGCCTTCAAAGAGGTCTGGAGTGATGATGTTGGTCAGAGAGGCCACCGAGGCAGCGCAGTATGCACTTCTGGAGACACAAACAGAGGAAAACATAGTGTGCTTTATTTAAGAATTCATCTAGTGTCCTGGCTCAGTGAGCGCCGGAGGTGGATTGCTTGCCTTGCCAAGTAAGCAGAGATTACCTCCCGTCCTCACTCCTGGCACCTAGTCAGTCCTCCCAAGTCTCCAACTGAGAGGTGTGGTATTCTATTTGGATAGAGTTGCTCACAGCATGGCCTCAGTGAGAGAACATGACATTCTATTCTCCCTACCTCCAAATGGCCAAATAGACATCAGAGGAAATAACAGCCATATCAGTTCATGTCAAAAGTAGCTTTAGATCCTCTACTCAAAGACCTACAGTGGTTTCTATTATTCATTCAGGGGTCTGGATTATATTCAAGGGCTTCCGATGTGCTGCTCTCTCATTCAGATGGCAGGACTGTACAGATTTCTGTGGAATTGGTGCCTAAGGAATTAGAACTTTACATTTTCTGCAACAGGCACACTCCAGAGCAGACCACTGATCACCAATACACACACAGAAACATCTTCCAATAAAAACAAAGGAATGCTGTCGTCATTGTTGCTCATTTTTGCTATTGGTGCTGGGAATTGAACCCAGAGTTCATGCTAAGTTATATGCTGAGTTATATTCAAAGCTTCTTCTTTTTTGTTTTTTTGGTCGGTCATGAGGTTTGAACTCTGGGCCTGGGCACTGTCCCTTAGCTCTTCATCTCAAGGCCAGTGCTTTACCACTCGAGCCACAGTGTCACTTCCAGTTGGAGATAAGAGTCTCACAAACTTTCTTGCCTGGGCTGGCTTTGAACCTCAAACCTCAAATCTCAGCCTCCTGAGTAGCGAGGATAACAGGCGTGAGCCACTGGCACTGGGCTCAAGGTCTTTTTTTTTTTTAAAGCATTATCCCACTTGATTTGGGGTAATTCTTACCATCCCAGCCCTAATTCTTCTCAGTATACATTCTAGTTCAGCTTCTCCCATCTTTTACAATATAAAACAACAAAAAGTCAAACTTACTGAGTATTCCATAGAAATCTCTGCATTAGCTATAAGCAGGATAATCCTACTAGCACAGTTGTCAGCCTGGCTCCTGCTGACCAAAGCACGGCAAAGCTTAGCTGCACCAGCAGGCATTGGAAGCCTGAAAGAGTCATGTGTGCCAGCACCAAATGTTGGCATTTACCATAAGCTAACTACAAAAATTTGATCCAATTGCCCTGGTCTTCAGCCTCTGGAATAGCCTCAGATGTAGTTTTTGAGGCTCTGAATCCTAATGTAACCTATGAAGCAGGGAGGTAGCTTGTGATGGCATTTGCCTTGCATCAATGCAAAAACTAAGCAGTGATGACAAAGTCACCAATTCTAGATCTCACACTGAGTTGGGGAGGGAACAAGACACAAGTTCTTCAGGTAGTTTCTTCCTTCCTCCTTCCATGTGTCCAGCCATCAAAGGACTCCAATTTGTTTGCTCCTCTCCATTACTTCATCCTCTCTGCTGTCATCCAAATCTGAATCGGTATCTTCCAACTGGATCAATCTCCTGTCCAGTCTCCCTCCATCCAGCCCTGAAACTGAAGACCTTTGCAAAAACACTACAATCTATTCACTGCACCTGGACACCTGGAAAATTTCTAGCAAGATACAAATCATATCACATCACTTTCTACTTAATACCACAAAAATAAACTCCAGAATCTGAAAGGAGTATTTTGGACCTCCTCAGTCCATTTCTGGGCTGTCTTCAGCTTCATGGCTCCTTCTGGCCACAGGCTCCCTACATTTCAGTAACACTCAGCCTCTCCTGTCTTGCAGATATCCTTTTCTGTCATATTAATTTTTTTTTTTTTGCCAGTCCTGGGGCTTGAACTCAGGGCCTTGGTGCTGTTCCTGAGCTTCTTTGTGCTCATGGCTAGTATTCTACCACTTGAGCAACAGCACCACTTTCAGCTTTTTCTGAGTCATTTCTTGGAATTAAGAGTCGCATGGACATTTCTACCCAAGCTGGCTTCAAACTGTGATCCTCAAATCTCAGCCTCCTAAGTAGCTAGGATTACTGGCAGTAGCCACCAGCACCCAGCATCACATCAACTTTTGTTAATGCTGATCCCTGCCTCTAGAAACTGGATGCAGCCTACAAACTTTCATCCATTATTCATATCTTCCTCCACTGTGCAAATAAAAAGCATGGCTTCCATGATGGAATATTCCCAGAAGAGAGAAGTAGAGGAGACTATGGCTCAGAGGAACACATCCATCCTATTGAAGTTGTCCTGCATTTGTCTATCAGGTATAAACAAGAACAGAGAGAAAGGCTGGTGCTAGAATAAGTGAGCTGAAGAATAATCATACTGAAAAAGGTACATGAGGAAATAACACAAGAGTCTTGCTATGGGTCATTTGCTTTTGCCTAATCTCACTCTGTAGCCCAGGCTAGCTTCAAACTCATGACCCTCTGGCCTCAGCCTCCATTGTCCTGGGATTACTGGGTAATGTGCAGTGCCACCACACACAGCTCTTTCTCTATACCTCCAAACCAATGAATAAATCAGATACTTAAGCAGGAATATTAATCAATGTGCCCAGAGGCAAACCTAGACAATAATGGTAATAAGATAGTTCTGATATAGAAAACTCACAAAAAATATCTTTTTCAGACTAAATAATTCGAAAATGATATAAAATCTCAATAACCACTGCCTTTGAGAAATAACTTATTCAGTGATTTCTCTACATGCCTCATAAGTAATATCCTGCCAGGTAAAGAAGCTACTTGCTACAAGCATATTAGACACAGTGCCTTGATAAGCAAGTACCAATGTGCTAGTGCAACATCACTGCATTGCACTCTATTGGCCCGTAGGGCTCTCTGCACCTTGGGAAGGAATGATCACATGACTAGGGAGAAGCTCAGGTGTTCAGCATTCTCAGGATTTCATCAAATTCAACAGAAAGTATTTACTGAGTCACTGCTGGGACTTTTTTTTTTCTCCACAAGAGATGAACTATATTCCTTATATAAATAAATATGTCAATAAAATACATTAATGTATATTATATCTGAATTATAATATTATACTGTATAGTCATATCACAGTATATAATTTTATAGCAAACATAAAGATTTTCTTTTTCTTTTTCTTTTTTGTTGGTCATAGGGCTTGAACTCAGGGCCTGGGTGCTGTTCCTAAGCTTTTTTGCAGAGCCACAGCTCTGCTTCCAGCTTTTTTGGTAGTTAGGAGCTAAGAGTTTCCTGGACTTTCCTGCCTGGGATAGCTTCAAACTGCAATCCTCAGATCTCAGTCTCCTCAGTTAGGATTACAGGCATGAGCCACCAGCACCCAGCTTATTTTACTTATGTTTTATGGCATCTACATAAAGAAGAGATAATGACTCTTAGGATATCTGTATCACTTCCCCAATCACTGTGGCCTTGTGTCACTGACACATCATTCTGCACATTGCTCAGTGGGATAAAGCAGTACATCTGCCATGCCGCTTTTTTGGCCTGGCATCACTAACACAGTTGAGCTCTAGAAGCCATGGATGCAACTACCTGAGAAAACCCCCACTCACCTTACATCTACCTCACCTCCAACGTGCATGAGAAAAGAGCCATCAGGTTGCTTTAGTGAGTACAGATACTGAAGAAGCTTCTCTCTGAGGCAAGCAGGAGGGAGAGAGGCAGAAACAGTGGTCAGTGAGGTACAGCAGCTGGGCAGCCCTTCCGGGTCTCTGTCACTGCTGGCTGTGGTCATACCTGTTAATGACATCGTAGGCCTCCTCGGTGCCAATGATGCATAGTGCATTGACAGCTGCATAGGTAGGTGCGAGGTGTGGGTACTGCCCAGGGCCTCCTCCAAAACCACCTTCTGGGCTTTGACACAGCTCCAGGAACTGACACACACTAGTTACATGGCCAAGGGGAAAAACAAAGTCAGAGAACATTCATTTCAAAATTCCAATGCCACCAGATTGCCCATCTTTCTGCTAGCTTCCCTACCTCTAAAGTTGGAAAATCCCTTACCTCTTATTTGTTAAAAATAATGTCCCCTCGCCCAGAGGCTTAGCTTTCCACTAAACTATCATCAGTTCAGTATGTCTTCCGATCTTTTCCTGTTGCTGTTCTTGTAGTACTGGGGTTTGCATTCAGGGCCTTCTACCACTTTGAGCCATACCTCCAGCTACATGCATTCCTATCAGTTTTGTATTTAAGCATTGCCTTTCATAAAGACAATGAAGAAACAAACTTTCATACACAAGGGTGAGGGTCTTGTGTATCTTTATCAAACCTTTCTCATATTTTTTCATTCAGCTACACATCTTGGATTTGAAATCCAGCCTCCTTCCTTGCCTTTGAAGACTTCACAGCCTTTGAATTTTGACCAGCACTTAGTGGTCAACTGCTTCTTTCCACACTAGTCACCCCAGTCTAGATTCTCTCCTTGGCTGGTGGTGAATACTTGGAGACATCTCTCTCTCTCCCATGTGTGCCCTGGAGGGTTGCTGTTCTGTTTCTTCTGTTGCTAGGAAGGAACAATCTCTGAGTGGAGTCTGCCCCCATGGCTAGGAGTGTGACAGAGGGCCTGATCATGCTCTCCAACAGGAGTGAACACAAGCAAAGCCCAAATGGCTCACGCCATAAGGACAGCTTGGCAATTTGTGAGTTCTTGGAGAATTTTCCACATGAATCCACAGAGGTTCCAGTTCCTGAACTGGGAACAACTTTAATGAGGGTTTGCCTCTGAGAAGGCATCAGGGTACCCAAAAGTTATATTCCTGCTTTAGGTGAAATAAGAAAGCCCCTATCTGTCCAAGGTCCTCTGAAGTTCACCAGGAAGAAGTACACGGCCCTCATTAGCAAGTTGCTTCCCTAGCCTACACTCTGTGGTCACACAAGGCTTTATGGTTAGGAAAACCTCCACTTAAGAGGACATGAACAATGTCCATGTCTTTCAAGTGGTCAGGGGCCTTCTTTTCTGGCTTGTTCACCTAGTGTTTTTCTGTTGTTAGTGGGGCCTGAACTCTGGGTCTGGGTGCTCTCTCAGCTCTTCAGCTCAAGGCAAGCACTTGAGCCACAGCACCACTTCAGTTTTTTTTCTGTGTATATGGTGCTGAGGAATGGAACCCAGGCAAGCGCTCTACCACTGAGCCACCTTCCCAGTCCTCACCTCGTTTTTTCTTATCCACTGCTTACAGAGAGACCACTTAGGGCTAACCCCCATGAAGACACAAGTTCATGATTGCTTTTCCATATCATGTGCTTTGGATTTCAGGCCCTCCATTACTTGGGCAAGGACAGCAACAGAAAAAGCTACTGATGTGGCATTTGAGTCTTGAAATCCTCACAGGTCAAAAGAATGCTCATTTACTTCTATTTACTTCTAAAAATTTGCTGTAGGAAACAAGGGTTGAGACTAAAACTGGTACATAGATTACTCTGCAACACATTTTTAATAAAAATGTTCATAAAGATGCCAGGCGCCGGTGGCTCACGCCTGTAATCCTAGCTACTCAGGAGGCTGAGCTCTGAGGATGGCGGTTCAAAGCCAGCCCCGGCAGGAAAGTCCATGAGACACATATCTCCAATAAACCACCAAAAAACCAGAAGTGGTGCTGTGGCTCAAGTGGTAGAGTGCTAGCCTTGAGCTAAAGAGCTGAAGGACAGCTCCCAGGCCCAGAGTTCATGCCCTATGGCCAACTAAAAAAAAAAAAAATTCATAAAGAGATACAGTGATTCTTAACATGTTTACCAAATCATCCTAAATTCTTAGGTCATCTCCCAGAAACAAAAAAACAACTAAGTTCAAGTCCGAATGAAGGGTGGCCTGAATGACCTACCAAAACCTTTCCATACTAGAAAAACAAAAGGTTTTAGCTGACATAACTGAATAGTCTGAGGTTGGGAAAGTATTCAAGAGTAGCCACATGAGTGAGGTTCAGGGTTTGATCCCCCATAGTGGGAAACAAAAAAACAAAAAATGTAACAGCACTGATATTTTTTCAGAGACAAGGTGTCACTATGTAGCCCAAATTGTCCTCAAACTTAGACTCCTCCTGCCTCTACTTCAACCGGGATTCCAGGTCTGAAACACCACACCCAGCTTAACGGTTTCTTTTTCTTTTATTTTTTTTTATTGTGAGAATTCCATACAGAGGAGTTACAATTACATGGGAAGAAGAAGAGCCATCCATTTGCTTCCCTAGCTCCTCAGAACAAAATACTTCTGACCTAGTAGCCTAGAGTCTGGACTAAGTGGGGATCTGGATGTACTAGCCTCCATGCCAAACCCCGTCAGCTGACACACTGCATCTGTCTTAGGGTTGTGCTAGAGAGGCGAGGCTTCTCTGGAGTTTCACACTTCTGTATTACAGAACATTCTGATCCTGAGGCTTCCTACTTGCACCTTAAGGAACTGACAAATTGGCCATGACAAACCCAGCTGTCAGTAACAGCCTTCTTAGCAATTCTGAACACCAAAATGTTCATGACACTTCAGTCTACCAAAAGGGGTAGAAAAACTTATTTTAGACACCAAAAATTCACCAAGTAATAAGAAATTACAAGCAGGAAGTACTATGTAAACATCAAGAGGGGCACACTTGTGAAAAATAAGTTCACAAGCATGGCTTAGATATGCTAAGGACATACGCATAGTAAAGGTTGACGCAGATCGGTTATCATTAATATTAGCAAAGCTTTTACTGCTAGCTTATGTGATAATTATTACTAACAAAGTGGAAAAGTTTCTTCTACATAGGGTGGTTTTTTCAGACACAAAGTATAAGCATGAGAACCCATGGAGTAATAAAGAATAAACAGAAGCTCAGGCATATCAAAGCAGGAAAGAATGTAGGCCTCTCAATATTATCAAATTTTCAGATGACTCAGATACCCACAAAGTCTGAGCACTAGTCTTTGCTAAACAATTAGAATAACTTGGAGTTGCTGGAAAAATTAATGCCCCTGCCTAATATCAATTAAACATCAATATTAATATACCTAATATCAATTAAATCATAATCACAGAAGGTAAGCCAGGTTGGCAGAATTTTTTTTTTTTTTTGTCGGTCGTGGGGCTTGAACTCTGGGCCTGGGCACTGTCCCTCAGCTCTTCAGCTCAAGGCTAGCG